>NC_065580.1:114457965-114766041 GCF_024542745.1 Macaca thibetana thibetana
AGGCCTCGGCTGGTCCAGCTGTCTGGCTGCGCACCCTCTCACTTGGGTTGGTTGTTTTCCTTCTAACATCATTAGCTCTGCCAGAAGCAGAGCCAGCCCAGGGTTTATGCTGACTTGGTCATTTCACACAGAGGCGAGAGGGAAGCATGCCCAAAGTAACTGGCTCTGCTCACTTACCCCTTCTCCCCAACTCTGCCTGGGCCCCCAGCTGGGGTGATGCAGGCACGTTCCCCCCAGTGTTTCACAGCAAAGTCCCCTGTCTCCAGCTCTCTCCTTGCTCACTGCTGGGCTCAGGGCTGGCTCAGAGCATGCCTGGATTTCTCTTTGTTTTTGGAAAAAGTAACTGCCCTGCACTCCTCAGCAGGCCACAGCAGCCCTCAGGCTCCCTGCGAAGTGATTCCTGCGAGAAGGCAAGGCATCTTTGACTTGTCACCATGTCTAGTGAGTGTTGTCTTAAAATCAGGTAGTGGGCTTTGCCCACAAGACCTCACATCCCTAACCCCCGCATCTAGGGCTCTAAATTCTCCAGAGCCCCTCCCCAGTGGAGGCCACTGCCTGGACTTCTTGGCAGCCTGACTTCCAGGTCGCAGGGCCAGAGTCCAAAGCTGGACGGGTCTTCCAGGCAGTAGGGGCCTTCCTGCCCCAGAAGGCACCCCTGGTAAGACCCTTCTCAAAGAGCCTGTGCATAAAATCAGATTCTGAGGCTCAAACAAACCACGGAATGTTGGGGACAGGCAAGCAAACACTCCCAGAATGCCCAATGGAGGGCGAGCTACCTTCTCCTTCTTGGCGGCCTCCATCCTGGCTCTGTCGTCCAGCATCTGCACAGCAGCCAGCGCAGGGAGCTGGGACCCCTCAGCCTTCCCCAACAGGCTTCTGAAGCAGAAATGTCCAAGGCTTCTCCCCTGCAGGGGTCACGGCCCGCCCTGGGTCCCCGGGAGAATGTGGTCTTCCTCAGGCTAGTTTGGGGTTTGAGGTTCAGTCACAGTTTCCTCCTTTTCATTGTTCTCCAGCGAGTCGGCAAGCATTCCCTTCTGGACCCTTCCTCACTGAGCCTGGATGTTCTCCAGGCAGGGCCATCGCTTGGCGCTCAGGTGGCGTCCTTAGCGCTTTCTCTCCAGGTTCTGTTGAGCTGTGGGACTTAGTGTCCTTCAGACAGACTCAGTAGGAAAGGTCCTCTCCCTCCTGTGGCCTGGGGACAGCTTTTGAGTAATTAAGCTGCAGGTGACTGTGTCTCTCACGCCCTAGCCTGCTTCCCCGGGGCTCAGGCGCCGCTCGGCATTTCCTGCTCCAACCAGGTGTGGAGTGGGGGATTCTCCTGCCAGGGCTTACTGTGCTCCTGAGAGGGCCTGTGGTTGTCATGGTGACCAGAAGTGGACTCAGCAGGGCTGACCGTGCTGTCATTAGAGCTGCCATGCATAAAACTGGGACTGGTGGCAAAGAGCCTCCATCCCCATCACCATGGTGACCACTCAATCACCTTGTCACTGAAGTGACTGCTAGCCTGTTAAGCCTTTGCCACCTGTTCAGGTCCTGGGGCAGTGTCTCAGGGTCTCCCACACTCCTGTTCCGAGGAGCAGAGGACCCCGTGAGTCTGGAAGCAGAGGAAAGGGAGCAGGCAGCTCGGTGTGGCTCAGGCGCAGGCCCATGGGACCATCGGAGGGCTTTGGTGTGGCCTGTCCTGATTATTGTCTTGAAATCTGAACCAGAACAGTAAACCTGGCCCACACAAGCCTGGCTGAGTTTGAAACTGCCAGAACAGAGGCCCACAGGGACTGGCTCCTCCTCTGGACCTGCTCAAGAAGCTTCTGCCTGGGATGCCACCCACTCTCTCCCTCGCAGCCCAAGCACCCCTAGAGAGGTTGCCCTGTGCAGTAGGGAGGCCCAGTGAGTGGATGGAGCAGGGGGCCAGGGTGCTGGAGCCAACTTAGCGGCAGGCTCAGACAATAGTCTGGAACAAAATGTACTTCTGCCTAAGATACGGAGGTCTGGTGTGTATTTCCCACTCACGGCCCTTTTCAGTTAGGATCGGCCACTTTTCAAGTGTTCACTGTGACTGGTGGCTACCATACTGGGTAGTGTTGGGATAGACCAAAGAGGGCTCAGGACCCAGCTCCAGGCCACCTATACTCAGAGATCCAGCAGAGGGGGTGAGGAGGAGTGGCCAGTGCGATCTCTCCAGACAGATGTGCTGTAACACTTTAAAATCAACTTCCTATTGATGGTCATTGAGGCAGTTTCAGATTTTCACTATTACGAAGGAGGCTGTGGCAGAAGTCCTTGAATTTCACCAGAGTAAATGTGTGTCAATGTTTCTTCTGGTTGGCTCCTGGAGGCTGAATGGCTAGTTCAAATGCTACACACATTTCACATCTTGGTAGGCAGGACCACGTGGCCTCCTCACATGGCTTCACCAGTTTCTTCCACCAACACGAGAAGTTTGGCTTTATCCTGGCCAGTCCTTCAGATGATAAATCTTTATGAGTTTTTTGCCGATCTGTCACCTCATTGTTTGAATTGCAAAATGCTAGACACGTTTTCATGTGTTTCTTGGTGATTGCATATCTTCTTCTAAGGATGATTTGTTTATATTATTTAACTATGTTGCTATTGGATTATCTTCCGCCTATGGATTTGGAGAAACCATTTTATATTTCATCTGTAATATCTATCAATCCTTTGTCTGTTAAATATGCTATGATATCTCCCCTAGTTTATTGCTAAACCTAACAACTTGATTAATTGTGTCTTTCATCATACAGAAGTATCCAGTTTTTATGAATTTCAATCTTTTTTTCTTGTTTTGGGGTTTTTATATCTTGTTAAGAAAACCATTTCCAATCCCCAAATTGTAAAAATGTTCTCCCACATTTCCTTCTAATATTTTTCCAAGTTTTCTATTTGTTCAGTACTTTAGTCTTTCTGCAATTGCTTGTGCTGTTGCGCCATCATTCTAAGGGCACATCTCACATCCTCGCCTTTCTTCTCATTCCTCCTTTCTGCTCTCCTGAGTCCTGGGAGATGGTGGTTTGGGTATGGTGCTAGGGAAGAGTCTAATATGGCTATTTGGTGGGGAAGCAATCCCTTCCCCACTGCTCTGGAATGTTGGCTGCACCCACAGTTTGTATTCCATTATTTCTCATTGTAAGGGAACAGCTCTGCTCTGGTCACCTTCTAGGTGTACCCAAAGGCCACACAGGCAAAGCTGGGAACCACAGAGAGCTGAGTCTTGTCAGAACACTGTGTGATCCTGCTGGAGGCCATATCTCACTGCCTTTCTCACCTCCCTGGGAGGGTCAGGAGAGTTCCTTATCGTCTCCAGGTTCTCGTGGGACAGATGTGAGGCTCGCAGCTGCAGTCTAGGGTTGGCTCCGCAGCAAGGAAAGACACCGCAAGCATCTTGCACCTTTGGCTTTAGTGTCACCCTTTTTAGAGCACAGGAGAACCCAGGGGCCTGCACCTTGGGTTACCCTTTCTTTTGCTGTCTGTGTTGGTAATAACTTATCTGAATATAGAAGTCACTCCTTATACTTCACCTGCCGAGTCAGGCAGGCCCTGGCCTTGGCCTTGGCTTTGCCTTGCACACTGCATATCTCATTCCTCTGCTGATACTACGCTCTTTTGGTTTGTATAATGTTAGTTTTTTAAAATATCTGATGGGGGCAGGAAATTGTTTTCTTAATAAGATTTTTTTTTCCACAAAATTTTCTTTGCCATGTGCCTTTTATCTTTCTTATAAATCTTAGCACTACTCATCCCACTTCAGAAAATGATGCTGTTGACAATTTCATTGGAAATGCATTGACTTTGTGGGTTTAGGGATTCATTTTAGAGAACTAACCTCTTGATAATATTGAGTTTTCTCATCTAGAAATACGTGTTGTTTCATTTATTTTGGTTTTATTTTATGTCCTTCAGGTGAATTTCATTATTTTTCTCATATAGAACTTACATATTTCTCGTTAGATTTATTCCTAAAGAAAGGCAATACATTTATTAGGAGAAGGAGCAATTGTCATTATAACTAATATTGATGAAAATATTTATGATTCGCAAAGTACTTTTGCGTTCATTCTGTAATTTAATCAGACAATCTCAGTGCAGCAGGCAGTGGTATTATTATTATTACTATTTTTATTTTATTTTATTTTATTTTTTTGAGACAGAGTCTTGCTCTGTCACCCAGACTGGAGTGCAGTGGCTCGATCTCCATTCAATGGAACCTCCACCTCCCAGGCTCAAGCAATTTTCAGGCCTCAGACCTGAGAGTAGCTGGGACCACACGCATGCGCCACTGCACCCGGCTAATTTTTTGTATTTTCTTTTTAGTAGAGATGGGGTTTCACCATGTTGGCCAGGCTGGTCTCAACTCCAGACCTCAGGTTCCGCCCACCTCTTCCTCCCAAAGTGCTGGGATTACAGCAGAGTGCAGAGAGAGCGGCTGAAGCAGAAGTGTGGAATGTTTGGCCACCACACCTTGCCAGTGGTAGTATCATTACCACCACTTTCCAACTAAGGTCACTGAGGCTGGGGAGGTTAAAGGGTTGGCAGGTATGGTCTCCCCACCTTAACGTCTCCCTAAAGGTTCCTTACTATAGCTTCCTGCTAAGGACAGGGGCCAAGACAGTCCCTCACACGGAGGTCCCAGGTTCTGCCACGTGGCCCTGCCCTCCCTGGCCACAGTTGATTGAAACGTCACCTGATCCAAGGGCAGCCACACCGCACACTGGCCAGAGCCTAGTGTAGCTGAGCATCTCAGCTTTAAAATGCATTTTAAGGCGTTTTTCTTTAGTCTTAAAATGTAGCCTTGAAATGTACTTTGAAACTCTGCTTCTCTCCCTTTCCCACTAGACACTCCTTTGCACCATGCCCACTTATCTAACTATATGCTTACTCGGGAATTCCAGGGGCTAATCTTAAAACAAAAACCAGACATGGAACCCCTACGGAATCCTCCAAGTTAGGGGGAGTTGGAACAATTTGTCCACCACCATCTGGCCGAAGTCAAGATAACACCAACCAGACCTCAGGATAGGTGATTACTCAAGACAGCCATTGGATCAAGACACAGAGACCCTGTAGCCTGTACCGCTCCCATCTATCTCCCATACCAAGTTTTCCTTTAAGAATCCTATGATAAATTTTAAAATTTGAGATAATAGAATTCACCAAACTAAGAACAACAATTCACCATCTTCTTAGTTTGCTGGTTCTAGTTAAAACTACTTTTCCTCCCACCAAACCTCACCGCTTATATATGGCCTTCAAGCGGCGGAATCTGAGTCCAGTTACAATGGGGGATGTTTACCCAACAGGGACTACTTGAAACAATGAGTAGTTTAGTTGGGGACCGCAGAGTGGCAGAATCTCTGAACCATTCAATGCTCTCGAAGGAAAGTTCTCCATCCTCCTCCCTGGGGTGGGGTGGATGGTGCATTCCTGGCTGATGAATTGGGGAGCAGGTGGGGAGGGAGCTGCCTTCCCCAGGTATAGCTTCTTCAGGATGCCCCTTGCCTTTCTGGCCCCATCCCTCCAGACACTCGACACTTCTGCTTCAGCCCCTCCCTCCCCCTCTGCTGGTCCCTGCCCCTCAGCCGGTTGCCTCCTAACTTCACACCTGTCCCCCTCTTTCCCCCACCACCCTTGGTAGCATCTCTTATTTGCACCACCTTCCAATTGTTCTCCCCCTGCCCTTTGTCTTGTGTCATTATAGTGGAGCATATTTGAGAGGGAGTTCACATAAACATATATATTTAATCATCCATGTTACCCGAAAGTTTGTATGTATCCTGCTTGGGGTTTCCTGACCCTCTCCAATCTGTGCCAGTTTCTTTGCTTCTCTCTTCTTAAGTGTCGAAGAAAGTCCTGGGCTTTACTGTGATTGGATGACCTACTGATGGCCAGTTGATTGGCCTGTTGATTGACTGAAGCTTGGATCAGGTGCCTATCCATAGACTAATCGCTGTGGCAATAAGGACCACTGGTTCATAGGCTGGGGCCTGGGCACCACGTGGCAGGATGCAGGATCAGCCTCTAGGTCATGATGTGGTTTCCTTGTGAGGACTTTCCCTGTGTGCTCACTACTGTTGTCTGTTAGGTTGTGTTTGGTGTGCCCAGCCTTCCCAAGGGCACACCTTGTGTTCTTGCCCTTCCTCTGCATCCTTCTTTCTGCTCTCACGTGGGGCCTACAGCCCCAAGGATGTGGGAGATGCACACCTGGTTGTGGAGCAGGGGACTGCCCTGCAGGCCTTCCCACCTGCCCCTCCCTGACAGCTCTGCAGAATTCCTCTCGCTTTTTCTATGGGGCAGCCCCACGACTATCAGGGTACCATCGATAGGACGAGCCGCTGGCCTAAAGGACCATTTGTCCTCATTCTAAGTTCCTGGCATTCATCCAGCATGGCTACTGATAACTGATATGGTTTGGATATATGTACTCACCAAATCTCATCTGAACTGCAATCCCCAATACTGGAGGTGGGGCCTGGTGGGAGGTGTTTGAATCATGGGGGCAGATCCCTCATGAATGGCTTGGGCCATCCGCTTGGTGATGAGTCAGCTCTTGCTCTGAGTTCACAAGAGATCTGGTTGTTTAAAAGTGTGGCACCTCCTAGTGCCTCTCTCTCTCTCTCTCTCACTCTTGCTTCCACTGTGTGATGTGCCTGCTTCCCCTTTGCCTTCTGCCATGACTGTAAGTTTCCTGAGGCCTCCTCAGAGTTTGAGCAGATGCCAGCACCATGCCTCCTGTAAAGCCAGCAGAACTGTGAGCCAATGAAACCTCTTTTCTTTATAAATTACCCAGTCTCCAGTATTTCTTTATACCAAGGCAAGAATGGCCTAACACAGATACATATCCATCTCTAGCCCCTCAGCTGCAGAGGGGTGTCTTAGGACAAATACAGCTTCTGGGAAGCCCCTGCTGGGGCACAGTCTCAAAATCAGGGCACCTGTTTCCTCTCTTCCTTGGCTGTAATCCTTTCCTGCCCACGTATACTCCTGTCCTGTCCCTCCCTTGCTCTGACATCACCTATTGCTTCATAGCCAGTGGCAGAGCTCAAACCTTTGATGGCAGACTCTGTCTGTCTTCCCTGTGGCCTGGAGAACCCAGAGCGAGCCCAGGATGCCTTGGTGTGGGGTTGTAGTGAGGAGCAGTGTTCCTGGGGGCTGGGTCTGCTGACAGATCCTGATTGATGACATCAAGTCTGTGCATCTGACGCTTGGTGACCCACTCAGGTCATGGAGGCCTGACCACATTGGTGGCCCCTTTCCACACTCCTTTCCTGTAGGAACTATGGAGGCAGCTCAGCTGCCATGGCCTTGGCTGACTGAATGAGGTATGGTGGCAAGGGCCATTGTGTGACTGGGCTCCCCACCTGGACTGGGCTTCCTGGGGGCATGATCCTTGATAGGCTTTTGCCCAGCTCCCCAAAGGTTCTGTTGTACAGCAAGGGCTGGCACCTTATGTGAGCTGGGCAAGGCTGCAAAAGTGGGTGGGTACTTGTTTTGCTCAGTGGGGCAAACTTACAGGGCCTGGGCCATTTATCTTGGACAGTGTTAACTCCAACTCTGTCTGCAGAGAGGCTTTTCTTCTAGGTCCCAGCACCCAAGAGGGGAGCCTGGACTAGAGAACTCTGCTACCCACACTCCTATGCAGGCTTCATTCATAGCCTTAGTGCCCAGTCCCTGCATTTTCCATTCCCACAATGCTGTACTTGCAGAACAGTTGCAAGAACAATACAAGAAATTCCCAGATACCCTTCATCCTGATTCCTGTATTTGCTTTCTCTCTCTCTCTCTCTCTCTCACACACACCCTGTAAGAGTAAGTTGCAGACACAATGTCCCTTTACTTCTAAATTCTTGTGTATATTTCCTATAAACAAAGACTTCTCTTATATAACCATGGCACAGTGATTGAAAGCAGGAAATTAAAATAGATACAATACTATTATCTAATCTAGAGGCCTTACTTGGGTTTTAGCCTATCTTCAAATCTCTACTTCCCATAGATGCCTTCAACCCACTATGATTAATAATCTATTTTTCATTAATGAGAAGACAAATAATTATCACTGTTACCTGCTAAACATCAGCAATGACTAGAACTTGTAACATAATGTTTTATTATTCTCAACAACATTCCTATGGAAAGTATATTTTTCTAGTTTTATAGATAAAAGGAGACTCAGGGAGGTAATGGTTTGCTCACTTTTGTGATTTTGTGATGTGTCCGTGCTGGGATTGAATCCAAGTTGGGTGACAGCCGGGGTGATGGAGCAGAAGGCAGGTCTTGCTTTTTGGTAACACAGTGAACTTGGGAAGTCTGCAAACACATGACTATGAATGAGACTTTCTGGAACAGTAGAGGCTGAGTGAGGTCAGAGAGGAGCAGGAAGAGTTGCTGGGAGTGGAGCCGGGCTGCATGACAGTTTGTTAAGCATTTCACTGTTGACATCTGAACCCCAACTTTGTCCCTTACTAACAATCTCCTTACACGGAATCTCAGTTTCTATGTCTGTAGGGAGGCAATAATATCTTCCCCTGGTTTTTGTGAGGATTAAATGATGTGGCACATGGAAAGTACTTGGTGTAATGTAAACTTCGGGACAGACACTATAATGTGTCAAGTGAATACACTGAAATTTATTCCATCCAAGCACTGTCTTCCTGATCTTTTTGCACAACTTTCAGTGGAAGCAAGAGAGTCTCCAGAGATTTTCCTCAGAAATGGCTCTCACCTGCCTCCTATAGGGAAATGGTGTCAGTGCAGGCAGATGAGCCTGGACTGATAACCCCCAGCAACCCAGCTTGTCAGACTACTGTGTCCATATCTGTGGGTGGCTGAGCCTAACCACCGCCAATGGCTGCTCCTAATGTTTACCACCAAAACAGGGGAAATGTGGAAAAGCCCTTTCCACCCTCTGTACTTGGAAATACCCAGGGAAGAGGGTTGGTGAGAGAGGTACTAAGTGAGTGGGCAGGTGGTGGGAACTTCCTTTCACCACAGATTATTTAAAGCAATGTTTCTCAGCTGGGCGCGGTGGCTCACGCTTGTAATCCCAGCACTTTGGGAGGCCGAGGTGGGTGGATCACATGAGGCCAGGAGTTCAAGACCAGCCTGGCCAACACAGTGAAATCCCATCTCTATTAAAAATACAAAAATTAGCCGAGTGTAGGGGTGCATTCCTGTAATCCCAGCTACTCAGGAGGCTGAGGCATGAGAATCGCTTGAACCTGGGAGGCAGAGGTTGCAGTGAGCGGGATCACACCATTGCACTTCTGCCTGGGCAACAGAGCAAGACTCTGTCTCAAAACAAAACAAACATATATATATATATGCAAAGGAATGTTTCTCAAAACTACTGCTCCCAAGGGACATGTTGACATTTTTGATTGTGCAGTGGGGAGGGGGTAGGTTGGTACTGACATTTAGTGAGTACACAATGCACAAGGCAGTCTCCCAACAACAAAGAACTATCCAACCCAAAATGTCAATAGTGCCAAGGTTGAGAAACCTTGATTTAGAGTAATGTTTAAAGTGATGCTGTTGTTTTTCCAATACATCATCTCTTTCCTATAATCTCAGATGCGGCTGCTTCTAGCATCACAATTTTGTGACCTTACTGACAACTTCCAAAGACCAAGTTCCTTTCTGATTACATGTGAAACTGTGCCCAACAAGGTTAAAGAAACTAGTAACTAACAGAAATCTTGAGCTTGTCTAGAGGACAGCCGATAAGGAAACAGTTTGCTATAATCCCCTCTGCTTATACAACTTCCTGAAACAGGTTGGAACCAATATGGCTGACTGGAGCCTGTGCAAAATAGACTTACTAGCCCGAGGAGCGGCCCTTTGATGTCACAGCCCGGATTTCCAGAGCTTGTTTTAAACCAACTCCTGAATCTGCATGTGATCCTTGAAGCAGCATGAAGAAGCAACAGCTCATGGCCAAGAGATTTTCTAAACGTTTCTTCGTTTCAGCCAATCACTGTCCAGCCCGAAACTCCAATTCCAAAATCTCTCCCTTAAATCTACTGCTGTGAAGCAAGTATTGGGAGCCAGACTTCAGCCCATCTTCTGTCTCCTTGCAAGGCTGCTTGGCAATACATCTTTCTTGCTATAAAAATCCAATGCTTGGGTGTTTGGTTTTACGTTGTGCGCAGGCAAATGCAGCCGGTTTAGTTTGGTAACACGTGATGTCACTTAATACACAAGAAACGGGTAAGTTATGGCATCCTCAGGGAACTGTGCCTCACTCATTCCTATCCGTAGACTTGCCTTCCTTCAACAACGCAAGCAAAAAGAAGGGTTCAGGCCGCTCTGGGAGGCCCAGCACCACCCAGCACAGGACAGTACACTGTCCCGCTGAGCGCCCGACTTTACCTGGCGAGCAGGGAGGGACCAGGCTCACGCGAGGCGTGGAGCCCCGCCCCTCGTGGCATTGAACTTCCGTCCGCACATTTCTGCATCCGGGGTATGAGAACCCACAACCAGGCTGACCGGATCCGGAAGTGGGTTGAGAGCCGGGAGGAGGAAGCCGGCGGTGGCCCCGTCAGCAGCGGGCTGCTGAGAGACCGGTAGGCGGCGGCGGTCTCGAGGGGCGGCGGCCGCGCTGCTCCCTGAGAGCGGGTCCCGCGGCTGGGCAGGCCGGGGGCCTGAGGGCGCGGAGCCATGAAACTGTACAGCCTCAGCGTCCTCTACAAAGGCGAGGCCAAGGTGGTGCTGCTCAAAGCCGCGTACGATGTGTCTTCCTTCAGCTTTTTCCAGAGATCCAGGTGAGCGGCACAGGCTGATCGGCCGTGGCGGTCGGGCGGAGAGGACTGGGTGGGGGTTCGAGTCGGAGTGGGCCTGGGGTCGGGGGAGGAATCAGGGGAGGGTCAAGGAGGCCGGAGGGTAGGGGCAGGGCAGGGCAGGGTGGCCGAGTGCCCGGGGTCTGAGAAGGCTGGGGTCAGGGGCGGGGCGGGGCGGGGAGGGCCCGGGGTCTGCGGTCCGGGCTTGGTCTCCTATAGTGGAATCTGGCCGTGGACTGTGCCTTTGAGGAACCATCCAACATTCTCTTTTAAGGGGACTGTGAAATAGTGCAGGTTTCCAAGCTTCATACCAAGATGTTCTGAATTAGTAGACTGAGGCCTCGAAATTTATATTTTAGACCAACACCTCCCACCCAGTGATTCTGACTCTGGGAGCCTGGGTGCCGCATCTTGAGGGCCATATTTTGATTTTCTAGCGGGGCTTCCCAACAATTCAGTATGAGAGATACTGATATGCTTTTTGTTTGTTTGTTTTTAATGGGTGAAGTCACTGAGGTACCAAGAGGTTATATCACAACCAGCTAGAACTAAAAGCCAGGTTTAACACTTTTTAGTCGGACACTAGTGGTACAAAAGGATTCCACACTGAAGATTGAAAGGAAACATGGGATCTGTAGGGCTTACAGGTTTTTACTTGTTTCTGGGGGCGCTTTAATTGCTGGAACGTGTTAGAAGTAACACAGACATTTCCAGACCATTCGTGGGAGGGAGTGGGGTGACTCAGGCACGAAAGAAGAAGGACCCTACGTGATCGGTATCTATGGTCATCTTGTCTCAAAGTCTGATGGAATCTGCCGTTTGGATTCTGTTTTCCCTGCTTCAGTGCAGCTGGTTCTTGATGAGAGTTCTTTGTCAAGGACTTGCTGGATATAAAAAAAAAAAAATTTGTTATTTTGTTGAAACTTTCTGCTCCTTTGAGTTGTTTTTTAAAAAATTTTTAATTGTGGTAAAATGGCACACAAAATTTATCTTCACTGTCTTTAAGCGTGTGGTGAGTGCAGTGATACGAAATAGATGGATAGTGTTGTGCAGCCATCACTGTCACTCGTCTCCAGAACTCCTGTTTATCAAACTTTTATCAAACACCAACTCCCCATTCCCTTCTACCCCAGCACATGGCAACCACCATTCTAATTTGTCTCTGTGATTTTTACTTTTCTGGCGACCTTAGATAAATAGAATCATACAGTTTTTGTGTGTCTGGCTTATTTCATGTAGTGTAATGTCCTCAAGGCTCATGCATCTTGTTGCATGTATCAGAATTTCTTCCCTTTCTAAGGCTGAATAATCCATTGTATGTATTTAGCACATTTTGCTTATCTGTTCATCTGTCAGTGGATACCTGGGTTGCTTCCACATTTCAGCCATTGTGAATGACACTGCTATGAACATGGATGTACAAATATCTCTTTAAGACCCTGCTTGTATTTTTTTGGTATTTACCCAGAAGCGGAATTGCTGCATCATCTTTTAGCTCCTTCTTGGAGTTCTTGGTCTTTGCAGTCTTTACCATGGCCTACATTCACTGCTCTGTGTTGTTGCTTTTCTCAGATGGAACTTTTGGTGCCAACTTGGCTCTGATTCTTTTTCCTTGTTCCTTCCCATTAGCACTTAAGATTCTCAGAGTTTTCACTTGTAGGACTTATACCTTACCTGCTTGGGACACACACACTGGTTTGCAATGACTAACAGCTACAGCACTAAAGGGACATCTCTACTAATATGTCTTAAAACAACACATGTTCCAGCTGATTTTTTTTTTTTTTTTTTTTTTTTTTTTTGATGGAGTCTTGCTCTGTCACCCAGGCTGGAGTGCAGTGGCACAATCTCAGCTCACTGCAACCTCTGCCTCCTGGGTTCAAGCAATTCTCCTGCTTCAGCCTCCCAAGTAGCTGGGATTACAGGTGCGCAATACCACGCCCAGCTAATTTTTGTATTTTTAGTAGAGATGGGGTTTCAGCATGTTAGCCAGGCTGGTCTCGAACTCCTGACCTCCGTTGATCCACCTGCCTCTGCCTCCCAAAGTGCTGGGATTACAGGCTTGAGCCACCGCGTCCAGCCTGAGCTCATTTTCTTATAAGATCTCCTTACTTACATCCTTCGTGCCCCATAATTACCAGATCCCAAACTTGAAAAAGTAGTTTCCCAGCTTTTTTGGCCTTCGTATACATGCTGTCACGATGCAGTTCTTCCTTTGTCTCTTTATAGCCGTACCTCAAGTGCTATCTCTTTAGGTTTACTGCAAAGCCTTCCTTGTTTGAGGTCTTCTTTTCTGAGGGGTTATTTTGATCACTTCAGTCCTTCAAGATATTAACAGGTAATATACTATGTGTGCAGGCATTGTTGCAAGTGCTTTACACGTATTACCTCGTTTAACTGTTGCACAAATCTTGATTTTTTTATTGTGGAGGCGCAGCACACAGGCCCAGAGTCAGGCCTTCAGTTACCTATATGGCTCTGCTGGAGCCTGCTGCAGACTTGCATTTGAGCACCTTGCTCTGATGGCCCTGGCTGCCCTTTATATCACATCCCCAATTGGAGGCTCCTTGTCAGCACCTGTTCCTCTGGCTGTACCATCTCCTATGACTGTTCTGTTCTGGATAGATCTCTGTTAAGCCCATGATGGACCTTCTCCCTTTCACCCTTTGTCTGAGCCATTTCCCACTTTTTTGTCTTGTATAAGCAGTTTGCTTTTATTCCATCCAGAGTGCCTTGCGCTCGGTCTGTGGACGAGCCCCAGCAGACCTGAGCTAGCATTCACTATGGGCGTATGTGGCATTGCAAGGGTCTGTCATGTGGACACAGCCGTAAATGGTTGTGCATTTCTGCCTGACAGTTTTTGCACTACTATTTTTCTAGTGCAGTTCTTATTTGTCCTGCTTCTTGGAAGTTATTGGGACCTTGAGAGCAGGACCTACCTCTTGTTTTTCCATTGCATCTCCAATTATACTCTGATGAAAAGGTACAATTGACTATATCCTGTGGAAAAACCCCCAGAAAATTCACCTGTTTTGGTGAGCTAGGTAGCAAACAGATGTAGCTTTCATGGTGATGATGATTCATAATTATCAGTAATTGTGCTCATTTATAGAGTGTTTGTTACTAAGAGTGGGAGGGAAAGGAATGAAACCAAGAAGCAATGTCTACTTAATGTATAAGCCCAGAGGTCACTTTCCACTGTGTTGAGGACAAGGTGATAAGAAGTAGGCAATAAATACATTTTGTGTTTCTTAGCGTTCAGGAATTCATGACCTTCACGAGTCAACTGATTGTGGAGCGTTCATCGAAAGGCACTAGAGCTTCTGTCAAAGAACAAGGTAAGAAGACCCTCCAACTTCTGTGCGTGTGCTGGCCTGGCTGCCATGCCTCACCTCACACAGCACCCAGCTCTCTCCTTTCTACTGGGACCCCACTCCTCCTCTAGCTTGTTCTCTCTTTTCCCCCTCTTCCTTTTCCTATTTATGCAGAATTCTGTGCCCACTGTTGAAGTTTGAGCTTCCCAGATAAAATTGCCCTTAGACTCATTTAAGATTAGGGTCTGACTCTTTTGGAGCAGTAAGCAGCCTTCACATCGTATTCTTCCCTATCCTCTCCAGAGTTGCAGACCCCTCAAAAAAGAATTTCCAGCTAGCACTGTTGAGGTACTATATGCATTCTGTGCATCATAGATTTTTTGACCAGGAATCTGAAAAAACTATTTTTTCTTTCTAATAATTCAGGTTTAGGCATTTATTTAGATGTGTATGTTATACGGACAGATCAGGAAAGAGTTACATGAGTTTCATTAGGTAGAGACAAAGATCATCTCACACATATGCTAACCTCAAGTCACGTGACATAGAGTTACTGAATTGATTATATAAATGTCAGTTATGATACAGGCAGGATTGAATATATACACTTTATGTGGGATCTCTGTGCTGTTAACATCACAGAAGTGAAATATTCAGTGTTCTTGCTCTGTTCTCCTTCAAACTGTGTCTGCCCTTCCCACATTTATTACTTAAAGACGATTCCCCCACTGACCAGGTTCTCAGTTTCTTTGGAGGGTATGCACTTTGACCCCATGTTTGAATCTTAATTGGGGATGGTATACAAAATCTGGAGAGCATTGGTGACAATCTCCTGTCCTCTTCCTCCTCCTCATTCTTGTTCTTATTTATCTCTGCTCTTTTCTGATTTCAGGGGCTCACCATCATTCCCTCCTCTTTTATTTGTTTTTCTGTTGTTTAGCATTGGAATCTTCTGGGTCAGATCTTTAAGGACAAGAAGGTTCTTATTCGTAAGCTGTAATCCTTACGTTTCTCTTTCCTTGGGGATATGGTTAGCTGTACCAACTCTGAATCCTTTCAAAGTGACGAAAATGAACAATCCTGTGGATTGTGAATATTTTGCAGAAGATCTATACAACTGTACCTTTCAATCATATAAGGATTTTAGCACAGTGCACTGGAGGCCTTAGCTGGCAGTGGCTAATCTTTTTCTAGACTAACCCCCTTACTCCCAGTCACCCAGCAGAGTGGAGCAAACCCAGCAGGCTGCTATAATATGGAAAACTGAGGCCCTGGGTGGTAATTTCCTGTCTTTCAGCTGCTCTGAAAGGATTTTTTTTAAGAAAGCAGAGGCCTCTTGGCTTGTCCAGGGTTCCCTAAGTTTGGGAGCAGCACAGAGCCCCAAGGGCTCCGAATCCCCAAGATATAGCTTGGCCTGACCTGAGCTCAAGGAAAACACTTGGAAATGCTCCTGGGGACATGTTGTCTAGGGTGTGTTTTCTGCAATGCTGGCTATTCCTTTTAAGCCCTGGCTTTGCATACTGGGCCTCTGGGTATTTACTGGTCCTAAAGCAGGTGTTGGGCCAAGCTCCTCTGTGTGGCCCATTTGACTGTGCTGCTAAGCCTCTCCACAAGACTTGCCCAGAGCTATTGAGCTTCAGAGTGACTTCATTTGGCCTAACGTTTTGATGCTTTGATTTGGGGGGATTAAAAGAAGTCTGAAGCCCTCATGTCAGCATCCATGTGTCTGATCTCTTGTCTCCTTAGACTATCTGTGCCATGTCTATGTCCGGAATGATAGTCTTGCAGGTGTGGTCATTGCCGACAATGAATACCCATCCCGGGTGGCCTTTACCTTGCTGGAGAAGGTGAGTTTTTGATTTGCCTCTACTGGACTTGGATGATGAATGGCCATATTTATCGACTGGGACAGGGGGTGATGGCAGCGTCTGAGGCATAAGGGATGAAATGATGTGTCCAAAGTCAACACGTTTTTCAGCCCCCTTTCCTGCGATCCAAGAGACAATTTGGCCTCCCTGCATGGGTTTCCTCCCCGGTGCTGTCCCTCATGTGACCGGGGTCTAGGCCACTGAGTCACAGCATCTCTGGGATGGGACCTTTGGAGACAGCTGTGCCTTGTGTTCTCGCCCCCTGTGCTTCTGCTCAAGGAGTCTCCCTCTTGAATGCCCTCACTCTCCACATTGCCTCCTGCAGTTGCTGCATCCCTCCACCTTGATGTCAGTCAGTTGTACCACAGAGCTTAGCATCTAAGCATTCTTTAATTTTTTGTGTGTACAGTGCTAATTACTAATATAAACTCTTTGAAGTCAGAGGCTTCATCCTATACCCCAGAGCACCAAAATACCTCCAAACACATGGAATCTGGTGGTTTCTTAAATCCAGGGGACCTAATTCTCTTTTAAAAAAAAATGCTTTGGAAAATTAGAGGGCCAGTGCCCTTTTTTTCTGGAAATCTGTGGTTTAAAATTCAAATACCTTTATTACTCCCCAGGTGAGGTTCATCTCAGGCTGGGCATACTTTTGATTCTCAGAATATTTAGGATACGTTTTAATGATAAAAATTTGGAAATAACTTTAGCCTACATTTTCTCTGTTGCCATTATATCTCCCCCTCATTCTTCCTTCCTGGGCTCTGGGGGCCAAGGAGCCTCATTCAGGGTGAGGTGCTCAGGGGTGAAGCCCTGTCGTTGAGACTACTGGTGAGTGCAAAGTGGGAGGCTTGTTGAGGCTCCTTTGTCTTGCAGGTACTAGATGAATTCTCCAAGCAAGTTGACAGGATAGACTGGCCAGTAGGATCCCCTGCTACAATCCATTACCCAGCCCTGGATGGTCACCTCAGTAGATACCAGGTAGGGTTAAAGGAAGCTTCATGCAGACACCATGTGGCCCAGAATCCGTGTGAAACTGAAAAAGCCAACTGCCCTGATAGTTCTGGTCTGGTTGCTTCTGACAGCTTCTGATGCTGGTGGTCTCTCTCAAGCTTTCTGTTTGAAAAACAGAGAATCCACCTTCAGACCTGGGAACCCAAGCTGTAGGCAGGCTTTGGGTTTCTGTTACATGTTAAACAGGCTGTGGGTTTTTTTTTTTTTTTTTTGAGATGGAATCTCGCTCTGTTTCCCAGGTTGGAGTGCAATGTCGCAGTCTCAGCTCACTGCAACCTCCGCCTCCTAGGTTCAAACTATTCTCCTGCCTCACCCTCCCAAGTAGCTGGGATTACAGGCATGCGCCACCACGCCCGGCTAATTTTTGTATTTTTAGTAGAGACAGGGTTTCATCATGTTGGTCAGGCTGGTCTCGAACTCTTGACTTCAGGTGATCCACCTGCCTCGGCCTCCCAAAGTGCTGGGATTACAGGCGTGAGCCACTGTGCCCAGCCCAGGCTGTGGTTTTTACCCTGTGGAAGCTTGTCCAGCTTCCTCGGTTTTGGGCTTTGTTTCCAGGTGGCCACTTCAGTCCTGACTTTATTATTTTTCACTCTTTCCTAGAACCCACGAGAAGCTGATCCCATGACTAAAGTGCAGGCCGAACTAGATGAGACCAAAATCATTCTGGTAAGCAGGAAGATGGAGAGCAAGCCCAAGAACTGAGGTGGGGGTGCGATTTGCCACTGGCCAGGCATGCACAGATCCATCCTCATTTTAATAGAATAGTAACTACAGCACTCTCCAGGAAGTGGGATTGCCCACCCCCTCCCTCACCGCAGGCATCAGACTCTCTCCTATACCCTTGTCTTGGTTAATGGCACCCATTGTTTCTAGGGAACCAAGCTGGGAACCATTGGAACCCTCAAGTCTCCCTTCCCCGTGGCTACTGCCTGTCTGGGCATTTACTGGGTTCCTAGGGTTTGGCCTCTGAAGACCTGGATTCCCACCCTGGTGGCTTTGTTAGGGTGTCAGGTGCCTCCACACCCCACAGGTGCCTCCCCTTGCAGGGTTTGCATTGAAAGTGAACAGATTGAACCACAGTACACTGACCACAGGGCAGTTTCTGGAATACGGGCCCAGGGTTGTCACATAGGCCCATTTGAAAAGAGCCGGAACCCTGCATTTTGAGCTGAAATCTCCTGATTTGTAACTGCTGCCTCAACTCCCTTTTTTTTTTTTTTTTTTTTTTTTAGTTTTTGCATACAAGTGGAATGTAAGCAGCCATCTGCTTTTCTCAGGTTTGGCTTTTACGGCCTTTGCCTGTAAGTGGTCCCCTTGCTTCCTGCTCACCTCCAGTCTGTCCACCAGACAGTAGTCATTGATCTGCACAACTTAGAACCCTTCAGCAGCTCTCAGATCCACCCCAGGATAAAGTGCAAACTCTCTAACTCACAGTCTCCTGACTGCACCCTGTTCTCTCTTATACCCTTTCCTGCCCAGCTCACACACAGACGACTGAAGGTTGGGCCTTTCTGATCAGATGTCAGTTTTGTTACTGCTTGTTTACATGTCTCCCTGACCTGCGTATAAGCACTGGGACATTTTTCCATCCTGCTCATGACACAGTGCCTAGTTTATACCGTGCTCAGCAGTTGATAGATACCTAGAGTAGATTGAAGCCCAAATACAAAGCTTTACCATTACACAGGCATGGCTTTAGTGTGTACATCAGCGTCTCCTGGGGTTGGGGTTGTTGGCCTGGGGTGGAGCCTGGGAATCTGCATTGTATAAAAAGCATCCCAGGGGCTTCAAACACATGTCTGCTGACCGCACTCCAAATAACGTGGCTTTGGAATGAATAATAGACGTGAAAGTCTCATGGTATCTGTGTCTTTTGAAACCTTGTGAGCTTTTTTACCACCTGGGTGGCATTTCTCCGTTTTCTCCTCAAGCCGTCTCTTCTGTTGCTCGAGTCCTAGTCTGAGTACCATGACACCTGGGACACCCGCTGTTTCTCCTCTCCCCACGGTGGCGTGTGGATGAGTCCTATTCGCACAGCCTTATCTAGCTGCAGTTGTAAATCTAGATGATTGGTGTGCATATCTGAATCAGTTAACTTTTTGTGTTAAAAATTTGAGTTGCTCAGCTGTGTGTAGGGATGAAGGACATTCTTGCTGGCTCCTCGTTCTGTGGCGCTTCATGTGTGCATCCAGCTGCTGCAGCAGTGGCCATCTGGGGAGAGAAGTGAGCTGCTGCTTCCTGAGGGCCCTGGTGGCAGAGCTGCTGGCTCTTGTGAGGCCTCCATCTCTAGACCCCTTCCCATGGGGTCAGTGTTTTCATTTCCTAAGTCAGAGTTTGTAGTGATGACATTTAGGACATAGCCCGTTTAGAAGGCAGGACATGTTCTGTCATAGTGTTGTCTGATATATATTTGAGGCATGTATGTAACTTAGAATTTTCTAGGAGCCATATTTTGAAATGATAAAAGGAAAATAAGTAGAATTTAATTAAATTGCATATTTTACTTAACCCAGTATATCCAAATACAATTTTTCCAACATGTAATCAGTATAAAATTTACTATTTTTTTTCAGTATAAAACTTATTAATGAGGCATGTGTGAGTTTGCATCTGAAGTCTGGTGTGTCTGCGCTCAGAGCGCTGCTCAGTTTGGACTCACCTCACATCAAGTGCTCAGTAGCCATTTCCCACCACCTTTGTTTCCTGTGGCTGCTGTCAACAGATACCCTCAGCTATTTGCTGTTAACAAGTAGCCCTGTGGGCCTGGCTGGTGTCTTTTGGGGCTCTGAGGGAGAGTCTGTCACAGGCCTCTCTCCAGCCTCTGGTGGCTGCTGGCCGTCCTTGGCGTTCCTTGGATTAGAGGTGTATTACTCCAGACTCTGCCTCTGCCGTCATGTGACCTTCTCTGTGTGTGTTTCCGTTTCTTACCAGGACATCAGTCATGGAATTAGATGCAACCCTAATCCAGTATTACCTCTTCCTAACTAGTTATATCTGCCAAGACCCTATTTCTAAATAAGGTCACATTCAGAGATTCTGGGGATGTTAATTTCTGGGGCACAGTTGGGACGGGGAGGTGGTGCGGGTCACTCTCCAACCCAGTGCAATCATATAGTGCCAGCTACTCTTTTTCCAAAGCCCCATGCACACACACATGTGCGCGCGCACACACACACACAAATGTATATATAAATGTGTGTGTAGTTTTCCTGAGTGGGAGTTTTCCTGGAGTGCTGGTTATCTAAGCCTGTGCTGGGGACAGCTCTTTGGGAAGTCTCCTACATCCCAGTTAGATCTTCTAGATTTCACGGGAATGTCACCAGGTTCTGTTCCATCCAGTTGGACAGTAACTATTCTTGGACCGAGTCTTGACACCTAGAGGTGAAGTTTGTGTGTGTTGAAGTGGAACCCAGATTAGGCGCTTTCCCCCATGACTGAAGTACGAGGGGCTCATGTTAGGGCATGTACTGAACAGAGCTGGGTTCTCTTCTCTCTTTTGTCCAGCACAACACCATGGAGTCTCTGTTAGAGCGAGGTGAGAAGCTAGATGACTTGGTGTCCAAATCCGAGGTGCTGGGAACGCAGTCTAAAGCCTTCTATAAAACTGTGAGTACCCAGCACCTGCTGCCTCCTGGGTGTTCTCTCCAGAGAGCAGTTGCAGCTTGCTGCTTCTGGCACTCTCCACTATAAACAGGTCTTTCTTAGACTATTGAATCATGGTGGATGGGGATTTCACTCCTTGTGCAACCAGAGCCTAAGGCGAGCGCCTCAGACCCAGGTGGTTGGAGGCAGTTCACTTGGGCACCAATGGAGTTAATGCAGGCCGAGGCCTTGTTCCAACCCTGCCTCTGATCTGCCCTCTGCTGCTCTGGCTTATTTCTGAACTCCTACCCCCGGTCCAGGAAGGCTGGTTCAAGTTCTGATCACCAGAGATTTACTATTGAATCTTACTCCTCTTTCTGCTGAGTAGTTAGACATAAGTCTTCAGGATTCAAGCAGTTCAGCCTTCCTGAAGAGGTTCTTAAGCTTTTAGTTAATTTCCCTTTGACAGAAATATTTCATTGACAAGTATGGGTGCTGCTGACTGCCGCTTTCTCTCAGGTCAGTGCTCATGTCTTCCTGTGTGGAGATGGCCCATGGTTGGACAGTCATAGGGACAAATATACTTGGTCTGTCCACACACATTTGTTTTCATGTGCACATTGGAGGGAGATGGCTAGGTGGGATTAGGAAGATAGTCTGTGACCAGAAAGCAAGAGAGAAGGTGGCAACAATGGTCCCCACAAACCACATCCCTAGTGGGAACCACATCTGTTGTTCTCAGGACCATCTTCTAGGAAGAAACACCACCGTGGTGGTCAGATAGCATTGTTTGAAGACAAGAGTAGGGCAAAATTAAGATATTCTGCCAATCCCATTTGTATTATTGGTCCTTTGCTTGCACCTGGCCTAACTGTGGGAATTTTACTCACTTTTTGATAGCATTAATGGGGTGTGAGAAAAGCAGGGAAAAAAGGATCCCAGACTAGTTTTGGAAACTGGGGCCCGCCTAGTGCTTGGTGATGGGAATTGCTTGTGGACAGCTTCCCTCGAGGCCTCCCCCACCCCATTCCAGTGCTAGTTTATCTGGCTGGCTGTGTCCTGTGGAGCTCCCTCTACCACTGCCAGGACTGGGGCTTTCCTGACTTCCTCAGTACTCCTTCTCAGCTTCTCTTTGTTTTTTTTCCAAGGCCCGGAAACAAAACTCATGCTGTGCCATCATGTGATGCAGCCTGCCAGAGGCCCAGCGCTGGAATGGCACCATCATTCACATCAGAACTGCAGCCCCTGGAAAAGAAGAGACAGCCATAGACGAGGAGCCAGAGTGGCGGCAGACTGGCCATTTTTATTTTGAAGTTCCTGGGAGAAAAGGATGGTGGAAGGGTGGCGAATGTTCAAATTCATATGTGTGGTAGTGATTCTTGGAAAGAATTTGAGGTCCCCAAAGGTGTATTTTTGGGCAAATGAAACCATAAACTCCAACTGGCTTCTGTAGATGCCAAAGGGCTCTTTTTCAGCTAACCCTGGGAAGGCTCTGTGGGAGGGAGGTCAGAGCCAGCTGTTTCTCGATCTTTGGTATATCTTTGGATTTTATTTGTACATTAATGATATTAACACTCCAGTGGGGGGGTGGGGAGTCCCTGATGTTAGGGCTGGGGTGGGTGGAGTTTAAAGACTCTTGGGAAAGCCTCTCCTGGGGCCACTGTTGGGGGTGGGAGTGAACCCACCACAGTGGCCACAGGCAGGCCCCCACTTCAGGCCCAAGGCCTGGGGCTGGGGGAACAGTCACTGGGTCTCAGATTCTGAGACTGTTGTTTAGCTTACCTTTCTGCTAGGATTGGCTTCCCACAGAGGGCAGGGCCCATCCTAAGCAGCTTCCAAGTCCCACAAAGGTGGCTTGTGGGAGGGTTTAGAAGGAGCTGCATTGTGAGCAGGGAGTGTGTGGGTTGAGGTCGTACCAGCAAGTAGACTAGGAACTGAGCCCAGGAAAGGGGGATGTTCTCCTGGTGTTTGGATGGTCAGCTGGGAGTGTCCGTCATCAGGGGAAGATCAAACACAGGTGCACTCAGCTGCCCAGGGCCTCTGGGACACTTGCCTTGACTTGCAACTTGCCTTGAACATCACGATCAAAGCAGCAGGTGCTGTGGTCTCTCAAAACTGGTTTTTATTTGCCTCTCTGGCTGCAAGACTGCCTTGAACCGCCTGAGGCCTATGCATCTGAACAAGTGGGTCTCTCCCATGGGCACCAGGAGTGGGTGCCAGCCAACCTGAGGACTCCCAGCACCCCACCTGTGGTCTGGCCAGCATAGACTTGCTAGTTCCTTCTTGGTCAGAGGCAGCTGCATGGGGGATGGAGGCCAAGGGGTTGGTCTAAGCTGTGCCCTGCCACCTGGCAGGAGGCCCACTCACAGCCCAAGTCATGGAAACAGACTGGAGCAGCCCAGGAGATGGGCCCAGGATGTTCCAAATCCCTTGGGTCCTAGTGTTATGTTCCAGGCTGCCAACCTGTGCTCAGGATGCATCCCTGGGATCCAGCCCCCATGAAAGCTCCTGTTGGGATGGTGTCATCTACGTTTTGAACCAGTGTGGTATGGTCCTTGGGAGCCCTGCTCTGAGCTTGCCACACTGCTGAGAGCACCCACTGTCCTGACCAGAGTCTCAGTGGTCCTGACCCCCAGTGTGGGCAGGGGCTGGGCAGGAGGGTGGTGTCTGCCATGGGTTCAGAGGACCCCACCTCCTGGATGGTTTACCTGCTGCTGCCCATTTTCTCTGGGTACTGCTGGCCAGAGGACTTTGGCCTACTGCTGAAGAGCCTGTCCATGCCATTTTCCTACTGCCATAGACACCCTAAGCCGAGGGCCCCTTGAGGCCCAGACCCAGCCTGCCCACTGGTGCCAGAGACGGAGTGGAGTGGGCCTGGATCTGAGGGATGCTACCTCTCCCTCCCCACTTGAGGACCCTGGGGAGAGATGGGGGCGGGGAAAATGGAGGTGTGAATTTGGGGTAAGAGGAAGTGAGATCTCCGCTTGCAGGTCAGCCCCTGCCTGCAAGGGGGCCCAGCCCGGCCCCGCCCACAGATCCCCTGCTCCTTTTGTGTTCTGTTGTAAATCACTTGGCAAGACTGTATTTTAGGAACTGCTGCCTAACTTCCCTGTGTTCTGTTTGAGAGGCGCCTGTCTGGATAAAGTTGTCTTGAAATTCCACAGTGGTCCTGTGCTTTCTTTGTGCTTCAGGGGAACCCTTCCCTCACCAAGCCCCGGGGAGAGAGCGGCCTCGTACTGTATGCCTGCATGCCTGCTGCACGCAAAGGTCCAAGTTATCCTGGCTGGCCCCTGTCCAGGAGTGATAGCTGCAGGCCTGACTCCTTCACCTCCTTTCTCTAGACGTTGCTAGCAGGAACTGTATTTTCTTTTTTGCTGTTAACCAGGTGAGGGAGCCCTGGAGTAGAAGCAGCCCTGTCATTGCTGAATCCTGTTGCCTGGTCTTAGCTGCAACCAGGAGACCCCCCCTGGAAAAGCTGCCTCATGGCTGCAGAGCCATGGGACAGGAGGCCCCATCCTGATCCTGCTGTAGGCTTCCTGTCCCTCGCCGCTGAGCTGACCCCAGGGTCAGTCTGAGACCACCTGGCATCCCACCAAGCACAGGTGGCAACTTTTCAGGAGCAGAGGGGGCTCCACAGGGTGCCTGGAAGCTTCCTGCTTCCTAGAAGAGCCAAAGCTGACCCCTGCAGGTTGTTAGGTGAACCAGGGGTAAGTCAAATTCAAGTCTTGCATCAGGTTTTGAGTTCAGGGAGCCCTCTGAAGCCTCTGCAGCCTCCCAGGGAGATGGGCCCAAGGCTGCTTTCAGCCTGTACTTGTGAGCCTGGAGGCAGAGACCTCTGTCTGGCCCAGCAAGCAGCCTTGAGCAGTGCTCGGCTTTTCCTGTTCTGAGGACCTGCCAGACCTGGGTGGGCAGGCGTAAACCTTGGGGTCACATGGCCCAGGGAGCTTTGTTCAGAGGGTGCTATTTAAAAGTGATGAATGGGCCAAGCACAGTGGCTCACGCCTGTAATCCCAGCACTTTGGGAGGTCGAGGTGGGCGGATCATTTGAAGTCAGGAGTTTGAGAACAGCCTGACCAACCTGGTGAAACCCCATGTCTACTAAAATACAAAAATTAGCCAGGCATGGTGGCAGGCACCTGTAATCTCAGCTACTCAGGAGGCTGAGGCAGGAGAATCACTTGAACCCAGGAGGGAGAGGTTGCAGTGAGCCAAGATCGTACCATTGCATTCCAGCCTGGGTGACAGAGTGAGGCTCCCTCTCAAAAAAATGTAAAAATAAAAATGATGAATGAAATGCTCATCAGTGGTGTCCCTTTTGCCTGTAGCGCTTGGCCCAGTACAGGATGGCTTAGTCCTGTGTGCTGTGCCCTAAAACCTCATCAGAGTTGCTGCCCTGATGGCATCTGCAGAAGGGCCTCAGGAATAATGCATGTGAGGGTGCACGATCCGCAGTGCCTGCAGCCTTCCTGGGGGAGGCCTGGCCTGGAAATCCTCCTCCGATTACAGCTGATAGGTGAGTGGAGCCCTAGATACCATGTTAGGGACAGACACCGCAGCACTCATGGGCACTGGCCTAGATTCTTTGCAACTGGCTTTTGGGACCTGCCACCTGGCCACCCACACACCTGAGAGCACCTGTCCTGGTGCAGACCATGAGGAGCAAGAAGCTGACATCCAGGGCCGCTCTGCCACATGAAGGTGTTTAACCAGATGCTCAGGGTGGAGGAGGAGACTGAGGGCTTTAGCCAGTTCTAGGGGATCCTTCAGGCTCCCTGCCCATAGTGGACAGGACCGAGCGTGTGTAGGGGCACTCGTCTTGTCAGAAGTTACTTGGACCCAAAATGTAGGCGTGTTTAGTGTCTGGGACTGTTTTGAAGCCCATCCTTCTGTTTCAGGAAAGTACCATGGCACTGCCTGGGACACAGGTGTGGAGGGGAGCCAAGGGCAAGGCCACACTCTCAGCAGGTTGCCATGGAGATATGAGGGTGCATCAGGGGGCCCAGCGGGGGCCACAAGGGTGCATCGGGGAGGGAGGAGGGCATTGAGGCTGAGAAGGGCCAGCATAGCACAGGCAGTTGCAGTTGCTTTCCAGGGCTGGGCCTGAGCGTGTGCCCTATGGGGCCAGGCAGCATGGGTGGTGGGTGGAGCCTGAGGACAGGAGAAACTTGGCAGGGGGTTACTCCTTACTCCAACCTAAGGGTTTGCTTTTAGCTTGGGCTGGAGATGCAGAGGGAAGGACTGAGGGGTGCCTATCTCCTTCACACCCAGGATGAAGTCCCCAAGCCTGGCCTGGCCCACAGGCCTATAGCACCTGGTCAATCTGGCCTGGCATCTGGCTTCCCTGTCTCCCTGTCTCCATTCCAGCTCTCTGTCCTGGATTCTGGGCTGGTTGTATGGCATCTGCTGGAGCCTCCCGGCCCCCATGACGGCTGTCTACTATATCACCTTGCGCCTTGCCTATGTTTGGTGTTGGAGGCTGATACCCACACAGGCCTGTGTGCCGTCTGTCTGCATAATCCACTGGGGTGGAGCCTGGCTCTGTGGTCACTGTGTCCCCTCAGCGTCCAGAACAGCCAATACATGTAGCAGGGGCGAAAGGAGACAGCAGCCAGCCAGAGGTCTTGGTCCTGGGGCTCCTTCCTGCCCAGAGGCTGCCCCTGGCCACATCTTTAGCAGCCACTGAGGGGGAATGGAGAGTTCAGGGGCGTTGGGAGCTGGGATCCAGTTTCAGTTCCAGCATCCAGGGTGGACAGCCCTGGGCCCAGAAGACTTCAGAGGACCAGAGGAAGAGGTGGGGACAGCTGGTGGAGCTATGATCTATGACTAGTGCCCTACCTGGGGTGAGCTGTTCACCCTGGAGAAGCTCAGGAATGTCAGGGCCAGCTCAGGGCTCCATAGCACTACCTTCTGTTGGAGGAGGGGCCCAAGTAGGGTCTTGGCCAGGGACCGGGCTTGAGTCTGTATTTTGGTGCAGGAGGTTGGCAGGATTCCAGCTAAAGCACCCAGCTGCACTTGAAGCAGTTTGTCCTGTTTTTCTTTTATTTGCAGTTTCCCGAGACAGAACAAAATAAGAATAATTTTTGTACACTTACAAGGCTCAGAAAGAAAAGACAATGAAACTCAGCAAAAAGAGAGAGGAGGGGAGGCCAGCCAGCACCGTGGGCAGCCGACCCCTTGCAGCGCTGGCCAGCGGCCGCCGCCACCACACCGTAGACACCTAGCTAGCAGAGCGGTGTGGCTTGCTCTTTAGGGGTCATGCAAAAGAATTATCCCCCAGAAAAAAAATCCCCAAATTATCCCAGACAGGCAGCTCCGTGGAGGTGACAAGGTGAGAGGGAGAGGAGGGAAGGAGGCCCCAGGACGCCAGGGTGGCCGGCCGCTGGGCCACGCGCTGTCCGTGGTGAGCCCTGCCGCTGTCCCATGGCCCAGGGAGCCACTGGTGCGGAGCCCGGCAGATGTTTACCCTGTGTTCATGGATGGGGACAGCTGTCCTGGGCACAGCGTGGACGGAAGATGGTGTCCACTCTGAGTGTTCATCGGTGGACAGTCCCCTTGGAGTTTAGGATCCTGTGTCCTGTTCCCCATTCTGTGCCCCTCCCTTGGCTTGATTTGTAGGGGAAGATAAAGAAAATCCTTGTTGAAAACGATGTGAATTGAAGGTGGGCAGGCACTGGGGCAGGAGCCCCCGACCCTCTGCAGTCAGGGCTTCTGACCACTCCCACCCAACCTGGCTTCTGACCCACCCTGCAGCCCCACCGTGCTTGGGCTTGCCCTGTCCCCGAGTTCCCCCATGGTACACACCATCACAAGGGGCTGGGGACCCACCGCCTCAAACCCAGGCAGCCGACACTCAGGAGCACAGGGCTGGACCCTGCCCTCCATCCGCTGGTGTCTTGGGCCCTATGCCCACCTGTTTGTGTCCCCAGCCCGCCTTATCTCCATAGCTGCATCCCTGGCCCACCTAGAAGGTGCCCTCACACGCACTGCAGCCCACCAAGGTGCTCTCACACCTGACACTGCACGGGCAGCACTGCCCTCACGCCTCCCACGTGCCCTAGGCTGGCTCCCACTGTAGCTTTTGCTCCCTTCTGCTCCCAGCCCAGATTCCAAAGGCACTCCCACTTCAGCAAACCGCTGCACAGACCCTCATCTCAGCCCAGAAGCTGGGCAGCCACCACCTCTGACCCCGCTCTGCCACTTGCTGTACCACCCGACCAAACCCCAAGCCCCAGGCTTTCCCAAACTCCATCAGCAGACAAATATGCCCAGACACAAAGCCTGGCCTCCCCTCCTAGCTTCAGTCGGGGGCTCAGGGACTTGAGTAAGGCCCGCAGTCCTTTGTCAAAAGTCTGTTCCCCATTTCGGGGCGCGGAGAAGCCGAACAGGCTGGGGGAGGGCCAAGGGGCGGAAACAGGGTCGGGAGCTGCCAGTGCATCTGCTGCTGGCTGGCAGAGAAGAGACAGACACCTCACACAGGAGGGAGGCCAGCCCAGGCAGAGTCCTCTTGCCACAGCTGGCTGTGTTGGAGCTGTAGCCAGCAGTGCTATCTCTTGCTCGGCGAGAGGCCCGAAGCTAAGCTGTGCCCCTCTTTGCACTTTATTCCCCTAGAAGGACCAGAGCTGGAGTCCTGGGTGTGTGGGGGCATCTCTGATGGCCTTGGGGACGGGACTCCGGTCTCAATACTCCAGGGGGTGAGGGGCCGGCCTGGGCTCTGCCGAAGGGTTGTCCGTGCTGGGTGTGTGGGGATACCGGGCACGGAAAACCCACACCTAGCCCTTCAGGGGATGAAAGGAAGGGAAGGGAAAGCAGGAACAACAGCAACTCTCAGGCACAACTAGCGGGAAAGGAGGCAGCCCAGCGGGCCCCACAGCCCCTCCCAAGAGACAGCTGACAGTCACGACAGCCAGCGAGCACACCATGTGGAGCCCATGCGTTGGCGGGAGGATGCAGACACCTTAGGTGTGGGGTGTGTGCGTTACCTACAAACTAACACCGTTCAGCACGCGACAGGGGCCTGGCAGACAAGTTCATGTCCCAGCTGGTCCCCCAGAGGCCAGGAGCACAGACGGACACACGTGGAGCTTGGGTGGGGAGCGGCCCCACGAATGCCAGTGATTTTTACAGCTTTTTCCTTCCTTTAGTTTTTTTTTTTTTTTTTTTCATTTCATCTGATGTCAATTTTTTTGTGGTTGTCGTCGTCATCTTGTTTTTTTGTTTTGTTTTGTTTTTAAACAAATCACATCTGGTCTTGTTTTTCTGCAGACACAGGCACCAGGGGAGGGAACGAGGCAGACACAAACATGCGACAGGCAGGCCGTGTGCCCGAGGGCAGTCGGGCTCCAAACACCAACTCTGTCCGGCGAAACCAGGGCGCAGCTCTGAAATGGGGCGGGTGGGTCAGCTCCTCAGCAGCCCCCTCTCCCGTCCACCCCCAGGCTCTGCTGTCTGCCACACGGCACTGCAGAGAGGGTTAAAGTCCGGAAAAGGGCCCACTCGGGAAAGGGGTTCAAGGTGCCCAACCCAATTACTAGTATCCCTGTAAAACTGGGCTCTGGGCTCTGGGCCCGCTGCACCCGCCACCTGGAGACCCCCCATCTGGGGTTCTAACAGTCCTCACAAACAGGGCATGGTGCCCAGGATTGTGCTGCCTGGGGCCCATCCACCTGCAACCCACCCAGCTCTGGCCAGTGTGGACTGCTCAGGCCCTCATCAGCTCCCCAGTCGTCTGAGGAGGCCCGCCACACCCAGCCTGCTGTGATCCCTAATTCAACATCATTCCTGTGGCCTCACCAGGAAAGCTGATGGACTTCCCAGGCATGGGCTCTGCCACAGGCCCCACTGCTCCCCATTGCCTCCCTGGGCTGCAGCCACTCACACCACCGCCACCCCTCTGCCCCGGCTGTCACTTAGCACAGAGCACTCACCTTCACTGCAGCGGGGCCACAGGCGCGCCCGAGCAGTGGAAGTGCACGTTCTGCCACTTGCCGTCGCGGCGGTGCCACACACGGGTCTCCTCAGACTGGCTGGTGCGGGGCCGGCCCTGCCCGTCAATGTACTGCGTGAGCCGGATGTAAGCAATGCAGGCGGCGTCCTCTCCGATGACGTGCACGTGCGGGTTCAGGATGGTCGTGTGGATCGGCTTGCTGTTCTTGGCCAGCACTGTGGACAGCAGGTGGAGGGAGGTCTCGGGTTACTGTGGCTGCCCTGGTGCCCGCCTTCCACCCCACCACCCTAACCCTTTCCCTCTCTCAGCTCCCCTTACTGGGGAGGTACGGCTCTCCTGGGAGCAGCATGGGCCCCTCCAAGAGTGGGATTCTGGGGGCTGGGTGTCTGGTGGGGGAGGGGTGGCTGGCCAACCCTGGGCAGAGAGGGGACAGGGCTTCCATAGGCAGCCACCATGCTGTCCCTGGGAGGGGCCGAGAGGCTCTCCTGGGGGCACTGTACCCTCATGCCCACCCGGGCTCCCTCACTCACGGTTCTCGAAGTAGAATCTGTGGAAGTCCATCCCTTCAACCAGGTTGCCCAGTGCTTCAGGCTCAAATGAGGTCAGCCCTGGGTCACAGATTTTCCTGGGGGCCAAATCCAAGTGAGGAGGGGCCCCATGGACCCCTGACTCTGAGCAGGGCCCCCCCAAGGGTCCCACATCCTTGTCCTGCACAGCCCCCCCCCAGCCCCGGGGACTCACGCGTAGGCCTCAAAGTCACCGTTGTTGACAGCCTCGATGAGCTGCTCTGTGGTCTTAATGATCTCCTGCTTCCGGGCTGTGGGGAGACACAGCCAGGTGACCACTGGGCGCTGGCCCATTCCCCCCAGACCCCTCCACACAGCCCAGGGGAGGGCCTGGGGGAGCACGAGCTGCATCCACACCGTGTTTCTGCCGCTATTCGCAGAAGCGATCCTCTCGCCCGCCCCCCTCTATCACCAGTGGCTTCCTCATTTCCAAGTGCAACAGCTTCCATCTTATTTTTCTTAACTAAAATATTTTTGAAGGACAGAAATATTCTATCCACATTACAAAATGTCTGGAAAATGCAGAAAGAGGAAAAAAAAACCCTCCTACAATCCACTTGGAGGTCACCTCCTGGCCCCACGAGCTGTCCGCCACAGTCTCCCTCCTGCCCTCCAGTGAGCCAGGCCTGGGGCCCACCAGGCCTGACCCTGCGCTTCCCTGCAGCTTCCCGGCCCCACCCTCCTCCTGAGCCTTGGGTTCTTAGTGCCTCCTTCACCCAGCAGCTCTGGTGAGGGGGCTACCGAGTGCAGGCACCAGGCGAGAAGGCAGAGACCTGCCTGGAAGAAGGAGCCGTCAGCAAGGCCACGTGGAGGCCGGGTAGGAGGAAGCAGCAGGGGGCGGCCAGGCGTGGCTACAGGGTTCCCCGGGGCGATGACCCGGGTTGTCCCAGCAGCAGGAAGAGCAGGCATGGTCTCTTGTTCCCCGCTTTTCTCATAGGAGCCGCATCCTGCTGGCTTCACCTGCTTGCAGTCTGAGGCCCACATGCTACCCCTGCAGACACCCCCGTTGCCCCACACCCCCATGCCCAGGCTTCTCTCTGGTGCCTGCCTGCGGTTCCTGCCCACTCCCCTTGGATTCCAACAGGCCCTCCAGCCATGCTGGTCCTTACTGGCCTCTGGGGCGCTCACTGGCAGCCCGCATTGCTGCTTTAACTACAGCTTATTTTCATTGTAAAAGATTTTAAACGTATGGAAGACGTGGAGAGAGTAATAGAACCCACACTCCACGGATTCACATCTTAACATTTTCCTATTCCCTTTAGACACATTTTAAAGAAATAAAGCACCGCGCATGTAGTTTGAAGATGCCTGTGTTCTCCTCAATCTTGTCTCACTCACTCTCCTCAGACAGAACTACTTTCCTCAGTGAGGTCCCTAGCCATATCTGCGAGGATATATACACAGGCACGCACATACATGCACACTCACACACAGAACACACATGCACACGCACGCTCACCTATACACACAAGTAACACTGGTTTCTCAAAGTAATTTGTCCATGGAAAACCTCAAACCCCCAGAAGTGCACCGGAAGCAGGTTCCTGGGAACTCTCCCTGTGGGGGAAGTCTCTGCACTCCCAGCACTGCGCTCTGTGACCCTCAGGCTGCTGCAAGCCATACCTGGGACACCTGCCCTCAAACTGCTGCCCGCCCTGCAGGACACCATTTTCACCAAGAAGGCAGGCCCTGTGGTGACGTTTCCACCCTTCAGCTGTGAGTGCTGCCTCCAACGGCCACATACATGCCACCTGTCTGTGGTCTAAACTCCCAGAGGGAATTCCTTTTTTTTTTTTTTTTGAGATGGAGTTTCACTCTGTCACCCAGGCTGGAGTGCAGTGGTGTGATCTTGGCTCACTGCAGTCTCTGCCTCCCAGGTTCAAGCGATTCTCCTGCCTCAGCCTCCCGAGTAGCTGGGACTACAGGTGTATACCACCACGCCCAGCTAATTTTGTGTGTGTGTGTATTTTTAGTAGAGATGAGGTTTCGCCATGTTGGCCAGGCTGGTCTCAAACTCCTAACCTTAAGTGATCCACCCATCTCGGCCTCCCAAAGTGCTGGGATTGCAGGTATGAGCCACCGTGCCCAGCCAGAAGAGGCAATTCTAGGCATGCCCTGTGATGGGGTTGCCTTTATCTCTCCCACCAGGCCTCTGGGAGCTCGCCCCACCAGGGAGCCCACCTGGCAGGTGGACTGAGTCCACGAAGAAGGCGCGGCATGCCCAGGTGTGCTCACGCATGTGTGTGTGGCGCTGCCTGGGAACGCCTGTGCTGTACCTGTCTACTCTAGGGCCTCATGTCCCCGGCTGCACAGTGACAGCAGGAGGGGCCCGATGGCACCTGAGGAGTGGGGTGCACACATGTTCATGCATGTGATCACATGCATGTGTGTACACATGTGATTGTGCATTCATGTGCATGTATGGAAACATGCACACGAGCAGGACGGTGTGTGTGTGAATGTGTGTAGATGAAGCTCATACATATGCACGAGCACCTGTGTGTGCATGTGTGTACAGTGCCTGTGAGTGTGCACGTGTCATGTGTGCCTGTGTTGTGTGGCATGGGCACATGTGCACTCGTGGGTTGCCCCTATCTGGAAAGTCCCTTGCTCCTGACCCAACTGCACTTCTGCTGCCAGCCTGTCTCTCTTTCTTGCCTAACTTTCATCTACACCATGTCATGGATGGTCCTCAGGGCAGTCTTGCTATAGAAGCCTAGTTCCCACCCACTTGGCGGACCCTGGAAAGCTGGCCTCTAGGAAGGTGGGCTGCAGGATCCAGAAGCCCCTTCCCCTCCAGTTCCTGCTGTGGCCACCACGAGTCCCATTCCTGGCCCCATTCCACCTGCCCAACTCTAGGAGGGCACAGGGCTCTGTCCTAACACATGCTGTGGCTGTTCCTGTCCTTGCCCCTGGGCCCCAGGACAGTAGCATATGACACTTGAGGGCCCGTCCCCACCCCAGCTGCTATGTTCCTGCCTCCTCTCCACCCTCTACCTCGCACCTGCCTCTCCCCTGCCTCATGCCCCCACTTTCACCTGTCCTTTCCTGGCGGTGGCCCCAAGCTTCAGGTCTGACCTCTCTTCCACCTGTAGCCAGTCCTTCCAGCAGCCCCCAAGTCAGACCCCACGAGGGTGCCTGGCTCTGCCCTCCTTGCATCAAGAGAGAAATCTGGCGTCCACATGTCCCAAACACCTCCTGTCACTTAGTTAACCCCCCTTTCTAATGGACAGAGAGAGCTGCCCCTCCCACTCCACAGGGGTTCTCAGGGACAGCAGCACGCAGCTGGAATGGAGAAGAGAGTGACATTATCTCATTTGGTTTCCAGTCTGCTTTGGTTCTATAGTCACCTTACACTAGTGGTAAGTGAAACTAATCTTCCATTTAATGAAGTAATACGCAGTGCTTTTAAACAAACTGTAATTAAAGTGGGAGTTGGTGGGAAGAGAAAGCATAAAGTAAACAGAAGAGGACATGCATGGTCAGAGTTCCATTCAAGAGTGGTAACCATGCTGAAGTATGGGAAGCAGGTCTGTTGTGAGACCCACCCATCCATTCCACAGACGGGAAGAATAAGTTGACCCTGCCCTGCGGAACGGTGCTGCCCAGACCTCAGCTTGACCCAGCCCCCACTCCGCCTCCCCACAGAGCACATGGGTGCTTTTGTGTCCTTGATACCCGGGCCCCTGAAAAAGGGCATGATCCCTGATGGAGGGGAGGGAGGGGTGCCCAACATAAAGGGGTGCCTGGGTGGGGAAGCCTGCTGGCTGAGGACAATCTGCCCTGGCAGTTCCAGGGACAAAAGGGAGGCAGTGGGCAGGGTCTGGGCTTGGAGGGGTCTGCCTGAGCCAAGAGCCTCTGCAAGTCAGGCCTTCCAGGTGCCCTGACGCAAACACGAGCCTTGCATTGCCTGTGGCTCTCTTGGGGTGATGCGACAGGTCCAGGCGGGCCCAATGCATCCAGGTGGGGTCAGAGCAGGTTCTCATCCTGGCCTGGACTCCTGGGACCCCAGGCTGGCCCCAAGTCCCATCTCTCAGAGCCAGAGGTGGCTGCGGGAGGGAGGGCAGCTGCCCAGGGATCAGGCTGGATTGTGTATAATCCGCGATTAGAGAGCGTGGGTCGGGAGAAGACAGGGTCTGAGGCAGGCCGTGGGCAGCTGCCCTATTTACACAGCTGGTGGGTGCCTTCCGGAGAAGGGAGGGGGCTCACGATTGGCCTGTAGGATGGCCCAAAGCTGGCCACCTGCTGCCTGGGCCCAGGTGCCCTCAGGGTGGTACCCAGGCTCTTCCTCTCCCCGAGTTCCCGGAACGTCTCACCCACCCCTCTCCCAGCCCTGCCCAGCCCCTCCCAGGAGGGCCACACGAATCTCCATCCTACCCTGCTCACAACTCCTTCCTGCAGCCCCCACCTCCTCAGCCAAGCTCAGGGCAGACTCTGGACGGGGAGGTCTGTGCTGTGGCCTCTGAAGGTGAGCCTGGGCACCGAGCCCCGAGTTGGCCACTTCATACCCACCCTGGGCCCTGTCCTCAGAGGACTCACTCCGGCTACTGCACAGACCTTGAGGGCAGGCTGCAGCCCTGGGCTGGGGTCATGCTAACCTGATGGGGTGACCTTCCAGGCAGGCTCCTTTGGGCACACCCCTCCACTTCTGCAAGGGCAGCAAGCCCCTTAAATCAGATGAGCTGCTGTAGAAGTGGCGGGTGTGGGGGGTTCTGACCACCCCCAGAGGCTCTGCTGTGCACCCGCCCCAGCTGCATGGCGGCCCCTCCCCATGCCTCCCTCCTTGAGTTCGGTCGGTCGCCCAGGCACCCCGACCCTATCACCATCAAGAACCTGGTCTTTCCCCTCAGCTGCTCGCCTCTGATCCCCTCAGTCAACCCCCACTGGGAGTCCTCAGCTGACCACAGAACACTCAGGGGGTGAGTGCCCCTCCAGGGGCTGCCCCCTGCCCTCTCGGGCACCCAGGGTGGATCCAGTGTCCCTTTGAACCTGCAGGCTGCATCCTCCTCCTCGGGCCGCTGCTCTTGTGGGTTCACTCTCCCCACACCCCTCTCCCCTGGCCACCTGCAGCAGCCCCCACGCCCGGCCTGCAGAGGGGATGGGGGCACTCAGACCCCACCTGTCCCTCAAGTACTTACCTAGCCACTGCCCTGCCATGCCGAGCCCTTGGCCCAGCAGCCTCTTCTCTAAGAGCATCTCCACACCACCCCCAGCCTGGTGTCTCCCCACAGGCGGGGGTGGCGGCAGCCCTGGGATGTCATCCATCCCTGTAAGCGATACTGTGGGCAGTCGGCAGACAGACCGGGAGGTGGCCCAGCCTGGCTCCTCCCTGGCCGGAGAGGCTGCCCAGCCTGGGCTTCCCGTCCCGCCCGCTCTGTTTCAGCCTGGCCCCAGCTGCCCCCCAGATCCGCGCCTCCCGATCCCCACCTGCTCCCTGCTGTCTGGACTTGGACAGCTCTAATGCTAGAGCATCTCGGTGACACTCTTCTGTCCCTGCCCAGCAGGTCCACCTCGACCCAAGCCAGCGGCTCCTGGCGTGCCAGCCCTTGCCACACGCGCAGACCCTCTGCTGCCCATTCCCCTCCCATCAGGAGAAGGCTGTGGACCTCAGGGTCACAAGTTTTGGGGTCGGCGACAAACCTGCTCTTTCAGACGCTCTTCCTACACGCTTGTGTCATACACACTTCACAACCATAACCTCCATTTTGTGAGACCCAACGGCACCTGCATGTGCCTCAAAGCAATTCCCTGGGGCCCAGCAGAGGGATCCTGTGCCCCCGCCCTCCCCGCAAGCTGGCCCTTCCCAGAGCACCACTGCCAGGCTCGCACTCCCCGAGCCCCTCCGGGCAGCTGCTGCCAGGGCCACTCAAGGTGCTACTTACACGGGGTGGGCAGGGGGCCAGGGATAGTCGGAGATGGGCAGGGCAGGGGCCCCACTGGTGAGGGGCCCTCGGCTTCTGGGGTCCCTGAGCCCCTCCTCACAGAGTTCAGGATGTCAGAGATCCTCGGGGCTGGGGCGGAACAGACAAGACGTGAACACAAGGCAGGCACGGGGGGCACGCAGGAGAGAAACCACGGGCAATCAGCCAAGCCAGAGATTGAGGGGCACAGAGGGAGATGTGGGGGTGGGGCACGAGGGGAGAGAGGGAAGGGAGGGAGGATGGGGGGGTGTGGGGGGAAGAGGGTGGACCTGGGCCAACAGACCGGATACAGGGGACAGAAGGGGATGTGGGGGACAGAGGGGAGCTTGGGGGACAGAGAGGGAAATGGAGGAGACTTGGGGGACAGAGGGGGGTGCTGGGGACGGGGGGGCATGAAGGGACCAAGGTGGGTGTGGGGGACAGAGGAAGGTGTGGGGGACAGAGGAGGGTGTGGGAGGGAGAGTGTGGAGGACAGAGGGGGATGTGGGGGACAGAGGAGGGTGCAGGGGACAGAGGAGAGTGTAGGGGACAGAGGGGGATGTGGGGGACAGAGGGAGAGTGTGGGGGACAGAGGGGTATATGGGGGACAGAGGAGGGTATGGGGGACAGAGGGGATATGGGGGACAGAGGAGGGTGTGGGGGGCAGAGGGGGGCGTGGGGGACAGAGAGGATGTGGGGGACAGAGGGGGGTGTGGGGGACAGAGGGAGAGTGTGGGGGACAGAGGGGGATGTGGGGGACAGAGGGAGAGTGTGGGGGACAGAGGGAGATATGGGGGACAGAGGGAGATATGGGGGACAGAGGGGGATGTGGGGGACAGAGAGAGATGTGGGGGACAGAGGGGGATGTGGGGGACAGAGGAAGGTGTGGGGGACAGAAGGGGTGGGGGGACAGAGGGGTATGTGGGGGACACAGAAGGGTATGGGGGACAGAAGGGGTGTGGGGGACAGAGGGGTGTGTGGGTGACAGAGGAGGGTGTGTGGGGACAGTGGGGGATGTGGGCGACAGAGCGGGTGTGGGAGACAGAAGGGGGTGTGGGGGACAGAAGGGGGTGTGGGGGACAGAGGGAGAATGTGAGGGACAGAGCGGAGTTTGGGGAGGAAAACAGAAACATGAGGGCAAGAGGGGAATTTGGGGGACAGAGGGGGATGCAGGGATAGAGGGTGAACTTAGGGGGACGGAAGTGGGTAGAGAGGTTGTAGGGTGACAGAGGGAGACAGGAGGACAGAGGGTGCTGCTGGGGACAGCGTGGTGCGTGAAGAGGAGGCTGCAGGAGTGAAGGGTGGATGCTCTGGCTGTCGGGTGGCATGGGCTGAAGCTGCTGTGGGCAGAGGGCACACTCCAGGGAGAGGCTGCTGGCCAGCAAGAAGCTGTCAGGTAAGTGGCCCTTGAGGAACGCTGGACAGGGTTACAGGGAGAGGCAGGAGTCACGGGCGGTACAGAGGAGGCCTGGCCTGGCCTGGCCCCATGAGGACAGCCCAGGTCAGCGGAGCCCAGGCTTATGACTCTCCATACTATCCCCTTGTTCGTGAGCCCCAGGGACCCTGGCCGGGGTTTCCGTTCTGGCACCTTCCTCAGCCCCCTAGACTGAGGAAGGGCACTCAGGGGTTGGGGTCACATCAGGAACCAGGGTGGCCCTGAGTGCAGGCTCCTGGGCACCATGGGCAGGGCCCCTGGGTGGGTGTGAAGTCTGGGGCTGGGACAGTGATGAGCAGAGAGGGTCTAGGGACATGGGGGGGCCTCAGAGGGGCCAGACAGACCCTTTTGGGAGGGGCCTGGGGCTGGACAGCGAGCGGGGAGTAGCAGTGGGAGCAGGAACCGTGTAAGGGGCTGGGCCCCTAAGGGAGAAGCCAGGAGCCGCTCTGCTGGTTAGGGTGAGAGCCCACAGGAAGCCCCACCAGGGCAGGACGCCAGGCTGCGGCGCCGGGGCAGGGTAGCTGGGCCGTGCACGCAGGTGGGAAGCTGCTGAGCGCCGGCCATTCGCAGGGAGCTGTCCGGCAGCAGAGACGGCAGGCCTGGGGCCACTACTTACATGGGGAGGGTAGGGGGCCTAGGAGAGCCGGAGACAGGCAGGGCAGGGGCCCCGCTGAGAGGGGGCCCTCGGCTTCTGGGGTTCCTGAGCCCCTTCTCACAGAGTTCAGGATGTCAGAGATCCTGGGGGCTGGGGTGGAACAGATGAGACGTGAACATGAGGCAGACAGACATACGAGGAGGCGGCAAGGCGGAGGAGGTCAGTGGTAGGGGTCCCGTGTTCCAGACCCCTTGGGGCCTGGGGTCAGGCCCCGAATCAGAGCCTGCCTCAACAGCAAGGAGCTCCCCCCTCCCGCAAGCTGAGGTGGAGTGAGGCCTGTGCCAACCCTGAAGACTGGAATTGAGGCCCGAGCCTGCGGGGCCTCCTATCCTGCCCAGTGGCTTTGAGCAGGAAAGTGGTCCAGGGCCTACCTCACAAAGAGGTGAGGCTCGATGGGCTGGGGCCGCCCTGGGAAGCCCCAGTGAGGGGTTGTGGGGTGATGAGGCTGGAGCCAGGGTCCATGCTCAGCCTGCCCTTGGCTCTGGAGCGGCCCCTCTAGGGGGTTACCAGCCCTCCAACATGACCCCCACAGCAGCAGGGCCCAGGCTACTTACATGGGGCTGGCAGGGGGCTAAAGGGAGCTGGAGATGGGCAGGGCAGGGGCCCCTCGGCTTCTGGGGCTCCCGAGCCCCTCCTCACTGAGCTCAGGATGTCAGGGACCCTGGGGGCTGAGGCGGAACAGGTGAGGCAGGCAGGTGTGTGGGGCGCCCACAGGAAAAGAATGCAACTGGAGAAGGACAGGGGGAGGCCAGGAGGGAGGAAGGGGGTGACAGCTGGATACCTGGGGCTCCTGGGGTGGAGGTGGGGTGGCCATCCTATGGGGGTCCTGGGCCTGTGGTGGCCGCAGCAGTTATGTGAAGGCTGAAGGAGCCAACACGGGGCCAGTGCCAGAGCCAGCAGAGGCCAGGGCAGCACAGGCCAGTGCAGTCTGGCATGGAGTCAGAGGCCAACCTGCCACCCTAGTGCTGTGACCACTCCTGGCCAGAGCCAGCAAAGGCCAGGCCCACGGAGGGGGAGTGACAGTCATCGTAGGGGCATGATGGCCACTGAGCCTGCCTGGACTCTGTACCAGCCTCAGGGCAGCCTGGCAAGGTTTCTTTCTGCACCCGGTGGGGTGGGGGGTGTCTGCCTCCACCTCAAGAGGCTGCTCGGGCTCAAATCTGAGCCACAACTGTTGCTTCGGGGTATCTTCTCTTCTCCCCTGCAGGATCCAGGCTGGGCCCCCCTCCCAGGTCCCCTCCCTCAGTGCTCAGCACCCCACCGGGCTGAGGGTGATGGCAGAACCTCTGGACAGCCTCCATGCTGTTGCCTTTGGGGCCTGTTCCAGACTGCAGGGGAATCGCACACCCACTCTGTGGCATGCAGGGCCCGAGGTCCTGTGCTCGTCTCTGCTCAGGGACAGTGTCATAGCTGGATAGCGTGGGCAGGAGCAAGGCTAAGCTTTGGACAGGTGAGAAGTTTTCTCCCCTAAACTGGCAGAGTGGCTGACCCTTGTCAGGCACCGGGGCAGCCCTGAGAACAGCGTAGGGCTTACTAGGTGACCGTGTGAGTGATGAGGGTCAGGAGGCCCCATGTGGGTGGTCTGGAGGCAGCGGACTCCATGGAACTTGCCCCAGTGCCGGGTGCCCTGGGGGCCTCTTGAGGAACACACAAGACATTGGCCTGGGTGAGCAAGGGAGGGGGCCCTGGAATCTGTGGTGCAGAAACCCACCGCAGGAGGCCACTCCTGGTTCAGCAAAGGCAAACACGGAAGCACCCACCCAGCTGCCCGGCCACTCGGCAAGTGCACGCTGGACAGAAATGCAAGCTTAAGGAGCTTTAAGACAAGGACACCATCCTGGAAAAAGTTCTACCCATGAACCTGTTTCCCCGTGAGGGTCCTGGTGTGGAGAACCTGCCTCTGCGCAAAGCCGTGGCTTCCTCACTTGGATGCGGTGACGGAGACTGCCCGGCTGCCAGTCATCTCTGCCACACTTCCCACTCTCTGGGCAGGCCTGACACCCAGGCTTGGGGTGGGATTGCAGCTACAGGGCCCCCGAGCCCCCCAACACATGCACACACCAGGCATCACAGGAGAGCTGACCCTGCACAAGTCCCACCCGCCTCAAAGAGCAGCCCAGCAGTGCCAAGGCCGCTGCGGGACAAGGATGCAAGTGCAGGTACCTTTAGCGTCTTCATCCTCTATGGTGGTGTTGGCACTGTCAGAAGACTCCTGAGGAAACATGGGAGGCAGTGGGTCAGGATGCGGCCAAGCACAGGTGGGACGTGGCTGAGGGCAGGTGGACACGGCTGGGCCTGCATCAGGACCAGCCCAGGCTCTGAGGCTGACCTCTGCCCCAGCTGCTTTGACCGGGCTTAAAGGCCAGGGGCTCAGGGGACATGCCCTCTGGTGGTTGCAGTGCCCCAGCTCTGTGGACCTAATGCGGCAGTGACTGGAGAAGACACCCAGTTCTGTGCTGGTCCCTGGGAGGGTGCCCCTCACCAGGGCGCATTCTCATGGCAGCCGGCACAGGCTGGCACAGAGTCCGAGGCTGGCCCTGCCACCCTAGTGCTGTGGCCACCCTGCATCCCCAACACATGAGGGCTCCAATTCTCCCAGCAAGATGAGCCTGGCACAGAGACTGGTATGCTCAGCTGACTCTTTAACAAGAGAGGAAAACGGGCTTTTTGAAATTCCAAGACGTAAAACACAATGGGACTGGCTGGTTCCGATGAAGCAGCAGCTGCTGTCATCCAAAATACAGGGTGAGGTGTTTCCAGTAGCTCTGCAGATCCGCACAGGGCTCCAGGAACCTTGGCCTGGCCCCAGGCAGAGCACTCCTGCCACCCACATTCCCTCAGGGCACCTGCCCCTCCGGGACTGGACGTCCAGCCAGGCCCCGGCCTCACCTCTCAGGTGGCCTTAGAGGGCAGAGGTGGCCCAGTCTCTCCCACCCTGCTCCAGGGATGCTGCCCTTCAAAAGACCATCCCCCAGCTCCCCAGGAGGCCTGCTCTGCTCCTCAGAGGAAACATCTCACGAGGTCCCTGGGGGACCGCCACCTGGTCTGGACAGTGCCTGGACACTGCTCGGGGGCCCTAGACCAGAACTACAGGTCTTTAGGTGCAGGGTCAGAGTTCACCACAGCCCAGAAGGTTGTTTAGGAGTCTTGCAGAGAACATGACCCACCCCAGACACACATGGGTCCCAGGGGCACCCATCCCCAGCTGCCAGGTGGGGAGAACACCCAGGTCCTGGCCTAGCACCATGGGTGCCCCTTGGTCCCTGCCATGGAGAAAGATGTCTTCTGATGATGGGCTGGGTGGTGGCACTGGCCAGAAGGAAGTGGGGGTCCCCACAGAGGCACTCTGGGGGCTCTGTAAGGAGCCCAGGCCTAGGTGGGAGCTGGGCTGGAGGGCTGTGTTGGGTGTAGCGGCGCTGTTTTGGAAGTCCTGGAAATGGCTTGGCTGCTGGCCCCATCCCTCCCACCACCCCAGAGAGCCAGCCCCTTCCCTGGCCCCAGAGTGATGATGTCAATGTGATGGGAGCTGATGGCCAGAGCAGAGAGGGGAGCAGAGGAGGGAGGGTCTGCTCAGCAGGAAGCACTGGGGGCCGCGTGAGGGAGGTGGGGTGGAGGATAGCCAGGAGAGTCAAGGACACAGCTCCTGAGATGCAGGCCCCACTCCAGACCTCAGGAAGCCCTACCGCCTGCGGTAGGTGGGACACGCGGAGCCCTGGTCTGAGAGTGTTGGCCACATGGGGACTGGGCGCAACTGTGCCAAGCACCTCCAGGGGCACGCCTGGGGCCTGAACCAGTCTGTCGTGTTGTTGCCCACAAAGATGGACTGGGGCCCTGCTGTGCTGTGGGGAGGGGCGGCCAGGGCCATGGGACATCTGCCCTCCACTCTGGCACAAATGCTGCCCCAGACCTCTTTCCTGGCCTGGAGCCTCCTGCCTGGGGAAAGCGGGAGGAGGAAAGGGGGGCAGTACCTTAATCCCGTCCACTGGGTTATGGATGACGGTGGTTTGAGGCTCCTACAGAAGAAGGAAGACACAGAGGAAGGAAAGAGAGGGAAAGTGAGAAGAGGAGGAAGCAGAGACCACCAGGAGGGGAACAGGGAGAGAGAGGAGGCGTGGGTGGCCAGAGCCTGCGAGAAAGAAGTGCAGAGCAGAGTGGGGGACAGGGATGGAGGCGGCGTGGAGCAGCTGCGGGAGGAGCCTGGGTCAGACGGCAGGGATGGAATGGACAGGAGCTCTGTCCAGGCTGGCGGAGGTGCTGCTGTCCAGGGCAGGAGATGGACTGCGTGGGGCCCCGACAAGCTGCACAATGTGTGTGGGAGCCAGAGAAGCCAGGCTCGGCCTTGGGGAGTTCTCCCCACCCTTTGCTGCTTGAACCTGTGCCCCAGCGTGGTGGGGGGCACAGGTCTGAAGATGTCATGGGGGTGGGGGTGGCACATGGGATGGACAGGGTCCGAGATGGGGCTGGCTGTGAGGCTGGCACGTGGGCCACCCTGGCCACTGGAAGGCCTTAGGTAGGCTGGCACCAGGCCACCCTCCAGCCATGGCCTGGCTGCTCTGAGCAGCTCGCCCCTCCCAGGACTGCTCTCCTCTCCTGGGTCTCAGGGTGGCCATTTGGCAAACCCGGTATTCCCGTGGGCGGTCTGGGGCTGGCTCCCGAAGCCTGGCCTGGGGTTCTCAGGGGACACCAAACCTGCTTCCAGCAAATGTGGGGACCTATGGGCCAGCAAGCCCCAAAGCTCTTAGGACAGCTGAGGGGACACAGCACAGTGCCCCAGCAGGAAGGCCGGCACCCACCAGCCACAACTTTACATCCTTGGGAGTACTGCTGTAGGGTTCACCTGTAGGAGCCCCCAGGGAAAGGGGCACTGAGGAGCGCAGTCGGAGCGGAGCATGGTGGGGATCCCTCCCCTCCCCGGCAGGGAGCCCCTAAGTCCTGCCTCTCAGGCAGCCACAGAGCAGCATGGGTGTGCTAGCTCCTGAGGGAACACAGACGTGACGGCAAGCCCCCTCCTTGGATGGCCCTGACCTAGACACCTCTCTACTGCACCACTGTGGCCCCGTCTCCCCACGGGCCATGGAATGTGCCACTACGGGCTGTTCCCCCTGCAGAGCCTGGCCCAGCCCCACCAAGCCAGACCCTGGGAGTGGTCTGTGGGTCGGCCTGTTGAGGATGGTAGGGGAGCTAAGGGTGGGGTCCTGGCGGGGAGAGGGTGTCCTCTGCCTCACTGACTTCCTGAACACTCCTGGAGAGACATCCACAAGTCAACATGGGTAGGAGGCTGGGCCTCTCCCCAGTACCCCAACATCTGTGGGTCTCAGTCAGGGGTTCCCCAGAGCAGCCCTAAACCTGTCTGAAGTGGAGCCTCCTGCAACAGTGGCCTCTTCTCTCCACTTCACCACTGGTGAGGGATGAGGGGCGGGGGCCATGCGAGTGCTGTCAGACAGGCCAGGCGGGGCCGGACCCCACCTTCACCAGGCCCCCTCTGACCAGCAGCAATCACACAGCCAGGGGCGTAGGAGGGGCTGAGAGGCAGAGTTTGAGGAGCTCAGTACCAGGGCGGCAGGAGGAAGCGTCCCTTTGGGGCTGGTGGCGGCTGCACTGTTTTTGGTGCTATTCGTCTGGGGCTGTGGAGAGAGGGAAGAGGAACCCTTAGGCGGGAGAAGCCCCTCACTCGCCAATTCCCCATCCCATGTCTGCCAGGATATGGGGGTAGGGGGACTCCAGAGCAGGAGCCCCAGGGAGTGGGGGTGAAGCTGCAGGCTCTGGGCCCCCCGGCACCCCAGGGCCCGGCCGGAGCCTCACCTTGACTCCATCTGCTTTCTTGTTGAGTAAACTCTTGGCTGCTGCATGGGGAGGAAAAAGGCATGGTGAGTGCTGGGCCTGGGTCTCGCTGCAGCGCACCCCCACCCCTTTGCCTGACCCCACTCTTTCCCCAGGAGCAAGCCCAGGGTCCTGAGGCAAGTGTGGCTCCAGCACCCAAGCTGGCTCTGAGCAGGTGGGGGGCCGTCCCGTCACACCAGGACAGCCCTGTCTCCAGCCTCCTCCGTGACCCTGGGGCTCCTATAGGCATCCGGATTTCTCCTTTGACCAGACCCAGAGATGCGCGTGGGTGCTGGGGAGTCCCTTTGGCTTCTGGGCCACATGCAAGCTCTTCCTGGAGGAAGGCAGGATGCCGCCTCCTCCATGATGGGAACTCAGGACTAGCGGTGCCAGGTTGGGGTGGGGGCAGCTGAGCCAGCACCCCAGAGGTCATGCCCTCCCGGGCCACGCCATCCTGGGGTAGGGGTGGGTGGGCTGCAGCTGGCCACCCACTCAGAGGGCCTTGTCCCAGCCCAGGCGCTCACCTTGCTCTCAGACCCCCGTACCTTGGCACCCAGGCCTCAGAGCTCTGCCCAGTGGGCCTCTCAGCTCAGGCACCGAGGGCAGCCCTGCTCGCCCTCATTCCGAGCTGCCCGGCAGCCCTGGCTTTGCGGCCGCTTCTGTGCACTGACTGGGGTCAGCACAGGCCTTTCTGCCCACAAGCCCCTGAGGACACTTGGTCCCAGCAGCGGGGTCTCCGCCTCGCCCAACACTCCCCCGCAGAGGTCAGGGGGGCCTGGCCCCAGCCCCTGGTGCCCACACTCTCCACGGCTGTTAGGATTTTAATTACAGAACTAATAAATAAAAAAATAAAAAATAAACCAAAAGAGGAAGTCAGCTTACCTTACAGAAAAGGAAAGGTGAGAAGGGGAGGGAGTGAGGAAGGAAGAGAGAGAGAGAGAAAACAAGATTTGTGTTGGTTCGGGAAGGGGCGCAAGCCTGCGGGCCCAGGACTCACAGGTGACCTGTCCTGGACCACGCTCACCAAAAAGAGCCGGGGCCATGCGGCCAGCCGGTGCAACAGGGTTAGAGAGGCAGCCAGGCTGGAGCCCAGGGGATGACGACGTGGGAAGTGTGGGGATGCTTGCCCCCGGGCCAAGCCAGGAAGGAAGGTGGCACAGCAACCCCCCCACCCCTCCCCCACCTCCTGGCTCCAGGACCCTGGCTGGCCAGGCCGTGAAATTGGGTTCTCCTGCCTGGGGACCCCGGGCTGCCCATACAGGCCTTGGTGGGGACAGACAGGCACCTTTCAACCTAGGACTGCAGCGCTTCTCAAATGGGATCTTTCCCCCACCCCAGCAGCAGCAGCAGCAGAATTGCCCTGTACAGTCAGAAATGCAAATTCCCAGGCCCACCCCACCCTCCTGAGCCAGAACCTCTCCAGGGTGGGACATCTGTTCCATAAGCCCTCCCGGTGGTTCTGACGCTGGGTGCTCCAGGTTGCCGTGGAGATCAGGAGGCTGCACCCCGCAGGACACAGACAGGCCTGGGCCTGCTGCCTGCTGACCACCCCCTCCCTGTCCACATGCCCAGTGCTCCTCCTCCATGGCCCTGGCCCCTCCTGGGCTCTGTAGGGACTGGGGTCGTGCCTGACCAGTGGCTGCACGTGGCCCCGGGGACCCCATGTGCAGTGGGCACAGTTCCTATTCCCAGCCTCCCTTTCTTCACAGATCTCTTAACGCTCAACAATTTTGTATCAAGCCCAGGAGTCCCTCCCAGGATCCATGGAGAAGGAGAGGGGCCTCAGGCATCACTCTCCCGTCCCCAGGCCTAAGGCCCCACCTGGTGAAGCTGCGCACAGGACCACCTCCCTGATGCCCCAAGGCAGCCCTGCCCAGTGAGTTCCCAGGACCAGAAATGCCGACTGCCCACTTCCTTACAGCGCAAACTGAAAACTCTCCCCTTCGCTGTGGCTCAAATCTGCTTCCCTGTGGCTCAAATCTGCTTCCCTGTAACTTGGCTGTGGAGGGAGAGTCTTGAAGACTCAGAACTCAGGGTTTCAAGGCCCCCATAGCCCCCTCACCTGTCTGTGTATCCCGCCCTCTCTGCTCCCCTCCCATCTCCAGCACACACGACTCATCTCAGAAACATCTGCCCAGTGCCAGCCAGCCAGAGGCTGCAGCTAGGGGATACTGTCCTTGCTGGTGACCAGCTGCCCGACACGGCTGGGGGACAGGCTCCTCTTAGGAGCCCGAGGAAGGAGGCATCCAGCCTCGCCTTGAGGACATTTGTCGTGGGGAGCTGAACAGGCAAGGAAGGGACCCAGTCCTTTCCAGAAACACACATTTTAAAAAGCTGTGGCCAACTGAAGCAGGCGGTATGCAGAAGGCAGGTTCTACCCACCCCCGAGGGGACAGCCAGGCACGCAGCCTCTGCCAACCCAGCGGCACGTCCAGCCAGGCTCTGCATTGGAACTGGGGCCAGCACGGCGCCCCATTGGAACTGGGGCCAGCACGGCGCCCCAGTCAGCAGCAGAACTGAGCTCTTTCCCCGGGCATGTCCTCAGAAAATCCTCACAGGAAAGGAGGCAACACAGTTAGGCCCATCGGCGGGGTTGACAGAGACCCCGGACAGTCCTTGGTACTGAGGGTTCCATTTAGATCCTTGAGCTTATCAAAACCCGCATTTCCAAACTGTGCTGCTGGAGATGTACCACAGCAGCAGTGGGAAATAAAAAGACAGAAGTTCACAGTCCAGTGGGCGGCAAATGCCACGTACAAACCAGCCCTCATTGAAGGACTCAGGCCAACGCTGCCATCAGCGCTCTGGGAAGCCCTGCAGCAGACACCCCTGTGGTCTCAGTCAGTTCCCAAACATCCTTCCTTGTGAGCCCGCTTTTACAACAATCGCTTGTGCACGCCTTGGGTGAGTGTGGGGTGCACAGGCCCGGCCCTCCCAAGCGCATGGCTCCTGGCCACCCATTTTTTGGGGGGCTGCTCATTTCATATCTCCGCCTGGGACTAACTACAGATTCACCGTGGCCAGAGTCCTGTTGACACCCATCTACACTAGCGTTCAAGGGCACGGGAACTGCCTTTCTGTGTCTCAAGTTCAAAGCATGTGTTAGGTGCCGCAGGAGCCTAGAGTAGGCGGAGCAGTCACAGGCATCCCAGATACCTGGGCTGGGGGTTCCGCAGGCCTCTGTGGGACAAGGAGAGACCCTCTGCCCTCCATCCTGGGAAGGCACTGCCCATTCCCAGGTCTCCAGGCCGGGGCAACTGCTGCCACCCTGCAGCTGGCCGGACACTGGGTCTCCTATGCCGTTACACCCGATCAGTGCAGGAGAGACCACAGAGGCCAAACTGAAGCACACTTGACAGACGGGGTCTCTCTGAGGGTCGAGGGGGCTATGCCACATGGGCTGGTACCAGACTCTGACTGGATGGTACCAGACTCAGCTGAGCTCAGAGAGAACTGAGCTCCCTGCTCACTGCCGTGTGGTATGGCTGAGCTGGGCTGACCTAGCAGGATGGGCGGTCCCCTCAGCCCCGCCTCTGCCTTGTCCCCCTAGCTGGTCACCCAGGACAGCCATGCTGGGCTCTGTCCACATGCACTGACCACCCTCCAGGACAGAGCCGCTCTCGGCGCCCAAGGTGGAGCCACACATGCAGGGCCTCATGCACCGTCGCCCCACGTTCACTTGCAGGCAGGCGGGCATTGCAGCGGGAGCCCCGGGCACAGGGCAGCGTAGAGGCAGCTGTCTCTCAGCACTGTCACCTGGGCAGCAGCACCTCCCCAGAAGCCACTAGCCTCACCCTTTTCTAATCACAGCCCCCTTCCGCCTGTGCTCTGGAAAGGCCTGTCAAATGGAGCAGACGCAGGAGGGCCCTCCCGGGGTGCTGCCTGCTAGACACATCCACTGGGCTCATGGGAGGAGAACAGACTGCCCTCCCTGAGGACGGCCTGGGCCTCCCCAGGAGGAGGTCTCTGGCTGGGAAGGCCAGGCTGCTTACCCTGTGGGGTCATGAGGAGGCCTGGGGAAGGCAGTCCCCAGCACCCTAGAACCTCTGCTCGGTCCCCAGCCCATGTTGGAGGCACTGACAGGGAACTCGGTAGCTCAGCCCAGGGAGGACTTGGGGTTAGCCCTTTAGCCCTCTGTGTTCTGTGGCCAGGCGTTGCCAGCTTGGCCTAACCTAAGCTCTCACCAGCCCTCAGCTCAGGCTGGAGCTGCAAGGAGGTCTTGGGGTCACTTAGCCCTCATGGGGTCTGTCCATGGTCACAAGCCAGCAGGTGGGCAGAAGCCAACCTGGGCCTCTGGGCTCTGGCCCTGCACAGCCCAGAGGAGCAGGTGGGCAGTGCCGGCCTTCTTCCTCACAGGGTTTGGTGCCAGGGGAGGAGGACTTTGCAGAAACAACCCAAGAGGAAACCCTGAAAGTCTCCTCTGGGTGCCTAAAAGCCCCACCCCGCTCCAGAGCGGCCTGTCCTGGGGGGAGGCTCGGGGCAGACATGCACGTGTGGGACTCAGCAGCACAGACCACCGTCTCCGTGCAGCCCCCAAGGGGCAGGGTGAGGGTCTGCCCCAAGGGCCTCTGCCTCTCTGGCCCTGCTCCCCAAGGCTCTCCTTTCAGGACTCAGACCCCCCAGCAGCAGGCCCAGTGGCTCCCTGTGGGGCCCAGGCCATTCTTAATGGGGGTCTCCAGACCCCCAGACCTCAGGGGCCAGGACCAGAAGGGCTTGGTGTGGCCCATGGGTCACCTAGCCCAGCCCCTCCTCTTACAGGCGAGGAGCCTTGGGGGCTGCCTCCCTGCCCTTGCGGTGGGCTCTGCTGGGATGTGACCACACGGGAGCAGGGGCTCCCGGGGGCCTGGCGGCCTCTGGGGCGGCTCTGGAGCCCAGCCAGCGGCTGTGTGCAGCAGGGGGCTGCATGCTGGCAGGAGGGATGGGCGGGAGCGGGCGGGACGCTGGTCGAGACACATCTACCTTGTTCCACCAGCCCCATGGTGGTGCCGGAGGCCGCGGTGGACATTGTGGCCGGAGCGGTGGTCTGTCTGCCCACTGTTAGCACCGGGTTAGAGACGAGGGGAAGGGAGGGGTGGGCGGACACAGACGAGGGGTGGGCGAGGTAAGGGAAGAAAAGAGACAAAGGAAGCAGAAGAAGATTAGAGTTAAAGTTTAGGTGACAGATGGTTCCAGAATCCTTTGCTCAAGAGAGTGAAAACAAGATTGGACTGATTGACACGGAAAAGCATTTGCCTCCTTTCTCCTTAGAAAACCCCAGTGGGGGCTTCTCGTGCCCGAAGGGTGTGGTGAGCACACAGCAGACAGGACAGTCCTATTAGTGTTGGTGTGACCGTGTGCACGCGTTCCCGGCAGTACAGCATCACAGCAAAAGTAACAGGATGGCGGGTGGGGGGCGCCAGATGCAAACGGACAACGAGAGAGACGGATCACAGACGCTCGCACACGGAGTGTCGGACGACGGAGAAGCCACGGGCACAGCTTGTCCAGACCTGGGCTGCCGGCTCCACTCTGGGGCTAACGTCATGCCCCAGATGGGTCTGCCAGCGCCCTGGGCCTCAGGGGTCTATAACAGACCCCACCCCTCCACCACACCCCACACCCCACCAAGAGAACTTGCTTCCCAACCACCCACTCTGAGCGGCCGGGGCAGGAGGCTGCAGCTCATCCAGAACTCGGAAGGAGGCCCCCGAGCCTCCCGCATCACCCCGCATCCCTTCTGCCCTCCTCCCGCACAAAACACATTGCTCAGAGCACTCAAAATGACAAGGAGGCCACACAGATGCCCGACAAACGCCTGGACAGACACACACGATGCTGTGAGCCCCATTGGGGCAGCACAGACGCTCGTGTTCACGGGGTGGAGGGACACAGACCCAGCACGAAGGTGATGGCCTCAGGGGGCTGGACCCTGTGGTATCACCCAAGGTGGGAGCCCAGAGGGGCCAGGTGGGCAGTGGGTCTCAGAGCTGAGTGAGGCAGACGCCGAGGGAGGGCCTGCCACAGAGGAGGGGTGGAGAGGCTGGTGAGGAAGGAGGCGCTCTCCTGCATGGGCCAGCAGGGATGGGGCAGCCCCTGTCTCTCTGGAGAAGAAAGGCTCACCTGAGAAATTCCGTGTGGCCAGCATGGTGGTGAGGATGGCTCCCTGGGGAGAGACACAGATAAAACCAGGGCTGTCCCATCAGTGTTCCCTGCTGGCTTCTGGCCAGGGTAAGACCCCTGTCCTCCTGCCCAGATGCTCAGACTCATGGTCATGAGGCTGACATGACCTCAGCCTTCCAGAGAGGCAAGAGCTCCAGGAATCCAGCAGTCGCACTGAGGCAGATCACCTATTTCCAGAATTACACACACCCTGGGCCTAAACCTGTTGACCAACTACAGTTTCTAACTGCTTCAAGACCCCTCACGCCTCAGTGGTCACCAGAACAGCTGGTCACCTTGGCAGCTCCTCTGGTGTCCAGCTCCCTGACAGCCCCTTCCTTTCCTGACAGGCTCAGACAGGGCACCAGTCCTGGGGCTTCCGGGGAGAACCGCTCAGAGACCAGTAGAGGGCAGTCAGGCAACAAGTCCCCAGCCTGGAACTCACGAGTAGAGTGCGGTCACCGGAGCCAGCCCTGGCCAAAGCAGGCAGGTCGGATACCCTACTGGTGCCCACCTCCCTCCCCGACCTCCCCCGGCCCACCCAAGACCAGTGTGTGTGGCTCCGCTCTCCTTACCAAACCTGTCTGAGCCGGAAGCTTCAGACTTGCTTGTACTAAAGAATGTGACTGCCAGATGGTGCGTACTGCCTGCAGAGCCCAGGTGAGGAGCCTGCAGCCAGCACTTCAGGACGGCCCCTCCAAGGGCTGCTCGGAGGTGGCACAGACAACTAGGAGGGGCCACACCTGGCCCACGGCCCCTCTGGACTCGTTCCCAAGCTGGCCTGAGTTCACCTGATGCATCCAGTCTGGGACTTGCTAACACTCAGTCCTGGGGGCAGCAGCAACCCCTAGGTCTGCCCAGACCCTCCAAGGCCCCTCTGTTCCAGCCCAGAGGGACGCAGGGAAGCATGGCCATGCCTGGGACTAGGGGCCAGGGCCTCACCTTGAGCTTTCTCCTGGCATTGAACTTTTTCAGACACTCCACAGTCTCCTGTCTGTGCATCATGGAGGCTACCGTGGAACGTTGCTGTGGGGAAAGGGGTGGTCATATGGCAGCCAGGAGCCCAAGGCACAGGGGAGAGGCCAGGGTGGCAAGACTTGCGGCACCCCGGGGTCCCCACATGCCAAGAGCCATCAGCCACCACTGCAGCAAGGGCCATCCGTCCCCCCAACCTGCCTGGGATTTAAGACTTGCCTTTCCCTTGCCTCACCACTCTGTCCCTCACAGACAGGACTGCAGTTGGGAGGAAGGGATTGCTTCTACCCTCCAATGCCCTCCAAGCCCCAGGCCTCACAAACGTGCTGGTGTGTCCCAAGCCAGAGGCCACAAGGAGCACCCAGGGGACCCAGGGGAGCTCTTGGGTGTCAGGAACAGGACCCTCTTGGGGCCCTCGCCAGGGGAGTGGTCTGAGGCCACCTCCACCAGGAGCCCCCTCCCCGCCACGGGCACCGAGGGCGACTCACGCAGACCCACGGATGCTTCAGGGCCTCATGGGCTGTGATGCGCTTGGCAGGGTTGATGGTCAGCATCTGGTTGATTAGGTTTTTGGCTTCAGGAGTGACAGTGTCCCATTCGGGGGACGGGAACTGCAGAAGGAAACAGTGCCCCAGCCAGGCCTGAAGCCCCCTCTCGGGCAGGGGCCAGAATTCTCCAAGGGGCTTCATCTCTGGCCACCAATCTGGGAGAGCACGACCCAGGACCTGGCCACAGGTGGCTTCACCCTACTCCTGGCCTCTTCCCATGCTGCCCTTACCCGGCCACACCTGGAGGAAGGGAGCACGTCAGAGCGGGGCCAGTGCACTCACGTCGTAGGCGCCGGCCTTGATCTGCTGGTACAGCTTGTGCTGGTCCTCGTCCCAGAAGGGTGGGTAGCCCACGAGCAGGATGTACAGGATCACCCCTGCGGATGGGGCCTGTGAGCACCACAGCCACTCGTAGGGTGCCACCATCCATGGAGCCCATGCCCTGCACCCTCACTGCCCAGCTCCTGTGGCCCTGGGAGGGCACTGGGGTCCCCAGCATTCCTTTGCCCCCACTTGTGCTGCAGACACTGGGGCAGAAGGGCACAGCCAACCCCTCCACACTCTGCCCCACACCCAAACTATCACGGGGATGCAGATGCGGGTGGCGCTAAGCCCCTCTGCTGCTACCCACCTCTGCGGGAGGATACCCCTACCCAAGAAGGGGCCCTGCCCATGGCCCAACAGTCTCTGACCTCTCCTCTCCACTCCCGTCCACCCACCACACCTCTGGACCAGACCTCTGCTGAGCGCAGGCAAGCACTGGGGTGCGCCAGGGTCATGTGAGTGATTCTAATCTGGGTGGAAAGGGAGCTCCTGGCTGCGTGGGAAGACCCCTGCCAGGGCAGCTCTGACACAGATAAATCCAGATGAGAGCAACACGTGCTGGTCACTGCACACTCCAGGATGTAGGTGGGAAGTCCTAAAACACCCGAGGCCCTGCCCTGCACCAACTCAGGCCAGGCCTCACCACATGCCCAGATGTCCACGGGCTTGCCATATGCCTCTTTGCGAAGGACCTCAGGGGACAGGTAGCCTGGTGTGCCAGCGAACCCTAGAGAGAGGGGAAGAGGCCACGAGGGGCTGTCACACCACCTTCTGCCCTGCTGACTGCCAGCCAACACACCCTGCCCCTGGCACTCACCAAACCACGCCTGCTGGTCCCCCTGCACCTCGATAGCCAGGCCGAAGTCTGCCAGCTTCACTGCAGCCCCTTTGCACTTGCTGGCCAGGAGCAGGTTCTCCGGCTGCAGGGAGGTGATCGGCACAAGGGTGCACGTTGTTTAAACCCAGAGGTGTTATACAGGGAGGGGTGGGAGGTTACAAAACAAAGAAAACAGTGGTTTGCAAGAGACAGGTGCACAGGTCTGAGCCCTGCCCCATGGTGTCTGCAGGGCACAGCTGAGCCTTCACCCCAGAGTCCCAGATGCTGAGCCTGCAACCCCACAGCCCCTCTGCCCCTGGGGACAGAGACACAGCAGCTCTGGCCTTTTAGAGGAAAGCTGGCTCTCAGCCTGAGCTTGGATCCCCATACCCTGAAAGGGCGACCTGGGGGCCAGTTGGACCAAAACCTCAAGCTCATCCTTACAAGCAAACTGAATGTTCCCCACAGCTCTGGGGCAGACCGTGCAGTGGCTGAGGGCTCCCGTGGCCCTCGGACTCCCACTGGCTGAGGGACTGCAATGGCCCTCCCTCTCCTCCCTGTTTCCCACTCCCCAGAGACATGTGGTGTCGGAGGCTCTTGAGGGGAGGTTCAGGTATTTCCTACCGAGATGGTGACCTCCCAAGGGCAAGGAGAAGCACATAGGGGCCTCAGCACTAGGGGCAGCCCAGGACATCCACCCACCAAGTGCCCCTGGCTCTGGTCATCTCCACTACATGGGGCAGGAAGGAGGGCCCTGCAATGAGCCCCTGCCCGCTGGGTATCCACAGGTCGGGGGTTACTCAGGCCCTGACACAGGGAGCAGTGCCCTTGCTCAAGCCAGAAGGACACCTGCTCCCTGTCCTGCAGCAGCACCAAGGAGGCTGCTGTCCCCAGACTGGGGACACTTGGCACTGAGGGCCTGAGGGGGTCCCAGGGCCACTGCATCCCGTGGGTCCTTCCTGTCCCAGCTTTCAAACCCACCAGGCTCTGGTCTACCCATCAGCCTCACCACATCCCAGCGGTGGGGTCTCTCAGCTGCAGGCCTTCCTTGTCCGTGACCAGCAGGGGGCGTCCCTGGAGCCCTCAGGTCCCCTTGGCCAGCCTCCCAAGCCACCCCTTTGCCCTGGTGAGTGCCCCGTTGTCCTGGCACAGCTTCCATCTGGCGCAGTACCCTCGGGATCACACTGCTGCTTGATGAGCCGCCAAAAAAGACAAAACAGAGCCACTCCACCCGCTTTTAACACTGGTTGTAAACCTCAGAGATCTTGAAATGTGAAAAAGTGGCCCCCAGAGTGAATGACATATGCTATCCCCATGTGGAAAGACTGCCATAGCCCCGAGCTGTGAGTGCCCCTCAGCAGAAACCCAGAGCTTCCTTGAAAGCTCCAGCCACGCTCTACTGAGCAGGCGGGATGAGGCCGTTTGCCCCCTTGACAGGGCAGCACTGGGGGCTTCTGTCCCCCACTTCCACCTCCTCGTCACCGTGGGGGTCCCAGTCTACTGGGGCATATGCATCCCTGTCTACCGAGCACCAACCCACAGGCCTCTGGACACGGTGATTTTGCCAACATGAGTGGGTGGAGGCCCTAAGCTCCCTGTGCAGCCACATGGAGAAGTCGGACAGAGGAGGGGCAGGGGCTGCATTTCTCCATCCAGCCCAGAGCAGACTTGCCGCAGGTGCCCCTTTCCCGGAGGAAACAGACCAGCAGTTCTTCTGAAGAGAAGGAGCATTAAGTGAACATGGGCTGTAGGAAGCACTGGGCGAGAAGGCCTGGAGGCTCCAGGGTAGCTCTGAGGCTGTGCCCACCCCTGCTAGGCCACCTAGTGCTGCTCCCACCTACAGCTCCATCCTGGCTCTTTTGCAGCTCCCTGGGATGACATCAACTGCCCTCTGCTCTCCGCCACCCTCCCCCGTGGGGTAAGAGCAACCCCATCACTCTGCTGCTTCCTGGGCTGTCACGATCAAGATGGTGGATTTCTGTCCAGGAGAAAAGGACATCCTGTCCCCCTCAACAGGAGGTTGAGACACCAAGAATTCTGTTTGTCCCTCAGATTGGGGAGGAGGTACCATTGACCTCCACTTCTATGCCTTGGCCCCAAAGTTAACCAGATAAATCATGGGGTCTGGTAACAAAATGCCTCTCCTCACAGGAGAACCACTGAATCCTAGCACCAACCCATGTGGCCCCAAGAGGAGCACCTGGGGGCCGTCTCCTCCCAGAGGCGCCTGAGTGAGGCTGACTCACGTGAGACACAGCAGGACATGCTTGGAATGCAGAGATGAGAGGGAGCAGGGGGCACAGTGGCGTGTAAAGGGCATAGGAGAGGGTCCCAGATCTGCTCTTGGTGTGGCGCTCTCCCCAGAGCAGTGCAAAGATCATCGATGGCCTAAGGAAGGGTGTGACCCCCATCCAGCATGAAAACCAGTGGGCAGGTTGGTCTTAAATGCCTTCAGGGTGATGGCCCCAGGGTCTGCACTGTTTGCCTGTCTACAGAGAAGCAGCAGGCTGAACCAAGCCTTGGGGAAGGTGGGGTTGAAGAAGGAGGAAAGGAGATTGGAAGGAAGGAAAGAGGGAGGAAGGGAGAGAGGGAGGAGCAGAGAGACAGCTAAGCTTCTGAGAGGCCACCCTGTGCCCTGGGGGGTGACCAACCTTCTTCCGAAGAGAGCCTAGAACTGTTTTGCCCAGACCTAAGCTGGGGGCAGCAGAGACTTGGAGAAAGGGCTGGGAGGACTTGGCAGACCCTGGCGAGTCCTGATGTCACCACCCTGCTCCCAACAGTGTCAGCCCTCTGTTACCTGTGTCCCACCTGCCAGAGTGGAGTCTTGGCAGGGGCTCACAGTGAGACCCTGAGTGGACATTTGTTACTAGCTTTCTCTATCGCCCAGGCTGGAGTGCAGTGCAACAGGCTGATTTCTGAAGACTAACCTCTCCCAGCCCTGAAGGTCCGGAGGGGAAGAGAGGGCCATGTGCAGACACCCCCCCAACACACAAGTGCACACACATGCACATGTACACACATGCCCACAAGACATGCACACACATGCATACATGCACACATGTACCCACATATCACATTCACATATGCATTCACACAAACATGCCCACACACGTTTGCACACACATACACACTTGTACACACATGCACACACATGCATGCATGCAGTCCCCACACACATGTGCATGCACAGATGCCATATGTATACACACATGCACATAGGCACACATACAGACATGCGACCACTCATGCAGACATACGCACTCACACCTCTATGTGTGCACATACATGCACATCCCCGCACAGGTGCAAGATGCACACATGAGCATGTATACACACGTGCATACACACACAATGCCTCCACCCAGGCATGCACATATGTATACACGAACCTCCATGTACACACATGTATGCACACGCACACACATACTTCTATGCGCATGACACATGCACACTTACATACAGGTGCACACACATAAGCATGCACACATGCCTCCACACATGCACACACATATGCACACCCTCCACACAGGAGGTGCACACACATACACATGCACATGCATGCACACACTCCATGCATGCACACAAGGACACACACACACATACACCTCTCTCCCTCCAAGCTCTACAGTGCCCCACACCGTCCAGCCCCTCACACTTCCTTGTACACAGCATGCAGGTACAGACAACAGACACCTGGCACAGAGTGGGGTGGGGACTCACCTTGAGGTCTCTGTGGACGACCCCCATTTGGTGACAATGGAGAACGGCCTCCAGGATCTGCTGGATGCAGTGACTGTGGCAAACAGCAGGTGGGTTAGTGTGAGTGGCCCCGGGGAGCAGCAAGAGGAGGCACTGGGGGCAGGGGCAATGGTGCTGTGTGGCCTGGGGTACCAGGGGGACAAAGCGAGTCAAGTGGGGAGGAGATGCTGGTCAGGAGGGGCCTCTGGAGCTCCTTCCTCACCTCCAAGGCCAGCAACCCTGGCCCTGGCCCTGCCTTCCCCTCTGGGTCCGTATCTGCTCAGAGGGCACAGCCAGGCACACAGAAGTGACTTTCAAAGGAAACACCCCTGTCCCCAGGCTCCTGCTGGCCAAGCCTGACCCTAAGCTGGGCACCCTCAGGAGGGAGGCCAGGCTGAGCCTGTACCCTGCAAGGCAGGCTGAGGTGAGTGGGCCGGGTGAGAGGGCTGGAAAACCAAGACAGGGAAGAGCCAAGGCGGCTGGGGGTGGGGGCAGACGGCTGCCTGGTGTGTGAGAAAGCCCCAAGCACCAGGACGCTGCTCTGTGCTGGAGCAGAAATAATGTGCTCAGGCACATGTTATTTCATTTTAATAAAAAGTGAAACCCGCCTAGGCGTGGTGGTTCACACCTGTAATCCCAGCACTTTGGGAGGCCGAGGTGGGCGGATCACCTGAGGTCAGGAGTTCAAGACCAGCCTGGCCAACATGGCGAAACCCCGTCTCTACTAAAAACATAAAAATTAGCTGGGTGTGGTGGCGCATGCCTGTAATCCCAGCTACTCGGGAGGTTGAGGCAGGGAGAATTGCTTGAACCCAGGAGGTGGAGGTTGCAGTGAGCCAAGATGGCTCCACTGCTCTCCAGCCTAGGCGACAGAGTGAGACTCCTTCTCAAAAAAAAAAAAAAAAAAAAAAAAAAAAAAAGTGAAACCTAAGCTTCCACATTGGCTGGTGGCTACCGTGTTGGGCAGCTCAGTTCCAGCAGCACTAGGGGCATCTAACTCAGCTCCCAGGGATCTGAGGGGCTGGGCAGGGGGCTGTGTGTGCGCAGCACTGAGCACACAGAGCTTCCCCTTCAACCCTTCCTCTCATAGTCAGGGAGGGCTGTTGGCAGAAGTCCAGGGCTCTTCCAGGCCATAACTGGCTGGGAGGAGAGGTCCAAGCTGCTCTCAGGCCACCTCCCTGACACCTGTCCTAGAGCACATCAGACCCAGGGCCACGGAGCCCCTGCACACACTGAGAGCCTGTGGCTTGAATCTGCTTCTGCCCAGGTGCCCCTGGAGCCCAACACAAGCCCCTCCCTGGAGACAGCTCCACAATGCAGGGTGATAGCAGCCACCACCTCCGAGGCTGCCCTGCTGGGCCTGGAGGTATTTGCCACAGGCTGCCAATGCTCACCTGCCTGGGGTCTCAGTCACCGCCCCACTGGGCAGGGTCAAGGGAGGGATGGGAAGACCCCCTTCAAGACCCTTCTATCGCAGCCAGATCCTTGGGGACAGGAGGGTGACCAGGGTCAGCAAGATGAGTGGGCTTTGTTTTCCTAACAGCAAATTCAGAGAGGACACGGGAGGCCAGCCCTCTTCCTCAAATAGCTCCCACCCCTCCTGGTCCCATCTGCACAGCGTCAGCCATTACATTTAAAAGTGAATCTGAGTTTCCTTCTGAAGAAACCCAGCCCTCAGAGTCCTAACGGGTAAAGGACTCCTGAGGTGTGTGGGGTCAGGAGAAACCAGGCCCCAACTCATGGGAGACAGCCCCTTGGTGGTGTCACTTCAATGTCACCAGAGTGGGAGCCACAATCCTATCTCCATGCTCCATGTGCCCTGGGGTGTCCTGCCTTCCCTCCTCCCCATGTGCCCTGGGGTGTCCTGCCCCTTTGTTGAAACACCCTCCCTTCTCCCTGGCCTACACCTAGAGACTTCTTCCTGGCCTCTTCTGCTCCTGCAACTCCCGTAGGGGGCTGTGTCCCTGAAGTCAGCCCATGACAAGCCTCTATGAGGGCCATCTACTTCCCATGATGCTCTCATCTGCCTGGACCAGCCCCTCCTCCTTGTTCCTGAGGGGGCCTGGCATCTGTTCCTTTGAATGGCCAACTGTGTCCTGGCAAGGCCTGTGAGCCTAAGCATGGCGAGCTGGCTGCGGGGGCTTCCCTCTGGTGGGCAGACTCAGCCTCCCTATGGGACGGGAAGCCTGGGCAGCGGGGGGTGAGGCTATGGGGTCAGATATCCACAGCCATCCAGATGGGTCCAGATGCAAAGTGAGCTCAGTGTGGCCCTCCCAGGGGCCAGCCGGCCCCTTCATGTACTGCTGTGTGGTGTGGACGGTAGCAGCGCTGGCCAGATCCTGTGGTCAGTCTTGGCCCTGGTTTGTCCTGGGAAAAGCATAGATCTTGGGCTCCTCCTGTCCAACTGTGTGCACTTTTCCCCAGCCCATCCCCGTGGTCCATCACTTCCCTGAGGGCTGGACTTTCCTCTGCCCTTAGGCACTATCCTGGTGGAGTGATGTGTGCAGAGATTGTGGTCACCAGGAAGTGCTACCTCCTTGGACACCAACATGCACCCCACAGACTACTGCTGAGGGCGAGAGTTGAACCTTCCTCGTCGACCTTCTTTCAGCCTCAGACTTACTAAGTCCTGGCCGCAGCTCTGGCCATGCCCTGTATCCTCCTTCCTCCCCAGATGTCATCGCCCCGTGACTCCACACTTGGCTCACCCAGTCCTCCTCGGCCTCCCCTGCTAGTGGTGCAGGGCCCCAAACCCATGCCAGAGACAGGGGGACTATGGGGCCAGCATTGGGTCTGCACCTCTCCATGGTGTCCTTGAGGGTATGATGGGGACTTGGCATGTGTTGCTGAGATCAAGTCCATCCCGTCCATTGTCACACAGGCTCCAGGCCCTGCAAATGCATGCTCAGGATCGAGTTGGCTGAGCAAGCCAGGGGTTCCCAAGACAAGGCTGCACCCAGCAGGGTAGGTGGGATGGGACAACCACCTGGCCTCGGACAGTTCATTCAGGGCAGTCCCCTGCACTTTAGGGACCTGTCCTTATATTGCCCTTATCCTGGTATAATCTGAGACTATGGCCCTTGGAGGATGTGAGACCTCATCGTCACGCCATCTATCTGCCCTCACCTGCTGTTAACATCGCTGTCTTCTCTAGGAAGGGCAGACCCCCACTAGGTTTGTTTTTGTTTTTTTCATGTTTTGAACAGTTTATAAGATGTCACTCTTGTGATTAGAACTGTTCCCAAGCAGCATTTGGGACGTTATTCTCAGCCTGGGCTCTGATGTCCTCCCCCTCCGGGGACAGTCAGCATTGCACACAGTCCCTTCACTCATCTTTCAGAAGTAACATTGCTTTTTTTTTTTTTTTTTTTTTTTGAGACGGAGTCTCTCTCTGTCACCTAGGCTGGAGCTCAGTAGCGCGATCTCGACTTACTGCAACCTCCACATCCTGGGTTCAAGCGATTCTCCTGCCTCAACTTCCAGAGTAGCTGGGATTACAGGCATGCGCCACCACGCCAGGCTAATTTTTGTATTTTTAATAGAGATCGGGTTTCACCATGTTGGCCAGGATGTCCTCGATCTCCTGACCTTGCGATCCACCCGCCTCGGCCTCCCAGAGTGCTGGGATTACAGGTGTGAGCCACCGTGCCTGACCGCCACTTTGCTTTTTAAGGATTTTTTTTAAAATGGGTTCTAAATGTTTTGAACTTTGCTTTCCCTGTTTGAAGAAGACATGGGCACCCTTTAGTTCCCCCATAAACTCCAAAGTAAGACCCTGCTTCCTCCTAAGATGAATTTCCAGCTTTGTTGGTTAGAAATGAGTTCAGAAAAGCAATGACTGTTCTGTTTCTTCTTGTTCCTTAGATGGGGCGCATCCAGAAATCTGTCAGCTGCTCCACGGCAGCAGCTCCTGGCCCTTGGCAGGTACCAGGCAGGGCATTAGTACACTTGCCCTGGCTGCGTCTGGGTGGTTCAGAAAGCACCTCCCTGCCCAGGTCTGGCCAGGAGGTCTCGGCCCATCCTGTCCCATGCCTGTCCTTCTTTACCTCTGTCTCAGCACAACCCCGACTGTTCAGACGTGGGGCTCCGCCCGGGGATAAATTAAGCCCCCTCCTTTGCTCCAGTCCTGCCCCGAGTCTGTGGCGATGCCTGTGGAGTAGGGACCCATGAGAGCCTCTGTCAGACTCTCCACCAAGATCCACTGCTTGAAGGCTGAAGCTCATGCACAGAGAACAAAGCCAATGCGGCCCCAGGCAGGGCACGAGGCTCACCCAGAAAGAAAGGAGCCCAAGGCTGCTGAAGCCTGAGGAGGGGCCCCGTGCCGAGGCTGTTGCACTAGCGGGGCCAACCCAGGAGGGGTTCTCCAGGAGGCTCCTTCCCTCTCCATGTCCCCTCTCCCGCTCAGCCTCCAAAATCACTGCCCAGATCCTGGCACCCTCTACAGGACGCAGGCCGTGCACCCCCTCGCTCCCCACAGTCTGGCTACGGAATGCCCTCCATTTGAGCTCCAAACCCTCAACGGAGGCAGTGGAGTTTCTAAGAGAACATCTCTTCTGGCTGGTTCCAAGGGACCCCATACACCAGGGGTGCCCTCTGCATCGGGAGTCCTGTGAGGGGAGGTGGGGAGACCTGGGTCAGAGCAGGGAACACTACAGTTTGCTCTGGCAAAGGTTCCTGGGACCTGAACAGCCCAAGCATTTCCTGAGAACCCTAGAAATCCCTTTCTTCTCCCTTCCCGAGCCTACCCTGAGGCTGCTCCAGACCTCGCCAGGCCAGTTCTGCGGTCCCCCGGCCCACAGCAAAAAATCTGGGGTTCAAGCAGGTGGGACTCCTGCTGCCAGGCCAGGCACCCCAGGGCCCGCCACGGGGAGGGGCTGTGGGTGTGTGTGGGGGTGCTGTGTGGCCATCAGAGACTCAGACTGAGGAGGGAGATGCCGAGCAAGCCCGTGCCTGTGGATTGGGCAGAGGGGCTGGCGCTCCGGAGGGAACTGGCCTGGTGTGATGAGGAAGTCACAGGTGACCCCTTGGCCCCCATGGCTGGGGCTGCCCCATTCCGGCCTCCACCTGGGGCGGCAAGGGGTGCAGCATTCTGGGCAGCCTGACTCTCAAGCTGCCCCCAGAGCGGGAGACAACAGGCTGCGCTTCCTTCCCCAAACCTGATGAACACAATGACGCCTGAACCACACAGTGGGGCCAAAAGGGATCCATGGGAGCAGAGGGGCTCTGGGCGGTGCAGGACATTGCTAAGGAGGCAGAGGGAGCATAGGAGACAGTGGGGCGCAGGGGGGCAGGGGAGAGGGCTGGAGGTGGCAGGTGAGGAGGAGGGTGGGAGTGAGGGGCCTGTGATGGGGCATGGGCAGGGGGTGAGGGTGGGTGAGGGTGGGGCTGTGGTCTAAGGTACTCCTGAGCCCTAGCTGTGGGGTCTGATCTGCTGATGGGAGGCTCTAGGAGGCCACATGCCCCCACCCTTGCCCAGCATCTGCCCACCCCTCAGGGCACTCCACCCACCCTAGGATCCCACCTGCCCCGGCAGGTGTCTGGATGGGCCACCAGGGACCCTCGAGTCTACCTGGCCAGCAGGCAGGCAGCAGCACGCTCTGTGACATATCTCACCCCAGAAGCTCAGAGCAGGGGGACAGGGCTCCGTTCCACTTTCTACTTTTCTTCTAAGTAGAATATAAAGGAAAACCTCGTCTTCCTCCGCTCCAAGGGCACAGGCCTCTCCAGGCTATTCTGCAAACTACAAAGTTCCTCCTCAAGGATCCTTAGAAAAGAAGCCAGTGCCCCGAACCCCACAGAAGTCTGGGGCCAAGAGACTCGCCAGTTCTGTCCCTCTCCCTGCCTGGCTCTAGGGGAGGCCCAGTGGCAGCAGAACTGCTCGCACTGCCCATCAGGGACGCGGGCCATGTCGCCAAGGGCAGTTTCCTATTGGTGCAGAGGCAAGTCACATCAAACTACTCCTGCTACTTTAAAAAAAATTCATTTTTCTGGATCAGAAAAGTAATACATACTCATTTTAAAAAGAGGTTTTTTTGAGACAGAGTTTTGCTCTCGTTGTCCACCCAGGCTGGAGTGCAATGGCGCAATCTCAGCTCACCACAAACTCCGTCTCCTGGGTTCAAGCGATTCTCCTGCCTCAGCCTCCCGAGTAGCTGGGATTACAGGCATGCCCGGCTATTTTTTTTTTTTTTTTTTTTGAGACGGAGTCTCGCTCTGCCGCCCAGGCTGGAGTGCAGTGACTGGATCTCAGCTCACTGCAAGCTCCGCCTCCCGGGTTCACGCCATTCTCCTGCCTCAGCCTCCCGAGTAGCTGGGACTACAGGCGCCCGCCACCTCGCCCGGCTAGTTTTTCGTATTTTTCAGTAGAGACGGGGTTTCACCGTGTTAGCCAGGATGGTCTCGATCTCCTGACCTCGCGATCCACCCGTCTCGGCCTCCCAAAGTGCTGGGATTACAGGCTTGAGCCACCGCGCCCGGCCTAATTTTGTATTTTTAAGGGTTTCTCCATGTTGGTCAGGTTGGTCTCGAACTCCCGACCTCAGGTGATCCACCCACCTTGGCCTCCCAAAGTGCTGGAATTACAGGCGTGAGCCACCGGCCTGGACTAAAAAGAGTTTTTAAATAGACAAAGAAGATACAAATTTAAAATCATCCACAATTTCACTACCTAGTGAGGTCCTCCGTTAGCCTTATTTACGTATTTATTTTTTGAAGACAGGGTCTTGCTCTGTCACCCAGGCTGGAATGCAGTGGCATGATCTCGGCTCACTGCAACTTTGAACTCCTGGGTTCAAACCATCCTCTTACCTCAGCTTCCCAAGTAGCTGATGTGCATGTGTGCCACCATGCCTGGCTAATTTTTTTAAGTTTTTGGTAGAGAGGGGGTCTCATTATACTGCCCAGGCTAGTCTCAAACTCCTGGTCTCAAGCAATCCTCCTGTCTTGGCCTCCCAAAATGTTAGGATTACAGGTGTGAGCTACCATGCCTGGTCTCAGGTTTTTTGTTCGTTTGTTTGTTTGTTTGTTTTTAATACACATCTCTGTGGCAGAGCAGGGTGGACAGAGCCCAGTGGGCAGGGAGTAATGCTGTCAGCTGTCCTTGAGGTGAGATGTACTATTACAAGAGACATCCTTGTCAGGTGTCAGGGTGGCATCTGGCCTGGGCCACAGCAGGCTACCAGTGGCCTATGCTTCCAGGGACTGGGCCCTGTCACCTCCCCAGCTGACATCTGCCATCCCTCAATCTGGTCTCCAGCAGCCAGGCCACCAACAGCCATCTCTGAGACCATCTGTCCCTCTTCATTCCCCCTGGGGAGGGCTGGCCTTGTGGGAAGGGCTGCCTGAGGGTCCACAGGAAGCCCCACCTGGATGGAGCCCAAGTTCCTCCATTCCATCCCCACACTGGGAGGCCCACAGACCCAGGGCCAAGCCCTCTGAACAGGGCCTTGGGCGTGGAGGGGAGGTGGCCTTTTGGCTCTGCACTGAAGTTACAAGTTTCCTTTGGCTTCATGCCCATTGCCCTGGGGTGTGGGTAAGCAAGGATGCTCAGGACCAGACGTGAGTCAGAAAGAGCAGCAGGAGTGGGTGAAGGAGGGGTGGTGAGGGTATAAGGGAAGAGGGACAGGCAGCGTGAGGGCTCTGCACCCACCTGGCATCAGCCTCGCTGTAGTATTCTCTCGCCACAATGTCTTCAAAGAGCTCCCCACCAGTGACCCTATGGGAGAAGCATGAAGGGGTCACAGATTCTGGAGACCCCTGTCACACTGTCACCTCCATTACTACCACCACCACCACCACCACTATCATCGCCATCACTCCCATCATCACTAATGTCACCATCACCAGCATCATCACAATCATCACCACCACCACCAACTACCATCATCACCAACCACCATCACCATCACTACCACCATCACCACCAACCATCACCATCACCACCAACCATCACCATCACCACCAACCAACATCACCACCAACCATTACCATCACCACCAACCAACATCACCATCACTACCACTATCACCAGCATCACCACCACCAACTATCATCACCAACCACTATCACCACCACTATCACCACCATCACCACCACCATCACCATCACCACCACCACCATCACTACCATCACCATCACTACCACCACCCTTACCATCACCACCACCATCACCACCACCATCACCAACACCATCACCATCATTGCCATCACCATCACCATCATCGCCATCACCATCACCATCATCGCCATCACCATCACCATCTTCACCATCACCACCACCATCACTACCACCACCCTTACCATCACCACCACTATCACCATCACCACCACCACATCACCATCACCACCATCACCACCACCATCAACACCATCACCACCACCATCAACACCATCACCACCATCACCATCACCACCATCACCACCACCATGACCACCATCACCATCACCATCACCAACACCACTATCACCATCACCAACACCAACACCATCACCACCATCACCATCATCACTACTATCACTACCATCATCACCATTACCTACACCACCACCACCACCATCATCACCATCACTACCACCACCACCATCATCACTATCACTATCACCACCATCACACCATTACCATTATCATCACCACCACCACCATCACCATCATCACTTGGGACTGACAGCTTACTAGTGCTTACTTATCTATAATGACATTTAACATTTCAGTCCTCACAACCGCTCTATGACTTTGGTCTATACTCCATTTTTATGGATGAGGAAACAAGTTTCAAAGATTTGGTGACTTGCACAGAGTGGGCAGCACAGGAACTTTGTCTCGGGGTCTGCATTGTTACACCCAGGCCTTGTGACTCAAATTCCAAGTCTGAGAAGATCTGGTCTCCCCTCCTCAACACTCTCCCACCCCCACTTAGGGCCAGAGTGGTGGCCCTTGCACAGGATCAGAGGCCCAAAGACACGGTGCCTAAATCTGGCCTCTTTGGTGGCCCGGGGTCTTGAGGTGTTCAAGGTCCCATCTCTAGGAGGAGAACAGAGATGACAGGCAGAAGGGAGGTCTCTGCCCACTCTCCTGCCCTGTGTCTCCACCCAGTGAGTAGTCATTGGGCTCTACGGTCAGGATAGACCCTGTGAACAGAAGCCACAATCTGAAGGGCCTCTGGGAGCTGGGTAATGTGGGCATGGAACAAAAAGGTGGAGGGGCTGGACGCACGGCAGGGGAGTAGGACAGCCCTCCATAGGTCTGCCCAAGCCCCTCACACACTCAGCCTGCTTGAGTCGGCTGGAAGACTCCCCTAGAAGTTCCCACCCCTGAGAAGGTTAGGGTCTCTGCTCCCACACCACCTCCTGTGACCCTATGTGTGGGGCAGGTCTGTGGGGCCCGAACCCCTCCTCTGCCTCTGCACCCTCTTCCCCATCCCCCCACCTGCTCCACTGCACTGCCCAGGCGCTGTGGCTTCTCTGTCTGCCTGGCAGTTTTCCCCATTGGTTCTGGAAAGTAGGGCTTAGGTCTTCCTCATTTTTGGGCCCAGCACTTGGGGCTGGGCTGGTCCACGGCAGGGAAGACCCAGGGAGTGGGTCTGTTTAACATGTGACCTTGGCACATGTGGATGCTCTCTCAGCACTGGAGAAAAAGAAAAGTGAGCATGTGTTGAATGTTGGCTCCCCCCTGCTCCAGCTAAACACATGCCCTGATGATCCCATTGAATCCCCTCAAAATCCTTCGAGCAATGTGAGGGTGAAATGCACTGGGAAGACACCCAAGTCCCTGGCACCTAGCAAGGCATTAAAAGACTGGGTGTTCCTTTTCCTTTCCCCGTTTTTCTGTCTGGGCTGGGGGCTGGGGGCTGGGGGCAGGGGCTCTGCCTCTGTTGCCTGACTGGCTCTGCTGTTCTGTGTCCCCAACCTGCACCTGACATAAGACCTGGAGCTCTGCTCACCCTTGCTCACTCCTCTGCATGCCTCTCTCACTCCTCATGGGCCAGCACATTTATACAGCCAATCAACCACCAGATCAACCACAAGGAAACAAAACAGTGTTGACGGGGGCCCTTCCCAGGGTCATCTGGTCTGGCTCCTGAGCTTGGCCTGTCCATGAGGGGGTGTGTGTGCATGTGTTCACATGTGTGGGTGCCTGTGTGTGCCCTTGTGTACATGTATACTGGCTTGTGCATGTGAGCACATGTGCATGTGTGTCTGCATGTCCGTCTGTACCTATGTGTGCCCATGCGTGCACTCATGTTCATGTATATTGTTTTGCATGTGTGCATGCGTGCCTGTGTGCATGTGTGTACAACTGTGTACCTGTGTGTGCCCTTGTGTACTTGTAGAGCAGTTTGTGCATGTGCACACGTGTGCATGTGTGTCAGTGTGCATGTTTGTACATGTGTGTGCTTGTGTGTATACATGTGCATTGGGTAGGAAGATCAAATCCCACATCTAGCCCAGCAAGGGTCTGGCATGCCCCAGTGTTGTGCTATAACTGTCCAGGTCTTGGCACACATTAAACACAGATTAGGCTCTGTAGATGCTGAGTCTAGGCACAGAACAGTGGCTAAAAGGCCTTAAGGTCTTGAGCCAGGGCTACACCCCAGAGTCCCTCCAAGGGGTGCCTCACTAGGGCTGATGCCAGGCCCTCTGGGGTGCTCTGTGTGCTCAGGAAGCTGCACCTGAGACTCCCTGGCCAGGGCCATCTAGTGGTTCAGTTTCAGGGAAGGGAGTTTGCTTCTCCACCCACGTTGGTTGCTGTGGGGAGTTTGGGAGACTCAATATTGGCCCAGGAGGAACATAGTCTGGGAAGGCACACATATGGTTTCATGGTCCCCTTTCCTTAGGCTGTGGGGGACACATGGCTGATTCTAGGCTTCAGCCATGGCACCTATGGGAGCTTCTGTCCTCTGGGTGTGCAGGTGTGTGTGAGACCCTCTATTCCCAAGCCTGGTTCTCAAGCCCTGTGACATTCCCAAGCAAGGGGAGTGGGGATATCTGTCAATCCCCCAGAATCCACAGAGTCCCCAAACTACCGTGGGGCCTCAGGGCCTCCTGAGGGCGATGCCAGCCAACTCCAGAAACCACTGTCCCGGCCCTCTGCTGGCCTGAGGCTGGCTGAGGCACAGGGGCCATGGAGGTTTGTGGGGAAGACATGCAGGGTCCTTCCTGACTCGCCAGCCAATGTCTTCTTCCCAGCCTGCCTCAGGGCCTCCACTGACACCTGCCTGGCATGTGCTTGGCAAGGCGGGAGACATGAGAGTCTCTCAAATGGGCACACACATGCACGAACACACCACCCTTTCTTCTCCTCAGCTCCTGTGACACATGCAGCCATCTGTTGACCACCAGGGCCCCTGGACAGGACCAATCCCACAGTCTCTCCATTTCCTGGGAAAAGAGGCTGATGGAGGTGTGGTGGGGCCCACAGGTGTGCAGCAAGCCTGCCAGCTCCCCAGGGCCACAGGACAGACGTTTCAGGATACAGCCTCAGCCAGGCCGTGGCGACTGTGTCCAGGTCAGCCCCAGTCACCTGGCTGGTGATTGCAGTTGGTGTCTTGTGGGACATGCAGGGGAACCTGAGAGGTGGCCAAGCCCCTGCAGGGACAGTCTCAGCTTCTCTAGGCCAGAGAACCTCACGTGGACAGAGGCCTCCTCAGGCCTACATGTGCCATGGCCTGTCGTCTGTCACTTGAGGAAGGAGGAGCTGAGAGGGCAGTCCCCATGCAGGCGCGTCCTATCTCTGCTTGGCCTGCACGCTCACAGCAGCCATGGGGAGGGCCTGGGGTAACCATGGCAATAGCACCAAGGTTGGGCTTCCCTGGCTGTGCGGCCGCCTGGGGGCCACAGGGCCAGGCTAAGGCCTATGGGCCCTTGCCCAGGTCAGGGTCCTGGAGCAGCACTGACTCACAGACAGCTAAATATAGCGCTGCTTAGCAGGAACTGTCAAAAGTGAGGGAGATGAGATCACTGCTTCTAAATCCGGCAGGAAGTGAGAGGCGGCAGCGGCCCCAGACACCTTCTCACTGAGCTACCGCACACACACTCATAAAACACTCACACATGCACATTCATGCACACACACACGCACACATGCATGCACACACATGCAAACACACATGCATACACTTGTGCCAGCGTACCCACATGCACATACCTCCACACGCTCACTCACACATTCACACAATACACATGCACATGTATGCACATCCCCACCCATATGTACCCTGATTTCATGTGCTCACACGCCCCCATGTGCAAACGCCCACACACACGCATACATGTGCACATGCTCACATCTCACAGCCACATTCATAAACACACACATGTGCGCTCACGCCAGCCAGCGGTGTCCCAGTCCTTCGGACGAGGGCTCCAAGGAAAGAAGGGTGAATGCAGCTTCTGACTGACTATTCCTCTGGGGTCCACCCACCCACTGCCTCCAGTGTACCCTGTTCTGTGTGGAAGAGAGGGGGAGCCCAGGATGTCAGCCCTGCCTCCGTGGGCCTCAGTAACCCTAGTGCAAAGCAAATGAGGAGAAGCGAGGGAGGCTGGGCCAGGCACAACTTGGAGCAAGGGGACCAGCAGCAGAAGCACACTCAAGGGAGTGGCCAGCCCACGGGTTGGGACTATTCCCTGGGGCTGGGGAGGGTGCAGATCCCACCCTGAGCCAAGGCTGGGAGTGAGTGTGGCGAGAGTCCCCAGCTTTGGAACTTACAGATCGAAGACCAGGTAGTGGAAGCCCTCCTCGGAGATGCTGTCGTGGAGACGCACTGTGGGGACAGAGAAGCCATGAGGGGCTGGCAGTAGCCCAGGACACACCCCCTGCCTGCCTCCATACCTGGCCAGGCACACCACGAGCTGTGTAAGCCCTAGGGCTGCCCACAGGATCGGGCTGGGTAGGGCCTAGGTGGGCAGGGCTGAGCAGAGTGCTTTGGGCCCTGTGGGCCAGCTGACCACCCAGCGAGCACCCACAGGGCCTCTGGGCCCCTGCCCTTTCCTTGCCCTCAGCTGCCAGTCTGGTCACCTGTCTTCTTCTGCCAGAGAGAGACCAGGCCCTTTTGGTCCCAGCCTGGGCCTCAGTTGCTCCCAAACACCATGGAGATGAGCAGGAGGAGCTCACACCGCCAAACCCCAGAAAGGAGCCGCCATGAAGCTCCACATGAGGAGAAGCTGGGACAAAAACCACTCGTTATTCGTCTTGGGTCTTCCCAGGGCTGCCCTCAGCCTTCAGGCTCTGTGTCTTTGCTGTGTGCTGCCGGCACAGGCTGGCGGGCAGGGTCCCCGCCCAATGCAACATCATCCAAAGGTTGGGCCCTGAGCTCCAATTCCAGAGCTCGCATGGTCAGCAGGATGGACCACCATCATTCCCTCCTTCCTCCCTGCACAGCTTCCCATGACAATCTATGTGCAGCGTGCCTGGCCCTGGAACTCTGCCTGGCGCAGGGCAGGAGCTGGTCAGGATGTGATGAATGAACGAGTGGATAGATGAAGAGGCGAGGGAACAGTGAGTGATTTCAGCACAAAGCAAGCAACCTCAAGGCCTGCTTTTCCTTGAGCTGGAGATGTGCCCTGTACTAAGCAGCAAATATTTTCTAGGAATGACTCATTTTGGACACTCTCCCACGTGCCGATTCTGATGATTGCTAGAACAACGAGGACGATGACAGCCAACACACTAGGGCTGTTCTAAGCACTCTGTGTGTGTTATTTCATTTAACCTTCCCGACCACCCTGAGAAGTTACAGATGAGGAAGCTGAAGCACAGAGAGCTTAGGTAAGCAGCTGACAGTCACACAGCTCACAAAGGCACAATAGGGCTGTGGACTCAGGGGACAGTCTGGTTTGAGGGCCTGCACCAGCCTCATTCCCTCCAGTCTTCAAGTCCTGGGAAGACGAACCCCTGAGGTGTGGCTCTCCTCCACCACTTGAGACTGGGTCACAGACACTGAACAGGTAAGGCGCAGCTGTCTTCTCCTAGGTTCGCAGGCCCCTGGGCCTCAGGCAGCCCCTTCCTCGGATGCTCCAGCGCTGTTCCAGTTTCTAACTGGCTGCCAGTGCCCTCCCTCCTCTGGCTCTGGTTCTCCCAGGGGCCTGGCCTGATAATGTCCTTACATCCGGGAACTCCATGTGGCCTCTGGGGCCTAGGACTCACCCTACAGATTCCTGGACTCCAGCAGCCCCACACCGATGGCCCTCCTTAGCCCCTAAACCTCAGACAAAATGCCCTCCACCAAGGGCAGGCCAGGCCCCAGAAGCCTCCACAGAGTCAGAAAATATAGGGCAAGCCCTGCCTTTGCCACTTGCTCTGGCTGTGTGACCTGGGGCAGGTTGCTCAGACCATCTAAGCCTCAATCTGCCCCTCTGTGAAATAGTATAAATAGCACCTCTTCACGGGGTGGCCATGAAGATCAATTATGTAACCTTTGTGGTGCTCTGAAACAGTGAGCACTAGGTGAGCCACAGCTCTGGGACCATCACTGTCACCATCATCACCTGAATGTGAAGAATCCCAGGTGACCAACGCTCCGCACCAGGACCTGGGGCCCACTTAAGAGTCCTGGGGTTTTTGCAAGCCCAGTGCAAAAAGACCTGCTCCACTTCTCTGCCTCAGGCCCAGTAGCCCAGCCTTCTCCTCTCTGCCCCCACCAAGCCCCATTCTCAAAGAGCAAGGTCTTCCCCAGACCATGTCCTGGGTCAGCTCCCTGGGCGGAGGGCAAATCTTGCCCACCAGGGCTGTCTGGGAGCTGATGCTGACCTCTGTCAAGCAGGGACTCCACCAGCTAAGGCACTTGTCTGAAACCAATGTCCCCTTTCCCTCTCACCCATCTCTGGCTGACTTCTGTCCCAAGAGCAAGGATGCCCTCTCACTAGGTCCCCTGGACCCTCTCTTCACCCCTACGCAGGCTGGCCTGTGTGTCCCTAAGACATGGCGGATCCTGGAGGCCCACCAACATCCCGCTTCTAGCACTCGCCTGTGAAACCTCTGGAGTTAAAAAACTCACCCCTCCCCACTCCTTTCTAGTGGGGGCTGCCCAATAAGCCCAGCTGGGGGCCCAGCAGGCTGGCCCCTCTGAACTGCCCCACCTGGGACATGCTTCATGAAAATCACACACTCAGAGCAGAGGTGATCCCAGGGGCCACGGAAGGGATGCCCCCCACAGAACCCCACGGGCAGCTCCAAGGGAGGCCCTGTCATCCATGAAGGTACCTCACCGCTCCCTGGGGGTGCTGCAGGGCCATCCTCATGGTGGGGGCTGCCCCTGCCCTCAGGCACCCACCTCCCCATGCAGGCCTGGTGGGGTGGGGCAGAGGCAGATGGGCTCTGGGGTGGCAGTGGGAGGGGAGATCCCACCTCCTCAGCAGGAAGCAGGCTGCTTAGGCCAGATGGAGCACTGGGGGTCTGTGTGGGGAGTCTGGGCCATGCGCATGTGGACACTTTTTAAAAAAACATTTTTAACATTTTAAAAATAGTTATATACTTATTTTAGTGGTTTAAAAGAAAACGTAACTGGCACATCAGACGGCGAATTCACACACAGGGCTAAGTAAAAAAGTGAATTGTCAGAAAATCTATTTAAATAAAAACAGTAAGCAAATAACACTGTGGGCAGCATACAGAGGTGGTAAATAAATAAAGTCCTGGATTACTAAGAGGAACCAGGGTGAAGAGTCCAGTCTGGATGCAGTGGGACGGTGGGCAGCGGCGAATCTCTCCAGGGGCTAAGCTGCAGCAGTGGGACCCTGAGAGCCCACCGGGGGCTGCAGCCTGGCGCGCGCCCTGGAGTTGGGGCTGCCGCTTTCCATGCTGGGGTCCTGCTGGGTCCACTGGGGCACCTGCCCCTCTGCCCAGCTCATTGGTGAAGCATTGGATGAGGTAAGGTGGTTCCAGTCCCCTAAACCAGGCGATGAGGGTTCGGCGACCTTCGGAGCCAGGCCCAGGTGAGTGTGTGGATGCCCCAGGCTCCTAAACAGGCTCCCAGTCCCCAGCTGTTCCTTTGGAACAAGCACACCTGGGGTCCTCCTGGCATAAGCGAATCAGAGCTTTGGAGGAAAGGGCCCAAAATCCACCTGACAGCTCCCCGCGTGTGTCTGAGGCCAAGAGCGGCTGCCATCCCCAGGGCGTTTCCTGGCTGCTCCCCAATATGGGCAAGGCCTGGGCTCCAGGCTCCAGATGCCCCCGTGGAGCAGCTGACTCTGGGCCAGGGTCACTTGACCTCAGACCATAGTTCCAGAAGCCCTGGGCCAGCAAAAGAAAACAGTAGGGGCTCTCAGCCCGAGGACGGCATGCGCTGGGGTCTTTGGTCAGTCTTTGTTTTCCTTGTAATTGGGCCATCTTGTGGCTTTTTTGAGGCCACAGAATGTTGAGGCCCCTGTGTGTTCTCAGCAGAATGGTGGCTCAGTGTTATGGTGGCTCAGAGTTATGGGGGTTACGTGCTGGGCACTGGCTCAGCGGAAGGCTCTGTGAGGAATGTGTCCTTTACCTTCCTCTACAGCCACTGTCACCAATGCCACAGACAAGACCCAAAGGACAGAGTGGGGTGGGGAGGGGACCTGTCCGGTTGGGTGGAGCTGGGAACCCAGAGCCCCGCCTTGGGGCTGCCCTGGCTCTGAGCACTCCCTGGAATCATGTCACACAGGACAAAGTCCTCAAGGTCAGGGGAGGAAAGGGGGCGTCCTCAGGGGCTTCTGGTGGGATATTTCAACAGAGAAGAAAAGGAAGTCTTTCTGTATCTCTTTGAAAGTCTGATAGAGAAACCGGGACAGGATCCATCCCCCCGCCCACCCCGGGCCGCTCACCGATATTGGAATGCTTCAGAAGGCGGCAGATCCGAGCCTCTCTCTCCAACTTCTGGTGATCTGGGGGACAGAAAAGAACAAGGCGTCACCTCCTGCCCCAGCAACTGGTGGCCCACGGATTGTCCATGTCAGGAGAGGCCCACCAGGGTGTGCCAGGGCCTCTGATGAAGAGAGGAGTGGTTGTGACCCCACAGTGAGTAGTCGTGCCCCCGCCAAGGGAGCACCCTTTGTGGGCACCCCCTGGGCCACTGGTGGCAAGGCTGGGGCAGGGACCAGCTGGCTTGTGTTTGGGGTGGAGAGGCCCATTCAGGTGGTGAGTGCTACTAACTCGGGGCTAAAAGTTTCCCTGGATGATTCAAAGTCAGCAGTGCACTGATTTAATCCTCCACTTATTTGTCCTAATTCCATACCCTTTGGAGCTTTTGGCTGAAGCCAAATTTGTTCTTCCGAGGCAGGGGAGGGGCTGTCAGAATGGGGCCGGGAGGGGGTGAGGGTGTGCCCCGGAGCCGGCTGGCAGGAGGAGGAGGGGAAAGCCTCAGAGAGGCCTTGCTTGGGGTATAGAAGTAAACTGGTGGTGAAGCAGGAGGTGGCCCCTCCTTCCCTCACCACTCTCCTCCCACCCCACAAGGTGCAGGGCCCAGATCCCTGGACACTGGAGGTGTGGAGGTGACTGGTGCCCCTTGGGTGACCCCTCCACTGGCCCCCAAAGGATGGAGCAACTTATCTGCCAGAAATTTTACATTTCAATTACAGGCAGGAGGCTTTTTAAAACTGATGGAGATTGTAATAGCAAAACCCAAAACCCCACACTTCCCCTGACAGGACTCCATGCGCTGCAGTCCCACAGGGTCCCATACAGCAATGCAACAAAGTCCTCCACCAACCCCCACGTGCAGGTAGCACCCACATCCTAATAGTATGTAGGGAACGAGCAGCAAAGGAGGACTCACAGTGTGCTCTTATTTACACAAAGGTCGAAACTAGACAGTCGGTGGGCACAGCCGCGCATGGGGAGCTGCGAGGAAAGGACAGTGCATTTCAGAGTTCAGGACGTGACTGGGGAGGGCGCATCGGTGTCTGGAGCCCCCTCCACCTGCCCAGTGCTGAGTCCCACCACAGGAAAGGTGAGCAGGGCCGGGGGCACATAATTAATACACAAGATAAGACCTCGGGGATGCCTCCTTCGCCAGGAATGCCCAGTAGCGCCCAGGAGCAGGGAAAGAATGAGGCTGCAACTTCACAATCTTCCTCGGGAGGCACTGAAACCTCTGATCCCTGGGCTTGGCAGAAACTTGTCTGCCTGCAGGAAGGGAGGCCTGGCCGAGTCGTGTTTGGGGTCAGTTCCCCTGGAGCAGGTGTGGCGATGGTGGCCTGGGGTACAGGACATGCCTGCAAACACGTATAGGCCTTGAGTGAGAAAGCCACGCCTGCAGATGGGAAGGTCTCTGGGAGCGGCATCCCCCGACTTCCCCCTCCCAGGACAGGCATTCGTCTCCCTGCCCTGGCCACCTGGCTGCCATCTGCTTCAAGCCCAGCCGCCTGGCATCCCACGAGAGGGATTCAGAGGGATCTGACAGAGCCTCCAGGTGGCACAGAGGGAGTCAGACCCCACCCCGCTGTTTTGCTGGAAGCCCAGGGCATACCTGCTCCCTCCCCCACCTGCACACCCACCTCAGCAAGCACTGCACAGTCTTCTAGAATACCCCAGTCCCTGCTCCCTCTCCCTCTCCTCTCCCCTCCCACTGAAGTGGGAGCTGAGGTGCCAGGAGCCTCAGGGATTTGTGATGGCAGAACTGGAACCAGCCCAAGTGTCTGTCAGCATCGGAATGGAAAAATCAAACATAGTCCTAATAGAATACACACGGTGTGGGCTCCGTTTTCCTATCTGCATGGAGCTCAAAACCCAGCAACACTGGACACACCTGCGGAGGGGAGGGGTCCATGCATGAGGCCTGGCTCCAGTGGAAAGCAGGGGATGGATTCTTGTAACACCCCCAACCCCCATCCCTCTGGGGTGGGAGGAGGGAGGGCTCTCAGTGTGCAGGGCGGTGAGTTCATGGGGTTATTGTTTTATTTCCTAGTGTCTTTCTTACACTGATTCTGAACATTTTTCAGACATAGAGAAACACTGCAACAATAGTACAAAGCAATCGTGTACAGCACTTCTGTACAATCTCCCTGCCCCGCCCCGCTTCCATATGACACACTCGCTTTTTCTGACGCGTGTGTAACACCAGGCAGCACTCAGGTGTGTCTCATAAGGACAGGGTGTCCCTTCCATAATCTCAATGCAGGTCCCAGATTCAGTAAATCGAATGCAGATATGACACTCATGTCTCTAAGCTACAATCCACGTTCCACCTTTCCAACCTGTCCCAATAAAGTTGATGGCTAATCTTTCCCCAGGACAGGATCCAAGCCCGGGACCACACATCGCCACGGGACGTGCGGGCCAGCGCCAGGCTGAGGGAAAGGAGGACCTGGGAGAGAGGAGGTGGAACCATGGCACATAGTTTCCTTTTGAAAAATTGCCTGATTAGAGTTAAATCAATAAAATCATAAATCCAAAACAGGAGAAAGATGCAATTATGAACGCACTCTCCTGGGACACAGATAATTTACATGCCTGTGTTTTATTACTGAAACATCGCCAAGAGCTGAGCCCCAGCCCAAAGATGATACCTATTCCTGAGCACGTGTTTAGGGAGATAATTATTTGTGTGGGGCGAAGAAAGGGCACCTGGCTGCCCAGTCCTGGCACCAGGTGTCCACTCATGGTGGCCATACAGATTGCTGACTGGTCCTCTTTCTGTAACACCCACAACAGCACCTCGACCACCTCCTCCCAGCAGCTGCAGTAGGTTAGCGCTCAGAGAGCCGCTTGGAAACCATCAACCATGACACAAGATCTAAGCTGGTAACATCCAGACACACACGTCGTATAGCGTGCTTCACTCTCGGTGCCAGGTTTATGGCTAATGTTGTTTTATTTGTTAACTTCCCCTCCCCCAGTTTTGACAGTGATCATGTGTTACTTCCATAATTTAGCAAAGCATTGTTTTTAAAAAAGATTTTGATCCTGTCTCCAGTGAGCAAGCTACTGATTCAATATGACAAGGATGTTTCATAAAATCTGCTATGGTAACATTTGCCCTTAAATTTTAAAAAATCAGGCAAAAAATAAATCTAAGCGGATATAAGGTGACTCTGGATGGGACTGAGAAGCCACAAGAAGGAGGGGGCAGGAGGAGGCGGCATTCTCTCTGGACCTGGCTCAGACAGCCCCATCTCAGGGCAGGCCAGAATCCAGCTTCCTAACTCTGTGCATATACTATGATTTCCTTTCTACAAAACCAGGGACATTATTCTCAGCTTCCACATTCACATCGTAAACCCCTTGTCATGAACAAGGTTAAGTAAGTTAAACTGAACCCAATCCAGTGCATAAGAAATGTGCCCTGGCCCTAAACAGTACAGCAGAACCTGGCCCTCGACAGTACAGAGGAATCTGGGGGAAGCCCCAGCTCAGTCCTGTTCCCTGCCCCAGACAGTGGAGCAACCACATCTTGCTCATCCCTGCCTGCCAGCCTCATTCTGGGGGGCTCTGGTCCCCAGGGAATCTGCTGGACTCAGGAGACCAGAGCAGTGGCCACTGAGCAGGTCCCGAGGCCAGCAGGCCTGTGGCGAGAACACAGCCAGAAGTCTGCCAGCAGCGGCTCCCTACCTGTCCAGGGCCCTGTCAGTGCCCCCGGGACCCCAGCAGGGCACCCCTTCCTGAAGGAGGTCCCAAGAGGCCTCCTGAGTGGCCAGCCCTGGCTATGCCCACTACAGTGACGTCCTGGTCAGGGCCAGGCAGTGGGTCACGTAGCTCATCCAGGTGACCCAGTAAGAGGGGCTCACCAGGTGTGGGGGCTGTGGGGGCTGAGTGGCCAGGCCTCAGGGCTGTGCTAGGTTCTCTGAGGGGCCTGGAGTTGGGACGCTCAGGGTCACCCTAGACCCCTGATGCTCTTCATCCTCATTGCCACATCTCACAGCTGGGCAGGGATGTCCGTGTGGTTAACATTTTATTAGGTAGTATTGATGCAAGTCACAGAAGAGGTGCCACACCTCTGTAGGTTGTGAATCCAACGACAAGGAAACCCCAAGAGCCCACTCCACCCGACAGCTGGTGCCTGGTCAATTCCTCAGAAGGTGCTGGATCCCCTCTCCCCATCGGCCAATGTCAGGCTCAGGCTCATGGCACTTCTGCGCGCGCACTGGCTCCCAGAACTGCAGTTCCCTGTGATGCTGAGTTTTCCTAAAGGAGTCTAAGAACAGCCTCTGACACAGACCATGGGACAGAAAGCAGCGGCTGGGGAGTGAGGACACAGGCTGAGCCCCTCCCAACCTCCAGGGGACCTCACCCCATCAAGAGGAGACCCCTCTGCCCTCCTGCCCTCCCTCTTCTTCTCCCATCCCAAGACCCCTGGCCAAGGTCTTGGGGGTCCAGGGCAGACAGTCCCTGGGGCACAAAAAGCCAATGACAGCAGTGCCTGTGCCTCTTGTTATAGCAGAGTGATGAGCAGAGTGTTCTCAGACCCTGATTCTGCCTGTGGAGACTCAAGAGGTGATGCTTCAGTGGGGTTTTAGAGGATGAGTAGGAGTTTGCCTACTCATGCTGGAAAAAGACTTGGTTCTCACACCCCCCCTGATGTGAAGCTTGGAGAGGGAACTCGAGTTCAACCAGCTCCTAAACGCTTGGGCATCTTGCAAATCTGCACCCTAAACGGAGGCAAGGGCGTATGTGTGTGGGCCTGTATTTAAGCCAGAAGGTGACTGACCCATCAGTGCGGATGCAATTCTACACATGCGCACACGTGTGTACACATTTACACACCGGCTCCCCAGGGGGGTGGCTCAGAGAGACGCTGGCAAAAGCATTGCTATTTATTTCTCCTACCAGAGAAACATCCCACAGATCAAATACAGCATTCATTTATACCCCCATAAAAGCATTTATCAAAAAACCCCCCAAACAACAACAACAATAAACCCCATAAACAATTGTCCTCAAAAAGATCAGGCTAAACCAGAGCCTGTAATTATCCGCCTGCCTGCTTGAATTCTAATGATAGTGATAGTGCGACATCCTCCGATTCCAGCCCTCGGGGAATGCCGAGCGCCGGGAGCTTTTCTAGGTGATTTAGCTACAATCTCGGCAGAGAGCCCTGGCCTGCCGGCCACTCATCTCGCCAAACCTGCACCCTGGGTGTCCCCCGAGGTCTGCACGACAGGTGGGGCCAAGTGCTGGGGCACAGGCAGGCTGGGGCCACCGAAAGACAGGGAAGAGAAGCACCCCCAGCCGAGCCCTGTACAGCCTGCTGGGCTCATCTCACGGCAGGCTTCTCACCCGCTCCCGCACACATCCCAGGACGCCGAAGACACCCGGACCGCAAGGGGCAGGCTGCTGGGCTGGGACTCAAAGCCAAGGCCTCTCGCCGAAGTGCAGGGGCTCTCTGTGATATGCCACTTGGTCCGCATTTCCTGCTGCTCTCTAGACTGGTGGGTGGTGCCTGCCTGGTGGCTGCAGTCTCTGCTCAATGCAGAATCTGATATTTACAGCCTGCAGATGCTGGCTGTGGGGGCAGCAAGGCCGACATCACAGAGGAAGGGGAGACAACCCCACACCGGCACCAGGAGGGCGCTCAAGGGCCCAGGAGACAAGGCTCCCCTCCTCCCTCACCCCACAGCCTTCTCCAAAACACTGAGAGCCCAGCCAATCTGGGTTACCTGCCTGCAGAGGCCTGACCAAAGCAAACCACTCATGCTGGTGGGGAAAGACAAGGTCGGGTTACACTTGCCTAGATGTCCAGCCTCTCAGGAGCAGGGACCATAGACCCTCCACCAGCAGCCATTCCCAGATCCACAGGACCCCCGAAGCCTCAGCGTGGAGCTCTGAGGGGCGGGGTAGGGGAGTGGGGGCTCCTCCAAGCTGTTACTACGCTGGCGGGTTGGCAGCTGGCACCCACCACCATGAAGGTGACAGGGGCAGGGGCCACCTCAAGGTGCCCACGGCCAAGTGCAGGAAGAGACAGGACCAGGACATGGGCACAGCCACGTGACCCATCCCGGAGCACCTGCCACATGACAGGCACCGTCTGTTCTGTGCACATTACAGGCATTAACCTATTTCATTCCAAAAATGCCCTGAAAGACCAGGAGTGGCGGGGGAGAGACTGCAAACCTCTCATGGTGTGGCGGGAGCTCCTCCCCTCCTGCCACGCCACCCTCATCAGTGCAGGAGTCGTAGGGTCCCCTGAGCTAAGAACAAAGAGAAGCCAGCTGAGGGCAATGGGAGAGGTGGAGATGACGGGGAAGGACATTCACACCAACCCTGCTGCATCTGCAGGGTGAGGCACAGGGCAAAGATGAGGAAACTGAGGCACAGAGAGGAGCTCAAAGTTGCCAGGGCTGAAAGGCCAAGGCTGGGTGACTGGTGGGGTGGGCAGCGTAGCCTTCAACATCCCAAAGGCACACTTGTGCATGGCTCTGGGGACCCCTCGTGTCCCAAGTGGATGGCACCCAGAAGCCATGGTGTGACCAGTGCCCCCCAAGGGGGAGGGAGGGTCTTACAGGACAAGGTTACATGGTTTGGTAAATCATTGATGTTTGTTCCCATAATTTCCTCTTTCTTTCTCCAGCGCCAAGAAGGGGTCCGGGATGGATCTGGCAGAGGCTTCCCTGCCCACCCAGTCCCCCTATGCCATCCTCCACCCTCCCCGCCCCTCCTCCTCCCCAGCAGTGGGTGAGTCACAGCAGGGGTGGGGGGTGGTGAGTGAGAGGAACCAGGGAGAAGGGGAACAGGAGGGCGTGGGTGGGCACCAGGCCCCCTGCCAGCCACCAGGAGAAATAGCAGAGCTGGCACCTCCAGGAGGACACCGCAGGGCACTGGGCGGGGGCGGCGGAGGGGCACGAGGGGGAGGCACGAGGCCCACCTGTGTCAGGAATGGCTGCTTCCCTCTCACCCCAGAGCCTCTGGAGTTGTCAGGCCCAGAGACCTGGAGGAGGCCTGCCGGGTAAGCTCTGTGCTGGCTGGGGGATGCAGTTAGGGCCACCTGGGACCACTGCCACCAGGGTCTAAGGGCTGGGGGGTGGGGCTCCCTAGGTGCCATGAGTACTACCCACTGTGTGGCTTGGGACAAGAGATGGCACCTCCCTGGGCCTCATCTGGAAGATGGCTGTAATAATGGTATCTGGCCCCAGGACTGTGCTGGACTGAAAATGGAATCATGTGTGAAAATCCACATGGGCCTGGCACAGGGTGGGTGCTTAAGAACGTATCCCCCCATTCCGGGCAGCCTTGCCTCACCCCGAGGGAGGTTGCCAGACCCCACCATGGGTCCATCACTGGGCGCCCCCCAACAGCATCGGCGCTCTCCACTCATTTCCTCATGCCTGGGAGGAGATCCTCAAGGACAACCCCTTCTGCTTATCCGCCACACAGCCCTGCTGGGGCGGGCACGGGGATGGTGGGCATGGCAGAAGGGCTCTGCTCCAGCTGCCCTGTCCTGGAAGTAGTGGCTGGGGAGGGATGGGCCAGAAGCTGCATCCTGTGCCAGCTCCCACCGTCCCGCCAGCTTCTGGTTCCGCAGGGCTGGGGCTACCTGGGGCTCTGCTCCTCCAGGCTAAACCAGCAGCTGCGAGCACAGACCAACGTCAAGACAGGTGGTCCACCTGTGTGCTGGACTACGGTGGCAAGGACACCAGACTCAGGGCTCTGACCCAAGCCTGAGGCTGTCTGGCTAAAGGTACTGTGATGCCAGTGCCACGCTCCAGAACTCAGGCCCTGCACAGGGGCCTGCTGTGGGATGTGGTACGCCACCAAGGCCTGGGCCAGGAAACTGGCTGCATCCAAATCCCACTTGGGGGCCTCAGTTTCCTCCCACAAAATGGATTCAGGAGATGCCCTGTCAAGTAGTGCTGTTCCTGTCCAGAGGAGACTTCGAGGGCCACAGCAGAGAGGGGCCCCCAAATCCGCCTCCCATCCCCACGGAGCTGGGCACACATCTGTCTAATACTCCGGACCTTGCTGGGGCTCAGCAGCCCCTTCCTGCACTGTCAGCACGTTGGCAAGACCCATCAGCCTCAGGTGACCTGCACACCTGTCTCAACGACCTGCACCACCATAGTGTGAGACAGCTTTCTAGACGTTTTTTCTTTTCCTTTCTTTTTTTTTTTTGACGGTGTGTTTCTCTGTCACCCAGGCTAGAGTGCAGTGGCGTGATCTTGGTTCACTGCAACCTCCGCCTCCTGGGTTCAAGTAATTCTCCCAGGTCAGCCTCCCCAGTAGCTGGGATTACAGGTACGTGCCATCACACCTGGCTAATTTTTGTATTTTTAGTAGAGACAGGGTTTTGGCATGTTGGCCAGGCTGGTCTCGAACCCTTGACCTCAGTTGATCCACCCGCCTCAGCCTCCTAAAGTGCTGGGATTACAGGCAGGAGCCACCACGCCTGGCCCTCTAGACTCTTAAACGGCTTGCCAGCATCCACATCAAACACCAGCCAGGCATATTCTGCACCCTGCCTGGTACCAACACACTTAAGCGTCCCAATTCACTTCAAGGCTAAACTTGACTGTACTCACACACTAGTGACAGAGTGCTCAGGAGCCAAACGCAGCCCTGTGTGGTACTGAGTGGCTGGGTCAGCAGAACCTGATAGGATATCCTGGGCCTTGACTCTAGGCCAGTGGGGTCTGACCTTTAATTATGTTTGGCCATGTCCTGGCCGGCTCCTACAGACTCTGGTAACAGAAAAGCGGGGATTGGCTGTGGGGTGGGGCAGGAATGGAGCAGGCAGAGGCCAGCTCACATCTCGGGGCCAGCACTTGCCAACCTGGGCTGCCAGCACTTGCCAACCTTGGTAGCACTGACCTTGGATTTCTTTGAGAACAGAGAGGGTAGCTGGGTGGGGACGAGGGAGTGGCTTCCAGCAGCCCCTCTCCTCTGACTCTCCTCCCTGGCCGGTAAATGTGAAGTAAAACCAGTCCTGACCCGAGTCAGCTTGGACCATGCTGCAGGGACTGCCCATCCAGTCTCGGGGTGCAGGCCGGTTTAGGGGCTGAAAGGAGGCCATGGGCAGATCCTGGCCATTCCTCCTAAAAGGAAAACTGCTCCTTGAGAATGAGCAGAGGTCCATGTGAGTCCTTCAGGGGAGTGACTTTTGTGTGCTGAGGACTGGCTCTGGGCAGGCCTGTGAGCTGCTCATGGCACCCATGAAGCAGGGTTGTTGCTGCATCACCCCAGCTTTCAGATGGGGGCACGGGGGCAAGGAGACCAGGTAGAAGTGGAGCTGGACCCCATCACAGGAGGCCCCACTTGGGGCCTCGGAAGCAGCCCCCTCCTTATTTTCTTTCCGGTGGGACTTCTCAGAGCCCTTCAGATGCTGCCATAGTGGGCTGGACAAGCCTGGTCTCCCTCTGGAGATCTGGGGCGGGGGGTTGCGGGGGTCAGGCAGCGAGGACTTGGGGAGCTCAGTGGTAGGTCTGAGGCAAGAATAACCCCGGCTCAAGGTCTGGGTGCCGGGTCAGGATCCTCCGAGGGCAGCACAAGTCTACCAGAAAAGGTGAGGTGGTGTCGAAGGGGGTAGGCTGTGGAGGCAGACACCCCTCTCCTCCTGGGCACCCAGCACCTCTTGGGGTCCCAAGTCATCCAGTCAGGCCTGTGCAGCCCCAGGAGGCTGAGCCCTGTGATAAAGATGCAAGAGGGCGGCTCTCGCTGTGGCTTTCTGTGCATGTTTTGTTTTTAAAAGGCAACAGGACAACCGGCAATTAACCCGCCAGCAGCTCCACCATCCTCGATAAGCACCTGTGGGCCCGTCCTGCAGCTGCCTGCCGCCTCAAGGTCAGGGCTCCCAGGGACCCTGGCAACCACGTCAGCAGCACCCTGCCCCTCTGCATGAACGTGCATGACAGAGCTGGAGCCGAGGGCCTCGTAGCTACTTGCCAGCCATATGGGGATGAACGCAGCCATTCTGGGAGCCCAGGCCAGGCCAGTGGCTGCAGTAGGGCCACTCCCGGGCTACACACTGGGGGTCCACGGCATCTCCCCTCCATGGGGTCCACTTGGCCTTTCAGCTGGGGCCCCATTCCCAGGGCCCTCTTCAGGATCAGAACCGTCCTCGAGCTTGTGGGGTGCAGCTCAGCTTTGAAACAGAGGTGTGGCTTGGAATTCCTTCCCTGTCACTGCCAAGCTGTGGCATTTTGTGCAGGGCGATGGTGTAAGGTCTAAAGTTAAAGCCAACATTACGTGCTACCTTGACACCCAGTGAAACCAGGAAGGCCCTGAACGACCTAGCTTCATGTCCCCCTCCGGACTCTGCTTCTGTGGCTAAGTCCCCACCCAGGTAAGCCTCCTCCCCACAAGAACTGGGCACAGTTCCTGCTCATGCCTGAGTAGCAAGATGCAGCTCTCTGCCAACCCATGGAATTATTCAAACCAGCCGAGACTGCCTCTGGTGGGAACCAGGGGCCACCTCACCCCGTTGTTACTCCAAAGCCTGGCTCCCCAGCCCCTGCCTGTTCACTGTGTCCTGAGCGCAGCGTCCTCCTCTCTGGGCTCTGAGTATATGTGACAATAAAATGCCATCCACTCATCTATCCAGTGCTGGGTGTCATGTGTTCAGTCACCCCCGTAACCCCAGGACAGGACTCCCATGCTCACAAATGGAGTGAGTAGGAGGAGATTTAAACCAAGGTGCCTAGACTGTCCAGTCTAGGAAAGCAACGGTGGCCCCACTCAGGGCAGGCACGGTGACAGGAGGGGCTTGCTAGGCCACTCCTCCCAGCCCTGGTGTGATGGGTCCTCCACCTGGGGTCCCCCCGCCCCCAACACACACACCTCCCACCAAAGCCCATCTCTCCATAGACACCACCTTGGCTTCCTCCAGAGACAGCGGGGACACTGGCTCAGGCCAGCCCCTGGGGGTGCGGGGCCCACCCTGTCAGGGTCCTACTGTCAAAAATAAGGCCCAGACTCCAGAGCTGCAGTCTTGACCACTGTGGCCTTATGTCCAGCCTCATCCTCTGCCCCTAACTCTGTCCATGTCCCTCTTGTCCTTTTCAGAGAGCAGACAGCTGCCCAGAGGTTCCCACTCATGCCGGAGCAGATGCCTGGGGGCCCAACCCAGCCCAAGGCCCAAGGCCAGGGAGTACAGCCCGAGGCCAGGGAGTACAGCTCAGGGCAAGCACTGTCACATTTTTTAAGGGATTGAGGCAAAAGAACAACAGAGAAGACCATGCAACGGAAGTGAGTGGCCGGCAGCCCCTTGGTAGCGCCTTTCCAGAATGCCCCCCGCTGCCTCGGGATGAGAGCATCTGCACACATCCGCCCTCCCCAGCAGGGGAGGCTGAGGCCCTCACATTCACCCGCGGGGCTCTTCTAACCCCCACTAACCTCAATAAACCCTCCATGACCTTCTGTAGGCTAATCACTCCGCATCCAGAGGGAGTCGGGGCTCCCCCAGGTGACACGCAGACAATGGAAACATCATGACCTCAGAGCCTCTGCGCAGACCTGTCACAGGACTGCAGCTCCTGGCCCTGGGGACAGAGGACAGTGGCTGCCCACAGGGGAGACACACACCCAGGGCCCCCAGCACCTTCCAGGGCTCCCTGCAGCTGTTCTCCCTTGAGCTTTGCCCTGGATCCCCAGCTCTCCAGACTTTCCCATCAGCAGCCAGACCAGCACAACAGAGACCAAAGCTCTACCATTCCCAAGCTCTGTTCCCACCCAGGCCTCAAACCCACACCTTGCGGGCTTCCCCACTCCTGCCCAAGTGGTCCCGGGGACCTGGGCACTCCGAATCCCCCTCTCCTTCCATCAGCGGTCACTACCCTCCCCACCTAGCTCAGTCCTTAAGTGGAATCTTCAAAACACTCTTCTCCTCCCACCGGTTCAATTCTGTTTAGTAAGCAGGTACTATGTGCAAAGTAGGAGGCCTGCCCTTGCTGGGCCTACAGTCCACTGGCTGGTAGCCTGGAGGGAGCAAGGGGTGGTGAGCAGGAAGGACCGGGGGAGGGAGCTGTGCCCACACTGGCAGAAGCAGGTCTTCAAACCTTGGGCCCACAGGCTGTGGGTTCAGCCATCTCCCTGGTCCTCACTCACCTCCTGGAACCGGCAGGGCCTGGGAGTAAGGATCCCTCCAGATGTGGGAACCATCAGTTCTAGAAGAGCCAGGCAGCGTGGAGGCCAACCCTCCTCCCATTTTACAGAAAAGAGGAGTGAGGCAGGGAGGGAATGGTCATTAGCGCCCAGAACCCAGCTCCCAAATCTCCCCTCTGCCGGGAGCCTTTTCTGCCGCTGACAAGCCCCTGACTCTGCAAGATGAGTGGCTAGAAATGCGGAAGCACGCAGAGGGGTCCTCCGTGTCAACTCCTCCCCTCCCCTCCCTCCCCTCCCTGACTCAGGGATTCCTCCTTCATCCCCTCCAAATGCCAACAGGGTGGGCCCTGCTCCGGCATCCAGTTCAGGATGCATTTGCCTGCCCCAGGGGTCATGGAGGCTCAGGAACCTGGCATTGGACCCTGACCAGCAGGTCTTGGGACTTGCTGTCTACACAGGGCCACACCCAGAACCAGAGAGCAGGAGGCCATAATGCTGCCCATCCTCTCTCCACCTAACAGAGGGGGCCAGCAAGGGCCGGGACCCTCCGCACAGCCTGGCTCCCTGTTCTTCTCTTGGTCCTCTTCGGGGCCGCTTTCCAGAAGCCTTCGACTAAACCAATTCGGTTTCCAAACTAATGACAAAGTCCTGTCTCTCAACAGTCTAGCTTAGCATTGCCAGATAAAACACAGGGTGCCCCGTTAAATTTGAATTTCAGACAAAGGACAAAATTTGTTTTTGGTATAAGTCTGTCTCAATTTCAGATACGCAACAAATAATTTTTAGTTTAATTAAGTGTGTTCCACACAATTTGGGACACACAGTGCTTATTTTACATCTTATGATTGTAAATCGTACTTAATTGCTAAATCCAGCAGCCTAGCCTTGTTCCTTCATTGCTCCTAGGTGGCCCTCCCCCTGAGAGGGTCAGGCATGTGGTGCCCCCACCAAGCCCCCAGAAGGCCTGCCTCCCAGCTCCCCTAACTCCTCCTGCACCTGGATGCAGGGTCCCTTCCCCACAATCCCAGTTCAGGGACAATCCCCATCCTGTTGAAGGCTGACCCTGGGGCAGGGGAGGGGGCGTTTCCCAGGGATTCCCCCAACTCCTGGCCACCCTCCAAGTTCCTAGAGAGCAAACCTGAAGGCAGAGTGGGCCAAGAGTTGGGTGGGGATCCAAGCTCTAAAGTTGTTCCCTCAGCCACCCAGGGAGGGTGGGGTAGGGAAGCAGAGGAGGTCTCCCAGCAGGGAGGAGGTGGGGAGAGAAGCTGGAGGGGAAAGAGGGGGAGGGAGAGGGGAGAGGAGAAGAGAGAAGAGGAGAGGAGGAGAGAGGAGAGGAGGGGAGAGGAGAGGAGGGGAGGGCCGCTGAGCCGGGGAGGAGGGAAAGGGGCGGGTCCCCAGGCTGGGATGGGAGGGTCCCTGGGCTGGGAGGGGTGCTGCTGCCACAGGCGCATGCTCAGCTGCTCAGCTGTCCCTGCAATGCGGCGCCTCGTCCTCTATTAACCCAGTTCCACGGATTCTGCCGACCAGGCACTCATTATCCCCCTGAGCAGGGGTCTTTTTCTGTCTGTGGATTGTGCGGGAGCCACAAGAAAGCTGCAGTACCGGCTGTAGCAGGAAAGCCCGGGAGGCAGCCCCCGACCCACTGCACAAAGGGGTCCCAGGCAGGCAGGGTTCGGCTGGGGAAGCGGGGGCGTGCAGGCTTCCCTGCGGTGCAGGCTCACCCCCAGCCCCAGTGACCACAGAGACCTCAAGATGGTCCCTGTCCATCACACCTTTGGGCAAGGAGTGTCCTCCCAAGACAGAAGGGTCCCTGGGGAGACCAGGTGCCCCAGAAAGGGAGCTGGGGTGAGCTGCACGGGCCTGCAGGCAGGAAGAGGACAGTGGTGACACTCATCTCCTCTCTGCGGGGTGAGCTTGGGGCCTGGGAGGTGAGCCCCACTTGTGAGGTCAGCCCCACCTGGGAGCCCCACGCTGGCCCAACCCTCGGTCTGCCCCAGCTGGGTGAAATCTAGAGTCCTCCACACCCAGGCTCTGCTAACCACCAGCCAGGGGACCCTGTCCACCTTTCAGCTTCTGTGGGACTCAGCTCTCCCCTCCGTGTGAGAGGGGAGCCCACGCTGAGCTCAGAGGGTAGGAGGACGCGAGATAGCGTTGATGATGCCAGGCACGCAGGAGCTCCACCCTGAGCTGAAGGGCCATTCCAGGACAGGGACCCTGCACCAGGCTCTCTGCAGCATGGGCCACTAACGAGGGTCACCCCACTGCACTGCTTCCTGAGCGCGCTCCCCTCCACACGGGGCATCCAACAAGGCACAACAAAACTGCCCCCAGAAGAACAGCCGTTCAGTGTCGACAATGAGCAGCAGGGGCTGGGCAAGTGGGCAGGGGATGGGGGCGCAGGGGGCAGATAACAAGAAGACATGTTTTAAGACTTGTGTGCCTGATGATCTCTTTACCCCCAGTCAATTAATTTTCCTCTAACGGCTTTTGTTAACAGTAGTTTAATAATCTCTCGTTATTCAGTACATTCACCAACTTTGAAAGTCTCACAATCCTCTATTTAATTAAGTATTAAATATTAAAACATCGAACTGTTACAGCTTTAGCACCAGCTGGTGCAGTTCTGCAGTGTCCGCGTGGCCAAGTATTTCGGTAACTGGGGGCCTGAGTGTTTCTGGAGTGGCGTCCTCCTTCCTGGAGCTTCGTGCTACCAGCCGCTTCTCATCACCAGGAGCCTTGAAGGACCAAGGCTGCTCCGCTCGGGCCTGGACATGAGCGGGTGTGGGGACACAGCCCTCCTAGTGACTCTCAAGGAGTGAGTGAGGCCCCTCCACTGGCGCTAGACCCAAATCAGGGGTAAAATGCAGCCAAGGAGGCTGTTGTAGCCTCCCCCACAAGGCCCAAGGGCCCAACATCCTTCTCCCCACCCAACCCTTACTCTCTGGGTCCCCTCTCCATCCCCCACCTCCCTGAATAGCAGTGGGGAAGGCCATTTCGGGGAAGCCCCTGCCCCACCTCGATGGGAAGGAGAAAGCCAGATACCCAGGCAGAGCCTGGGCCTAGTCCTGGGTGAGGAGGGGTGTTATGCTCTCCCATGTTTTCACAGGCTCTGGGCTGACAGCCAGGAGGCCATCAGATGAACCAGCTGCATCTGCCCTCAAGGAGCACGTGGTCAGTTGAGAACTAGCCAGGGGCGCCTGCCATGGGGCCTGGGGAGTTCCAGGCCGGCTGCCGGCGGGAGGATCCAGGACAGCTTCCTGGAGGAGGGGGCCCTGGGGCCTGCAGGTTGGGTGGGCCAGACGACACCAGAAAGCTACTGGGTATTCACGAGGGGTCCTCCGCAGCAGGACGCACAGGGTCTGGCCAGGAAGGGAGGCAGCAATGTGGAGAGGGATGGTCTCGGAGCCTTGCAACGTCCCTGTGAGGTAGACACTTTACAGCTGGGGAAACTGAGGTCTAGGATGACTGAGTAACCTGGCCACGGTCAGACAGCTGGGCAGTCAGGGTTGAAGAGGGGCATTCACCTGGAGGTGCGTGTCCCACAGTGAAGCTCTGGGGCTCCATCTAAGACCTCATCCCTCACCTCCCCGATTCCTCCTCAGCTACGAAAGCCCAAAAGGCCTGGGAGGGTTGGGGAACCTCAGGTCCCTGCATGGGGAAGGCGGCCCAGGGCAGCAGAGGTCACAGGACAGAGTCCTCAGCCTGAGGTGGGTGGTGAGCGCGGGATTCTGCCTGCGAAGGGGGCCAGGAGGAAGTGCCAAGTGTCCTTCCCCTACAGTCTCAGCAGACCATCCAGTGCCATCACCGCCCACCCCAAGAGGCAGCCTGGGGGCAGGAGAGGGGACACCAAGGCAACACCCACAGCATCTGGGCAAGGCCAGCTCTGTCTGGGTCATTTTCTGGAGCCCCAGATTTCAACTCCAAGGGTATGAGTTTCCCTCAAAGCTGGGGCGGTGGGGCCAACTCCCTTATCAAGAGTTCTGAGGCTCCGCGGTGATCTAGGCTATGTGGCTACAGCGGGGCCCCTGGGGTGTGACCTGCACACCTCAGGGATGCTACCCGGGAGCGGGACTCAAGCACCAAGGGCAGACAACCCAATTGTGCAGGGACTGTGTGACCCGAAGGTTCCATTCTGAGGCAACCTCTGAACCAGTAGAAACACAAACACAGGCTGCATGAGAGGCAGTATCAAGGAATTACTGCCCGTTTTTCAGAATGATAAAGCTCCTGTGGCTGTTTTTGGAACTTTTTTCTGCTAGGGATGCATACTGAGATATTTATGCACCGAATGGTAAACGTCCCAGGATCTAGGGCCCAGATGGAACAAGACTGGCTAAGAATTGGTAACTGTTGAAGCTGGGTTCGTTCTATCATTTTCTCTGTGTTTGGGAATGTTTGAAATTTTCCACCATAAAAAGTTAAACAGGAAAAAAATGCCCAAGAATATGGCAGGGTGAGGCTGTGCAGTCCTGGGTGGAGCCTGCCCTCTGGAGCCGCACATGGCTGGGCATCCCTGCCCCTGCCCAGAGAGGCATCCTGCGGGAAGGTCACAGCAGGGAGCTGGCTGCTGAGAATGCCAGGCAGTCCCCCCGGCTGGCTACCCCTTCCTCCCACCACCCCACCCAGCTTGCATCGAATGAGGAAACAGGCCAGGCATGCAGCACGAGAGGCGCAAGCACCTGGGAGCGAGGCCTGTGATGAGGCGCAGGGCGTTCATGGCAACACAAAGCAGCTCAGCTCTGCGGTCTGTGTGGTCAGCAGGGTCTCCAGGGCGCAGCCATCCTCTCACTCAGATTCCTGCTACCCTAAATCCTTCTGACTCATAGAGCACTTTGAGACTATAAATAGGGGGTGTGAGGTTAATTAGAGGAGCTATGTAATTCCACAGAATCATACTCGGGTGGTTTTCTGCTTGACCCTAACAAACTCCTACTCATCCTTCAACGCCCATGCAACACAACTTTTGGAGTGACTTGCTCCGACCCCTCAGGACTGCCTCTCCAGGGCCCCACCCAGCACACAGTGTCGTCGCTGCTGGTTTCAGGCTGTATCTGCTCATCTTTGTGTCCTCAGTGTAAACCTGTTAGATGAGTGAGAGTCTATGCCTAGGGCGTGTCTAAAGGGGTTCCTCTCTCCTCCTAAGGTCTCACACAATTGAGGAATGAAGCAGAATGTGCAGAGTGGCCAGGAAGCCCTGGGTCTGACATGCCCCATGGTCCCTGGCCGAGGAGAAGCAGGCAGGGACAAAGTGATCCCAAAGGAGACGCTGGCAGCACAGTGCTGCCCTGCATGGGCCCACGGGTGTGGGCCCGGCATCCAGGAGGGAGGGAAGGCCCCACGGGACTCAATCTGTGGAGAGAGGGCCCACACTGCACACATGTGTCACCAGGCCACAGGGCACGAGGTGGTGCTGCCTCACATGTATGGCCCTGGGAAGTGCATATCAGGGCTGCAGGTCTAGGTGGACAAGGCTTTGGAGGTCCCTGATAAGGAAGGGCCCAAGGTGGGTGGGGGTGGCTGCTGACCTTCAGGGACAGATGGAAAAGCAGGAGGGAGACAGCCAGCTATGGGTTCTGGTTTCCCAGGCTAATACATTTGCACAGGCTTTTAAAACACCAAGTTGACCGGCAAGCAACATTTTTGCCAAACTGAATTCACTGACACGTGTCATGGAGCTCCTCCCGAGTGTGGGGTCTCAGTGGGTCTGCCAGCGTCATCAGCAATTAACTAGAGCCAGAAAAGTAGCAGCCTTTGTTCAACAGAACATCGCACGGCAGTGGGAAGGGATCCATCCCACGGACACACCCCAGAACATCACCCGAGCACAAGGCAGGTCGCAGTGGCAGCACAACTCCACTTTCAGGCTCAGACACAAGCGGGTGAAACGCCCATGTGGCAAAACAACAGAGAAACGAGGCAGGGATGAGCATAAAATCAGGAGAGGGATGAGGGAGAGGGGGTGCCTGGGAGGCTCCAACGTGAGGTGTTTGAGGTTCCTGCTCTTCCTGGCTTAGGGATCCACCTTTGTGCTGGGTGATACTCCCCCCACCCCTCCAGAACACTTCACACTAGTGCCTCCGCCAGTGCCAGCCACAGAATGTCAGGGAACACAGAAGCCTCCTGGGCTCCGTGCAGGGCACACAGAAAGCACGCGGGAGGCGCCGGCTTTAACATGATTGCTGTCATCGCAGGGTGGCCGTGGGACCTGTGCCATGCCTAGCATCTCAGTTTCAAGCCTGCTAGAGAAAGGCTGCACTGGGCAGTGCCAGGACTGAGGGTCCAGCGGGGCCACCAGACACGTGTGGGTCTTCATCCATGATGGGGCAGTCACACGACATATGAGCTGCTCCCTGAGGCCAGGAGAACAGCAGGCGGTGGCCCACACTCGATCATCCCCATGCCTGGGCTCAAGCCAGCAGCAGTCCCTGGGTGGTCCTGGGGAAAATGTGGCCACCGCAGATGACCACACTGACCCACGACTCCCAGCAGCACAGGTTTGGAGGACAGCAGAGGCAGCTCAGATCCTGTGGTCGTGGTATGGCCGCCCATTCAGGGTCTGTGCACTCAGCAGACACCCCAGGACCCTGGCCAGGCCTCTCGGCATCAGCAGCTTCCTGCCCTCTGCTCCCGGCGACATCTGCCCCCCAGAACCCCAATCACCCTTGGTCTCACCCATAATGACACACTCAGGCTGGTGTCCCCTCTTGCCTCAACCACATGGCTCAGTACCTGGAGGCTTCCTGGACATTCCTCCTGAGTCTGGACTGAAATCCTGGCTACAGAGGTCACTCCCTCCTCCTCCCACCTGCTTGTCCAAACACCGCGGAGCCCATCGAAGCTGACTCTTGGAGCAAGTGGCCTTCACCTCCACCCACTGCTCTCCCAGCCAGGGGCCACTTCCAGGACCCCCACCTCCCTCACTCCAGGCCCCTGGGTTCCCTGACGCATCTTCCCAAGCAGGACCTGGGAGGACCTCTCATTCCCCCAGCTCAGCTTGGGCTGGTCCCAGCCTAACTGCCGGAGGGCCAGACAGTCCACACATGCACCTACACATGCATGTGTGCATAGACACATGTGTGAACATGCGTAGGTATGCTCACGCACACACAGACCTCCTCTCCGTGGCGCCCTGTGACAGGCAGGGAGTGTCCAGGCCTCAGGGATGTCTCTCAGAGACCCACAGGAACTGGCCACAGGCACAACTGAGCACCGCCCACTTACGACCAGTTCTGTGTCTTGATCAAGAAAAAACAAGCTGACTGCCCTAGGTCCTGGAACACAGCCTGGCCCACCCACCCCACCACAGGCTGGGCCCCAGGGGGCCAAGAGAGCTGACCAGCAGGTGGAGGCACAGGGCAGAAGGGAAACCCAGGCCCCCACAATATGTGGGGAATGGTTGGGAGCGCATGCCTCTGGACCTGCCCCAGCCCACTCCTCAGTGTCCCTGCTGAACCTTCTGCAGTGTCACCCTCCCATGGCCCCTCGTGGGCTGGGACACCCACAGGGGGACTGACCCAGCCCTGGGCACCTCCAAGCCCCGGGCACCCCCAAGCCCCTTCATGGCTCAGTGACAAGGAGGCAGACAAGGGCTGGGACAGGAGCAGGTCCTACTGCAGCCTAAAGGACCTCCCCACAACCTGGTGTCAGAGAATGCTCCCAAGAAGGGGAAACACTGATGGCCTAGTACACAGCAGTCACTCAAACAACACATCGCTCCACAAATCGCACATGCCCGCCCCCACAGGTGGCTGGATCACTGTAAACTGCAGGCCACAGACAGTAGGCAGCTCTCCCACCAACCCAGAGGAGGCCCGTCTCTGCCCACATTAGGCCCTCAGCATCTGGCAGCCTGGCCAGATGGGTCAGGGCCTCTCCAGCTCCCAATTAGCTCAGATTTGTGCCTGGATGCTAATCAAGGCTGCTGGCAGTGCCCTGGGAGGGGAGGGGCTGAGAGCAGCAGACAGGGGCTTCACTTGGCTCCCTCTACCAGGGCATCATCCGGCCGGTCCCTCCTCCATGGACCTGCACCATACAGGGCAGTGACATGGGGCTGCCACCTCAGTGAGGCAGCCCACCCACCCCGCACCCACCTCCACAGCCTCACCTGGCGCTCTGGCACACCCCACCTTGGGGCTCCAGCAGGACCCCTGCGCTAGTCCCTCCCCATCGCCTCCTCAGATCTGTGCTCCAACCACAACAGCTGCCCCAGGATGCCTCTGCCCATCACCATCAGATTTGCTGTGTGCTGACTTTGGGTGTTGTTTGTCCTTGACCTGCCCCACGGGACAAGGACAGCACAAGGGCAGGGAGACCCCGTGAGGGCAGGAGCCTGTCTGCTCCATCACCATCTGCAGCGCCCAGAGCTGACCATGGCCAGCAGGGCTCGGGAGGCACATCCACACGCCGAGGGCCACCTGGGGCCAGCACCACTCGAGGCCCTTCCTCGCACACACCCCACGTGTCTGAGAAGCCCTCCCAGGGCAGGCGGGAGTGCCCTGCCACTGTGTATAAGACTTGGGCTCTGTTAGTTAAGAAACTGCCGGGTCACCTCCCAGTTGGCCATGATGCCAGGACTCTGCTGTCAGAAAGCAGATGGCCAACCGCAGCACTGCCTGGTCACCCGAAACTTTGTCACTGAGCTCTCATTCGGCCCACGGCTCTCAGGGCAGATGACATCACCCAACCACCATGGCGGCCTGGCCACCTTGAACCTCTCCCCCTCCAGCTCTGGGGACAGAGACCCCAATACACTTGGGAAGGGGAGGTGAAGGGGGGCCCTGAGAACACCCTAACCAGAGCACAAAGGTGAATCCAGGGGTCTGAGGGTCCCTCAGCACCCCCACCAGCCCAGGCCCCACCAGGCCAGAGGTGCCCTCAAGTCCCCAACACTCCTGTGCCTCCCTGTGCCACAGCCTCCACTCCAGGAACCCACCGCATCTGTGCGTGGAGTCACAGGCCAGGTGGGCCAAGTGCTGGCCAAGCCCGGGAGGGACCTGCTGCCCAGTCCACAGGGCATGGCCTCCAAAGCCCCTGCCCCAGCCTGACAGCAGCTGCGCAGGACACTCCCCATGCCCTACCTCTGGCTGACAGCTTCTTGGTGTTGATGATCTTGGCTGCATACTCATGGCCGGTGCAGAGCTTGACACAGCGTCGGACCACAGAGAAAGCCCCCCTGGGGAGGAAAATGGGGGAGCGAGAGACAGAGACAGAGACAGACAAGGAGAAAGAGAGAGAGTGGATTAATCTCCCCATAAACACTCCCCATTAAGCATTCAGCCATCAGCCCGGCCTCGGGTAGATGGCTGTGAGTCAGAAACTGTGAGGAAGTGGGTGCTCCTCACAAGCCACTCTCAGCTGGCCCCACTCAACACCAGCAGAACAGAGGCCGGCTTCCCGATGGCTGGCAGAGCCCTGGCAGATGGCACGCCCTGGGGGGCTGTGCAGAGAAGGAAGATCGGTCAGGCCCTCGGGAGGGCGGCGGATGGGCCCCGTTCAGCTTCTGTGTGACCCACAAGCCTGTATCCTTGTGGGTTGGCTGGACCAAGAGTCTACGTCCACAGGTCTCTCAGCAGGCATCCTCAGGGGCTCTGTACCACATCCATGAGGCCCTGCTGAGTCCTCCCTAGAGGGAAATGAAGCTGGCCTTGTCTGGAAGGCCCAGCTCCAGAGGGCAGTTATATTGGGATTTGGTGCAGTCGGACATGGAGACTCAAGGAAAGTTTTGTAGGGAGGGAGAAACATCACATCGTTAAACTGCAAAGCTGGAGGAGAGGGTCCTGAGATCCTCCACTGTCCAGGTGTCATCGCAGAGGCCATGGAGGCCCAGGGTAGGGGCAAAGGGATATTCACGAACTGGCAGCCTGGGGGTAGGGAGAGGGGAGGAGGGATGGGGCACAGAGGGAGCTGACCAGCACCAACCATGGTCCAGAGCCCAAGAGACACATGGAAGGAATGCGGTTAAGGCTGCTGAGGCCATCGAGAAGAGGCCCTGAACGTACCGCACAAAGCCTGGCCTGCGGAGGAGCTCCTGCCCCAGCTTCAGGGCACCCTGAGGGAGTCAGTGCCACCCAATGGGAGCCACAGAGCCTATGAGGCAGGAGGGGAGGGGGCCAGTGCCCACCAGGAGGCACCGAAGAATCTGACTAGTCACCACCGTTGATTTAATTTGATTTCAGATTATTTTCTAAGAACAGCACATGTAAGGCAAGGGTCCTGGACAATAAATGTCACATGAAGGGTCTGAGTCCAGACAGAAGGGCCAGCGGATGCTTTCAGGCTGGCGCTGGGAGAAAGGGGGGCTTGGAGGAAGCCCACCACCAGGCAGGCACCCACCAGTGCAAACCTGAGCATGCACGGCCCTCCCGTGTCTGCGCCTGCAAAGTGCCCAGCCTCCCCTCCCAGACAGCTTCCTCGGCCTGGACAGCCTGAGAAACCCACATGGGAGTGCAGGCCAAGGACTCTGCGTGGTGGAAGAGGAGCATCTTACATATGAACACTGTTTTATCTACAGTCCTTCGTGGAGATAAATCTTTGTAAAAGAGTACTGTTCAATTCCTCAGAAAGATAAATAATTACACTAAATCTAATTGAACATTTTCTTAATGACTCAGGTCTTATGAGCAGTGATTGTGCTTGGGCGGCCGCTGAGCTGCATCTTAGCTTTTTAAAGTCAACCCGTGAACAGGGACAGGGGCTGCCTCAGGAGATGTGGGGGGGAGACGCGGCAGGGGCAGGCGTGGCGGGGGGAGATGACGCAGCGGGGGGAGACTCCGCGGGGGCGCTCACTGTTCACTCCGCATTCTCTTGCTCTGCTTGATTTTTTCACCATGTGCATCAGTTATGTTCTCAAAATGTTTTTAAAGAAAAATATAAAGAAAGGATTATTGTTTTTAACATATAACATTAACTTGGGAGATTGAGGTGAGGGCAAAGACCATGGGCTTTTTGCCTGGTCTGGCTTCAATCCCGGTTAGACAGGGTGACATAGCTCTCTGAGCCTCAGTTTCCCCATCCATATGACCAAGCAGAAGGGCTTTCTGGGGCCACTACTGTGTGGCTGTTTGCCAGACTTCTTGATCAGGAGAGGTGAGAGCTTCCAGAAACGAGTCCTGAGCTACCATCTGTCGCGCTCTGACCCCTAGAAGGCTCAGTGGCCTCAGTGGCCGCAGGGCTGACCTGGCAGGCCTCCACTGCGTGCTCTGGACCAGGCCCTGAAGGGAGCGGGGAGTCTGGGCCTCCCTGCACTGGGACCCGATCACACACTGCAGGGCTGACCCTCAGTGGGAAGTTCAACACACTGCACATCTATGCCAAGCTGATGATGCCCGTAAGGCACCGCTGTGGTGAGCCCATCCTGGGAGCCGGGAGGACACCCAAGTGCAGCTTCCCACCAGCACAGCAGCCTCCCAGCTGCTGGCCGGACTCAAGTACAGGAGCAAAGGGCGGCAAGCCACAGCTGTTCCCAGCACATGACATCCACGCACCATACCACCAAGAGTCTGGCAGCAGGTGGGTGGGTCTAGGGATTCCTCCAGTTGGTCCCTCTCCCCTCCCTGGGTCAGGCAGCCCCTTTCTCCTCTGCAGAAGGCTCCAGAGCCACCCCTGCACCATCGGCCTGGGTCAGAGCAGTCAGCAATCAGCGAAGGCGGGGCAGGGAACACAGGTAAGACTGCCAGAGCCAGGGGGCCAAGGCCAGGCAGCCCACAGAGGAAGGAGGAAGGCATGGCTGGGGGCCTTGGGATGAGTGTAGGATGGGAGCACCAGGCCGCACAGCTGCAGTGACATACGAGGTGGCAGGCACGGTGCCAGGCACCCGGCAGACACTCGCAGGAAGGGCCCGGGTTGCAGGGCCCGGGGGTGAGGAAGGCCCTGCTCTTGGACACAGGCCTGCAGGTGGGGTGGAGGGCACCCTCAAGAAGAGAGGACAGGGTCCCCTTTCCCAGGGACTCGGATGCCCCCAGAGGGAGAAGGTGGCCAGCTGGGGGAAGAGCAGGAGGGCCGGCTCCCAAAGACACCACTGCCCCCTCCGCCCTGCTCCTGGGCTCTGCCTCTCCCACGCCTTCTGTCCCCCACCGCAGCCCCAGACCTTCTCTGAGCCCCAATGTCATCGCCGTACCCAATCTCTCCCTCTCCTCTCTCCTCTGGGGGACTTAAGGAATGCATGCTTAAGTCTCCCATCCCAGTCATTTGCCTGCTTCACCCACCACTTCCCCTAAAGAGCACCCTGAAAGGGGCTCCTCCCCATAATGGCTGTCCACCCGCACCCATCCTGCCATCTCCCCAGGGGACTTGGGCTGGCAGCTGCAGATCCACCTCTGCCTCCTCCCCTTCCTGGTGGTTCTGCCACTTGCCAGACAGCAATCTGTCACAGGAAGCCCCTTTGGAAGTGTCAGCCCTCTTGAGAAGCGGCCACAAACACATTTAGCATGAGCCATGCAGGCCACGGCTGGGGCCCCAACATCTCTGGCTTCCCCCAGAGCAAAGAAGCCAGCACCATCAACATCCTCCCTTGCAACCCAGTGCTTGCCCGCCAGAGTTTATAAACATTGAGAGACAACACTGACAAAGAGCCTAGATCTGCATCGTAAGCCTGTCCCTGCTGCCAAGGGCAAACTCCTATGTGTCCTTCAAGATCCAATGCAAACAGCTGCCCCCTTTCCCAGCTCTCACAGAAAGTCAGCTTGGTCTTTAGATATTGCACCTCTCATGTTCCTTAGGTTAGTTTACTTAATTATTTACCTGTTCACTTTTGCCACTCCCCCTTCCAGTGGCTCTCTATGGGCAGAGTGCCCTATACTCTGGACCTAGGTATCAGGCACAGTGCCTAGGCTGTGATATAGGAGCAAGAACTGACCTGCAAGCAATACAGTGGGCTGTGGAGCGTGGAGCTGCTGGGCCTCAGGGCTTGTCCAGCCCAGCAGTACAGGAAGAGCGGCCCCTAGAGTGTCCCAGCAGGAGGGGAGACCCACCAAGGTTTCCGGGAACTGTGGGTAGATGGGTCTGTGCTACAATGAGGCCATAAGGCTCTGGTCAGAGCCAGGGGGTACCCCAAGTAAATAAGGCCTGGAGCTTAGGCTCCCCACCTCCCCACCAGCGCACACACAGGCTCGAAACCCTGTCTTCTTGTTCGGAAGCACGGGTGGGCCTAGCAGGTGGCAGCATGGTCCTCAGGCTCAGCAAAGAATGCCTTGGATGGCACTGCAGGTGCACAGACTGACCGCACGCCTGCCCCTGGGGTGTGGCCCGCCCCAGGCAGCTGCAAGGGCACAGTGGGTTGGGGCAAAGGCAGGAAGTAGCTGGAAGAGGTGCTCCTATGGGATCCCAGGTCGATGTTCCTGTGGGCTGCGAACTGCATCTGAACATCAAGGTTGCCTGCATGATGGCCTGCGTGGGACGAATGCTACTGAGCCAGGCTGAAAGCAATTTTGAATAACCTGTTCAGATCATGAGGCCCCCGGGCACCTAGCATATTACGGTGCTTTTAAAATCAAATAAAGCTAATCAAAACAAGAAAACACTCTTTGAGTCCTTGCTTTGTGGAAGGCTCTGAACGCTGTCTCATTTACAGTGGGATCAAGAGTACCAGGGTAACCTGTCCTGAAAGAGAAGGGGAAGAATGGTGAGAATGGAGCCCCAGAACTACGTGGCCTGTTTCTATGACTGCACCTGCTTGGGCACCTCCTTTATTGCAGGGGGCTCAGCCTCCTCGCGTGATAATGGGGTGAAGGCCACCTGCGAGGAGAGGTGCTGAGTGTAGCTGCCCTGACTGCAGCCACCCAGGGCAGTTGGTGTTTCACGGGCATCCTGTGGGCTCCCGGGGCTTCACGGGCAGAGGCGGCAGGAAGCGTCATTGTCTGCAGGATGCCCCATCCGCCTCTGTCTCCTCCTCACATCCAGTCTATGGCTTCTCTGGCTCCACAACAGACTGCTGGTCCAGGCCCTGGCTTTCCCAACTCTGAGCTGTCCCCCCACCCCCATGCCTGCCTCTTCCCTCCAGTCCCCACTTGAAACCAGCCACCTGTTGCTGACTATCCATGGCTCCCACCAACCCCCACGGAGCTCCCCACTGCAGGTGGCTCTGTGACCTGCCCTGCTTTCCACTAGGAGCTGGTTGCACTGCGGCCCTCCCCAGCTTCCCACACCTCTCCCCGGCGAGCTGGGAGGAGGTGTGTCCCTGAGCAGCATGGCTGGAGTTCATGTGAGGGCCCAGAGAGCAGGAATATGCTGGGTCTCACTCGCCTTGCCCCCAGCAGGACCACACAACAGCCCCTCTAGGGCCCTCTCATGCCTCACCTTCACTGGTGAAGAGTGGGGGTTACCATGATTACCGGCTCTTGGGGTGCCAGTTAAGACACTTGGTAATGACACCAGGGAGGGAAGGTTGGACCCTGGGTCCCCACCGCCCATCCCGTGTGGTCACGCAGACCTTGCTCAGGCGCCCTCCCCAGCTACCTCACAAGGGCTGGTGACTTCCATCAGTAATATAGCAGTGATTGTCCCCCTACACAGAATGAGGTGACACATGTACCAGCCACAACACAGTATCCGGCATCCAGAAAGAGCTGGCAGTGTGATTCTGCTGTCAGGATGGCATGGGCGGGGACCCGGGCTCTCGGGGCTGCCTCGTGCATGTGATCCCCACGACAGGCTGCTGAGCTCCTGCAGGGCAGCGCTGGGCCACACAGGATCAAAGCGGCCTCTGCATTAGCCCACTCAACACTTGGATTCTGTTCCCTTAGAGGAAATTTCGGAGGCAGCAGCTTCTCTCCCTGTTCCTCTCTCTGCCTCCCGCAGCCCATGTCCACAGCGTCCAGTTTCCTCCCCGAGCACTGGGGCCTGTGCCACCCGAGCCAGGGCTGCCTGCCTCAACCCTGAGCCTCGCAGGTTGGCTGCAGTTCACAGGCGTGTGCACACACACGCGTGCACTCTCCTCATTCAGACGTTGCAGAATGGGCTGGAAATGCCTCTCGGATTCCCAACAACAGTGACAGCCAAGGGCCATGGGACCCCTTTGATGTACAGCACGGCCACACGCAATCCCAGGAAGTTCTTAAATTTTAGAATTTTAGAAAGCAGCTACGGAGCCTTGAGTAAAAGCAAAAGATCCAAGTCTGGCTGACCTGTTTTGTAAATCGAAATTTCCCATCCAGGTTTTGCGTGTGATGCTCCCCACGCGGGCCAGGCACTGTCTCCGTAGTAACAAGCACAGCTCCCTCCCCCCGCAGGTCCTCCAGAGCAGGTCCTTCTGGAAGAGTCTGGGCCAGCCACAGAAGCACTCTCAGGCCGACAGCTTTATTTCCTGCTGTAAATTAATAAATGGTTGTTCTGAAACCAGCCTCAGGCCACCTATGTCCTTTCTTGCCTGGCTGGCCCAGGTGGGCTCCACGAGGAGGCCTGGGCTAGGGGTGGGGGACACCCAGAAGGCACAAGTCCACTGACCTCATGCAGACCTTCGTGTTTTTCCTGTATGGGTGAAACTAAATCAAATTGGTATTTATTTGTGTGTTGGCTTAAAAACACAGTTCCTACCTTTGATTAAAATGAGCTCTTGGGAGTGCCAGAGGGGGAGGTCCTTTTATATGCTAATCTTGACCTAAGCAATTTGGTGGAAACAGTAACTTTTATATGGAACAGAGTGCTGAGGTTGTTGTGGGTTTTTTCTTTTGTGTATTTTTCTGCTTATGATAATGCAAAAACATAACTCACGTTCACAGTAGATGGAATGTATGTTTGTATTATTGTTACGTTTATGATGTTTGCTATGGAGTAAACAAGAAGGTCTACAGAACGCGTTGACGTCGCCTCCATAACCCACAGCATGGTCAGTAGGGCCCCACCGATGTTTGTATGTGTGCAAGTGTGCAGCTCTGCACCATGGGGAGGTGTCTTCTTACACGATCAGGGGGCTCTTGCTGCCACTTTCCACTTTGTCCCCTCACTATGTCCCCCGCACTGTTAATGAAGCCTCAACAGCATGATCTGACAGCTGCATACTTCTTTGCACGGTATTTACCCATCCCCAGCCTCTCTGACCCTGGGGTTTGGGCAAGGGAGGACAGTATTTGGGCTTCTGAGGAGTTTTGGACAAGCATGTGCCCCGCCAGGCAGGAGCTGGAGTCCCCAGGCCCAGAGCAACATCCCACAGGGAGGCGGGTGGGCATTCCTCCCTGCAACTGGCAGGACGTTCCCCAGGCAGGTGCATTCCGAGCCCCCAGGGCTGTGTTGTCCACTCTGCTCAGGGCCCAGGCATCCTGGGTTCTAAAAAGTAGGTCTGAGGTGACCCTACTGGAGACAAGCAGCTGGACACACTCATTTCTGCTTGTGAGACCCAAACTCGCTGTGGCCTGGGCCGGCACCCAAGCACATGCCTTATCAGCACGGGAGTTCCTATTTTGTATTTGACTTTTGTATTTAACATGACTTCACACACGAGTCCCACATTTTGACCGAGATCACATACTCACTTATAGGAAACAACATTCCCTCAAGTTGACACACCACTGATAGCTGGGTGCTTCCTCGATTAGCAAGCGTTTAGGAGGTCTCTAACTTCTCTTCTCAAAAATGGCCTGCCATGACTGTTTCAGTTATTTCAGTAGCGTTCACTTCCAAAAGCACAATTCACGTCAATTCTTCCAAACTTGGAATCTGGGTAGCTCATACAGCCCCAGAGAGAGTTCCCAAAGCTCTTTCCTGCTTTGGCCCAAGGGCTCCCCACCGCCAGCTTCGGAGCCCAATGAGAGCTAAAGTCCTAACTTATCCACGCTTTATGAGTCTGCTCGGGCTGCTGCAACAAAGTACCACCAACCAAGCGGTTTAAACAACAGATATATGTTTTCTTACAGTTCTGGTGGCCAGAAGGCAGAGATTAGGGCTGGTTCCTTCCTAGGGCTGGGGGGAGAATCTGTTCCTTACCTCTCTCCTTGGATTCCAGTGCTGCCTGCAATTCTTGGTGCTAGTTGGCTTCTAGATGCATCACCCCAATCTCTGCCTTCACAGTTACATGGTATTCTCTCTGCGTGTGTCTCTGTGTCCAAGAACACCCGTTTATAAGAACGCCAGTCACATCTCCAATATGACCTCATCCTAACGTGACTAATTACATCTGCTACTATCCTATTTCCAAATACAGTCACATTTTGAGGACTGGGCTTCCACATACATGAATTCTGGGGGATGCAGTTCAGCCCAGGATGCAAGCTGAGCCCAGGTCTGCCTTGTGGAATCTGCCACTGTGTGCAGCTACAGCAGGCAAACACTTCCCAAATCACACTCCTCAAACATAAGCTTCACAGGACATTAACAGATGCTAGGTGTAAAAGGGGTTCTGTGAGAAAAGGAGTTTGGGAACCAATAGGTTAGACAATGCTTCCTTCCTTCCTTTCTTTAACTGCAGGACTTCTCAGGGCCTTTAATGGGATCATCTGTACTGTGAATCTCCAAGAAGGGAGTATGAGGTTCATCCTTTTCTTAACCTATTTGACCACAGAAATCTTTATTCAAAAAGGCTCTGGAGGGCCAGGAGTGGAAGGAGAAGGAACTTCTATTCTTAGGACTCAACACTGGCCCCTTTCTGAAACCTGTGTGATCCACTGAAGCCACAACAGATACTTCTGATGAAATGAACACATTAACAAAGAAACACATGGCAAGAGCCGGGCAGAAACCTCTCCTGTCCATCAACCTGATGTCCACAGGCTCATCCAAGGAACACCCAAATTTGACGGCTCCACCCCACAGCAGCAGCCACTGCCCTGGGGTCTTTGTGGGTGCATCTCAGAACGAGAAAACCCCAGCAGAACACTTTCTGCTCTCTGCCCCTCTCAGCAGAGTGGTGTGGCTGCCCCTCTCGGCCTCCTGGGGACCAGGCGCCCCTCCCATCAGAGCCCCTCTCTCAGGGGCAGGGCCCTTCCCACCCACCTGTGCAGGAAGCCACTCGCTTCGGTGCTTCAAAGTCTCAAACCTGCCAGGTCCCTGGTCACTGTTCTGCTAAATTTCCTCCCAGATACTGAATGGCTCATCATCCGGTCAAGCCAGGAAAGTATATTCAGAGACACCATTTTCTTCACATTTTTGACAATGCTATGAGCAGAGCACAGGCCATTTCTTAACCAAATACGCTCATGACAAAATCCCCCATATGCCCTGGTGAGGTTCACAGGGGAATGGTGATGCATGGGAGCGCTTCCACATTTTCACATGGGTCAACGTGGTCGTGGTCACTTCCAGACAGCCAGATCGAGTCTGTACAGGTTTTCCTCCCATATGTTGACAATCCCGTATAGCAGTGGTCCCCAGCCTTTCTGGCACCAGGGACTGGTTTTATGGAAGGCAATTTTCCCACAGACTGGGGCGGGGGCTAGGGAAAAATAGTTTGAATAGAATGAAACCGTTCCACCTCACATCATCAGGCGTTAGTTAGATTCTTTTTTTTTTTTTTTTTTTTTTTTTTTTTTTTTTTTTTGAGACGGAGTCTCGCTCTGTCGCCCAGGCTGGAGTGCAGTGGCTGGATCTCAGCTCACTGCAAGCTCCGCTTCCCGGGTTTACGCCATTCTCCTGCCTCAGCCTCCCGAGTAGCTGGGACTACAGGCGCCCGCCACCTCGCCCGGCTAGTTTTTTGTATTTTTAGTAGAGACGGGGTTTCACCATGTTAGCCAGGATGGTCTCGATCTCCTGACCTTGTGATCCGCCCATCTCGGCCTCCCAAAGTGCTGGGATTACAGGCTTGAGCCACCGCGCCCGGCCGTTAGATTCTTTTAAGGAGCGCGCGACCTAGATCCCTCGCTTGCGCAGTTCACAATAGGGTTCGTGCTCCTATGAGAATCTAACACCGCCGCCGATCTGACAGGAGGCAGAGCTCAGGCCGTGATGCTGGCTTGCCCACGGCACATCTCCTGCTGTGCAGCCCAGTTCCTGGTCCGTGTACTGGTCCCAGTACTGGTCCGTGGCCTGACGGTACCCGGCTGTATAGGATAGCAGAACAGTGTGATTTTTGACTTGTTTCTGTAACACTGTCTTCAATTTCGGCCTCAGGGGCCTCAGGTTTCATACTGCCCAGACCCACTGCCAGGATCTGCTACAGCCAGGACCCTCTGGGTCATCCTGGAGAGCTCAAGGCAAGAAAGCCAATGACAGCAAGGCAGTGGGCAGCAATCTGCAGTCGGGTGAGGTCCGACTGGCTCTCAAGGCTCCACACATCCCCAGAAAGCTAATTCTCCCTCTTCCCACCCAGCATCCCACACACCTGGCTGACCCCTCTCCAAGGAAGGAAACCCCCAGTCTCTGCCTCTCTTCTCGGGTCCTCCTGCTCTCACCAAAGTCCCCAACCCCAAGGGACCACATCAGACGCCCCGTCTGTGTATCACAGGGCCGACGGAAGGGGTGCAACAAGAGGCAGGACAAGGGCACAAGCATCCTGGGATGCATGCTGCTGATGTGATGGGTGGCCTGATACGTGGCGCGCACAGGTAGCAAAAGGGCTATGGAACAGACAGTTGGTCCCCAGGCACTGATTGCTCCCTCTCTGTCCCGGCGACCAGCCCAGAACAGGCATGCAGAAGGCACTGGGCAGTGCTTGCCCAGGGATGGTGGGAACGCTGGGGCTTGGCTGCACGTGCCCTGGGATTGATTGGCAATGTCTGCACTGAGCACCAGAAGGGGACCACGGATGCACATCATGAGATCTCTATGTGTGATTTAGAAAGATCTATGAGTCAACAGGCTACCTCCTGGCCCTGGATCAGTCCCTCCTGATTTGTATAAGTGTCATCTCCTGGCCCTCTGCTCCTCATCTCCCCAAAGGGCACCCAGGCCAGCACCCTCACCACCTTGGTACCCTGCCCATAGCTTGGCCATATATAGGCTGGTGTATGTTTGTATGACAATTCTGTGGGGGTGCTGGCCTCTCTAAGACCAAACAGGACCCTCCCAGGACACTACGGCAGTGCACCCACCCCGCCCAACAAAAGGTCAGCTAGGTCCCAGGGAACAGCAGAGTCAGATACAGATGGAGATTGGCAGATGCTGATGGTGTATCCTTCCCAGCAGGCGCTGCACTTTCTGTCCCACCTGGGATGCGGAAAGTCAAGGGAAGACAATCAAGGCCCACAATTCTGGACTCAGAAAAGCCAAGGGGAGATTAGAAAGATGGGAGGTTTGAATCAGGAAGACCTGGGGTGAATTCTGGACTTATAACTTAGTGCTGGTCTGCAAAATGGGTTTGATGATACCTATTACACAGGGTTGATGTGTTAGAATAACAGGTGTCTACCTCAAATGACACTGAAAAATAACTTCTGGGTAGATTTTTAAAAAATACCTAAATGTAAACAAACAAACAAAAAAACCCTAAAAAATGTAAAAAGTAAAGCTTAAAACATTGGTCTAGCATGTGAGAAGCTTGGAAGTCGTCACTCCTGTTCTTACAGACAAAAAGCTAAACAAACTGAAAATCAACAACTCTTCTTAGATCCATCAGAGAACTGAGGTTGCAGGAAAACTGCTGCCTCCAAAATTGGCAGATAGAGAGAATTACAACTTACCATCACTTCTCAGCCTTTCTTTAAAATCAAGTGTGGAGAATCACAACTTACCAGGGCAGAAACCTCCATGGAACCAGTACTGGGGCAGGAAAACCTAAACTGTAATTGCCGAATTGCTAAATGCTCAGCGTGGACAAGTCTGAGAATTCCAGGGTGCACAGCCTTAGCAGGGCGCACCCACACTTTTGTAAGTTCTACCTCCAGGAGCCCTACCAGGTTCTCACAGCAAAGACTGCAGGAAAACTCCTCAGGGCTTCTAGCAGGGGGAGGAGAAAAGTATTCATTTTGAAATGTGCCAGAGCGTTCTGTTCTTCTTAACAAAGCCTGCCCTCAGGAGAAATTATCTTACTACAGCCCAACCTGCTGGGGCTTTATCAGAGCCAAACCTGCCTTGGGGAAGGGAAATACCCAACTCCAGCCCCCTCCAGCCACCCTGTAGTACATAAGCCAGTGGAAGGGAGAGACTGAGAAGCACTTGTGAAGGTCACAGCACAGGGGCAGGCACACGCTGACTAAAATACTGAGGCCTAATTATAGGAGTACAGAATGCTTCCTTTCCCCCAACATCCTGCTGTCACATTACTGAAGGCCTGTTCACCACATCCCTTTTACCCAGTACATCATGTCCAGCTTTCAATAAAAAACTACAAGGCTTATAAAAAGGCAGAAAAAATAGTCTGAAGATACAGAGCATGCACCAGAACCAAAGCTTTTGGGAACTATCAAACCGGAAACTTAAAACAACTGTAATTCCCATGCTAAAGGCTCTAATGGGAGAAGTGGACAACATACAAGAACAGGTGGGTGATATAAGTAAAGAGATGGAAGTTAAAATGCTAGAAATCAAAAATGCTGTAACAGAAATAAATAATTCTTTGATGCAGACTAGACACAGCTAAAGAACCAATCAGTGAGTTTGAAAACGTATCAATAGGAACTTCTAAAACTAAAATGCAAAGACAAAAACAGAATGAAAAAGACAAAACAAAATAATCCAAGAACTATGGAAAAATTACAAAAGATATAAACGCATACAATGGAAATATCAGAAGGAGAAGAAAGGGGAAAAGCAGAATAAATATTTGAAGTAATGTTGACTGAGGCTTTCCAAAATTGAAGCCAGGCACCAAACCACAAATCCAGGATGCTCAGAGAATTCCTAGCAGAAGAAATACCCCAAAGTGTATATCTGGTCATATCACATCAAACTGCAGAAAATCGAAGAGAAAATCTTGAAATAACCCAGAAGCAAAAAATGCCTTACCTTGTCAAGGGGCAAAGAAACATTACATCAGACTTCTCAAGCTCACAAGAAGAGAGTGGAGTAAAATATCTAAAGTGTTGAAAGAAATGAACCACCAACCTAGAATTCTGTATCCAGAGAAATTATCCATCAAAAATAAAGGAGAAACAAAGATGTTCTCAAACAAAAATTGAGGCAATTGGTCACCAGTATACCTGCCTTGTAAGAAATGTTAAAAGAAATTATTCAGAAAGAAGGAAAATGACATAGCTCAGAAACTTGGATCTACATAAAGAAAGGAAGAGACTGAGAGAAGAAATAAGTGAAGGTAATATGAAATCTTTTTTCTAATTATTCATTGATCTAATAGATAACAATTTGTTCAAAATAATGATACCAACAGTGTATTTGGTAATTATCATTTATGGATAAGTGAAAGAAAGCAACATTATCAGGGATAGGAGAGAGGAATTAGAAATACTCTGCTATAACCTATAAGGTATTTGCATTACTTCATTACCTGTGAAATGGTATAGTGTTGTTTGAGAGTGGACTTGGGTTAGTTGTAGAGGTATATAGGTATATTGCAAACTCTAGGACAACCACAGAAGAGAAAGAGGAAGAGAGGAAAAAGAAGAAGAAGGAGAGTAGGAGGAGGAGGAGGAGAAGGAGAAGGAGGAAAAGAAGGAGAAAGAGGAGGAGGAGGAGCAGGAGGAGGAGGAAGAGGAGGAATGCTAAGAGAAGCAAGAGAGGAGAGAAAATGGAATCATATAAAATGCTCAATTAAACCACAGAAAGCAGAAAAAGAGTAGAAGACAAAAAAAGAAACAAAGAAAAGAAGGAAAAATAATAAACAGAAACAAATGTGGTAGCTATCAATCCAACTATATCAATAATCACTTTAAATGTCAATGGGTCTATATACGCAAATTAAAAGACAGAGATTGTCTTATTGGATCAAAAAACAAGACCAAACTGTATGTCATCTACAAGAAACCTATTTAAATATGAAGACACAAATAAGTGAAGAGTAAAGGCATGGATACTACTCAAAGTTATATCTACAGATTCAAGTGAAATTCCTATCAAAATTCCAATGACTTTTTTGCAGGGGGAAAAAAAAAAATCTTAAAATTGATATGGAGTCTCCAGGGACAAAAAAATGGTCAAAATAATCTTGAAAAAGAAAAACAAAGTTGGGGGACTCACATTTCCTGATTTCAAAACTTAATATAAAACTGGCCAGATGCAGTGCCTCATGCCTGTAATCCCAGCACTTTGGGAGGCCGAGGAGGGTGGGTCACTTGAGGTCAGGAGTTCAAGACCAGCCTGGCCAACATGGCCAAACCCTGTTCTCTAATAAAAATACAAAAATTAGCCGGGCATGGTGGTGCACACCTTTAATCCCAGCTACTCGGGAGGCTGAGGCAGGAGAATCACCTGAATCCGGAAGGTGGAGATTGAAGTGAGCTGAGATCATGCCACTGCACTCTAGCCTGGGTGACAGAGTAAGACTCCATCTCAAAAACAAAACAAAATGAAAAACCCAACCTGAATACAAAACTATAATAATCAAAATGGTCTGAAACTGGCATAAGGACAGACACAGAGACCAATGGAATAAAATAGAGTGCCCAGAAATAAATTCTCCAATATATTGATTTTCAACAAAGGAATAAAATAGAGTGCCCAGAAATAAATTCTCCAATATACTGATTTTCAACAAACCAATATATTGGTTATTCAATGGAGAAAGGACAGTCTTTTCAACAAGTGGTGATGAGGAAACTGGGATACTCACATGCAAAACAATGAAGTTGGATCCTTATCTTATACAATATACAAACAGTAACTGAAAATGAATCAAAGACCTAAATTTAAGGCTAAAATTATAAAACACTTAGAAGAAAACATAGGTGGAAATCTTCATAACATTGGATTTGGCAATGATTTCTCGGATATGACATCAGAAGTGCAGGCAACAAAAGAAAAATTAATTGGACTTCACCAAAATACAAAATTTTTGTGCATCAAAGGACACTATCAAGAGAGTGAAAAGACAACCCACAGAATTGGATAAAATATTTGCGACTCATCTATCTGATGTCGGATAAATATAGGAGAACTCCTAAACGTCAATAACAAAGAAACAAACAAGCCAATTCAAAAAATGAGCAAAGAACTTGAATAGACATTTCTCCAAAGTAGATATGCAAATGGCAAATAAGAGATGTTGAAAATATGTTCAACATCACTAGCCATGAGACAAATCAAATCAAAACCGTAATGAGATACCACTTCACATCCATTAAGATGACTATTATAAATTTTTTTTTAATTAAAAAAAGCCTGAAAATAACAAGTGTTGGTGAGGGTGTAGAGGACTTGGAACCCTTGTGCATTGCTGGTGGGAATGTAAAATGTTGCAGCCACTGTGAAAAACAGTTTGGCAGCTCCTCAGAAAGTTAAACATAGAATTACCATATGATCCAGCAATTCCACTCCAAGGTGGATCCAAAAAAAATGTAAAGCAGGGACTCAAACAGATACTTGTATACAATATTCATAGCAGCATTATTCACAATAGTCAAAAGTAGAAGCAACTCAAATGTCCATTGACAGAAGAATGGATAAATAAAGTGTGGTCTATATATACAATGAATATTATTCAGCCTTGAAAAGGAAGGAAATCACGTCTACAACATAGACGTATCTTGAGGACATTACGCTAAGTGAAATAAACCAGTCACAAAAGACACAAATACCACATGATTCCCTTTATATGGGATACCTAGAATAGGCAAATTCATAGAGAGAAAGTAGAACAGTGGTTGCTGGAGTGAGGAGAGAAGGGGAAGTCAGTTTTTAGTGGGTACAGAATTTCAGTTGGGGAAGATGAAAAAATCCTGGACAATGATTGTGGTGATGGCAGCACAACAATGTGAATATACTTAATGTCACTGAATTGTATCCTTAGAAATGGTTAAGATAGTAAAATTTTTATGTATATATGACACAATTTAAAAATTAAAAACAAATAAAAAGAATAATTTTGATTAGCCAAATCAAAATACATATAACTGAACTGTCTACATGAATTAGAGAAAATAATCGTTTTAGGATCAATAATTTGCGATTGACCATTCTTTGTCCATTTCTGGACTCTACCATTTATTGTGTGATCCTGAGAAAACTCCTCATCTGTAAATGGAGATGATAATAGTATCTCTTAGAGCTTTTGGAAAAGTCAAAAACAATGTATAGTCTGGTGCCTAGTAAAATGCTCAATAAATGTTAACCATGATTATTTCTTTCATGGATAAAGAATGGATTCTTTAATGGTAAATTATACATAATGTATAATTTTGTTTTATCATAATTTAAAAAAGCAAATGGATGGAGAAAGGTGTAGCATGCTAACAATAATTAAAATAAAGCTGGAGTAACTTTATGTATATGTGTGTGTGTGTGTGTATGTGTAGTTGTTCAGACAGGGTCTCACTCCGTCACAATCATGGCTCACTGTAGCCTCTACCTTCCAGGCTCAAGAAATCCTCCTCCCTCAGTCTCCCAAGTTGATGGGACTACAGGCATGTGCCACCATGGCTGGCTAATTTTTTTTATTTTTTGTAGAGATGGGGTCTTGCTATGCTCCCTAGACTGGTCTCAAACTCCTAGATTCAAGCATTCCTCTCACTTAGGTGCTGGGATTACAGGTGTAAGCCACCACGCCCAGCTATATATAGTAGAGACAGGGTGTTGCTATGGTGCCCAAGCTGGTCTTGAACTCCTAGGCTCAAGTGATTCTCCCACCTGGACCTCCTAAAGTGCTGTGATTACACGTGGGAGCCACTGCACCCACCCAGGAGTAACTATATTGATATCAGAAAAAAAAAAAAAAAAACAGATTTTACAACAAGGGAAATTATTGGGAATAAAGAAGAGCACTACATAATAATAAAGGGTTCAATTTTCTAAGATGATATGCAGTCCTAAACATGTGCGTACCTAACACAGAGCATCAAAATATGTGAGGCAAAAACTGATGGAACTGTAAGGATAAAAAGAGGATTCCACTATCATTGTTGGTGACTTCAACACAACTCTATCAGAAATGGACAGATCCAGCAGGCAAAAAATCAGTAAGGACATGATTGAACTCAACAGCTTCATCAATCAACTAGCTCTAATGGACATCTATAGACTACTTCATCCAACAACAGCAGAATACATTTTCTTCTCAAGCTCACATGGAACAATCACCAAGATAGACCGCATTTGGGGCCATAAACACATCCTGATACATTTAAAATAATAGTAATCATACAAAGTATGCTCTCAGACTGCAATGGAATTACACTAGAAATCAGTAGCAGAAAGATAGCTGGAAAAGCCCAAAATACATGGAAACACCACACTTCTAAATGACACACAGACAAAAGAAAAAATGTCAAGGGAAATTTTAAAATATTTTGAACTAAATGAAAATACAACTTATCAAAATTTATAGAATGCAGCAAAGGTAGTCTTTATTATTTATTTATTTTTTAGGGACAAGGTCTCACTCTGTCATGTAGGCTGGAGTGCAGTGACACAATCATAGCCCACTGCAGTCTTGAACTCCTAGGCTCAAATGATCCTCCCGCCTCAGCCTCCTGAGTAGATAGGACTACAGGCACACACCACCATGCCCTGCGATTTGTTTGTTTGCTTGTTTGTTTGTTTGTTTGTTTAGAAACAGGATTTTGCAGGGCCGGGCGCGGTGGCTCAAGCCTGTAATCCCAGCACTTTGGGAGGCCGAGACGGGCGGATCACGAGGTCAGGAGTTCGAGACCATCCTGGCTAACACGGTGAAACCCCGTCTCTACTAAAAAATACAAAAAAAAAACTAGCCGGGCGAGGTGGCGGGCGCCTGTAGTCCCGGCTACTCGGGAGGCTGAGGCAGGAGAATGGCGTAAAAACCCGGGAGGCAGAGCTTGCAGTGAGCTGAGATCCGGCCACTGCACTCCAGCCTGGGCGACACAGCGAGACTCCGTCTCAAAAAAAAAAAAAAAAAAAAAGAAGAAACAGGATTTTGCTATGTTTCCCAGGCCAGTCTTGAACCAGGTGATACTCCCACCTTGTCTTCCCAAAGTACTGGGATTACGGGTGTAAGCCATTGCACCTGGTCAAAAGTAATCTTTAGAGGAAAATTTATAGCATCAAGTGCATACATTTTGAAAAGAAGAGGCCAGGCACAGTGGCTCACGCCTGTAATCCCAGCACTTTGGGAGGCCGAGTTGGGTGGATCACCTGAGGTCAGGAGTTCGAGACCAGCCTGGCCAACATGGTGAAACCCTGTCTCTACTAAAAATACAAAATCTAGCTGGGCGTGGTGGCGCATGCCTGTAATCCCAGCTACTTAGGAGACTGAGGCACGAGAATCACTTGAACCAGGAAGTTGGAAGTTGCAATGAACTGAGATTGCGTCACTGCATTCCAGCCTGGTAACAGAGTGAGACTCGGTCTCAAAAAAAAAAAAAAAAAAAAAAAGAAGAAAAGAAAAATCTAAAATCAGTAATTTAAGCTTCCACCTTAAGAAACTAGAAAAAGAAAAGCAAATTAAATCCAAAGTAAGCAGAAAAAAGAATAAAAACTAGAGCACAAATCAATGAATTGTGCAAACAAGAAATTGATACAGAAAATCAACAAAGTCAAAAGCTAGTTATTTGAGAAGATCAATAAAATTGGAAACCTGCTAATCAGGTTAACTAAGAAAAAAAGAGAAAAGAGGCAAATTACTAATACCAGAAATAAAAGTGGGGCCACCACCACAGATCCCATGGATATTAAAAGACTAATAAAGAAATACTATGAAAAACTCTATGGCCATAAATTTGATAGCCTAGATAATATGAACCAACTCCTTGAAAGATACAATCCTCTAAAACTCACACAATGAGATATAGATAATATAATGTAAATAGAACTGAATCTCTAAAAGAAATTGAATGAGTGATTAATAATTTTCCAAAACAGAAAACACCAGGCCCAGATTGGTTCATTGGTGAATTCTACCAAACATGTAAAGAAGAAATCATATCAATTTTCTAAAATCTCTTTTAGAAAATAGAAGCAGCAAGAATACTTGCTAATTCATTCCATGAGTATTAGCATTACCCTAATACTAAAACCAGACAAAGACATTATTTAAAGAAAAGAAATATACAGACCAAAATTTCACATGAACACAGATGCAAAAATTCTCAACAAAATATTACCAAATTGAGTCCAACAATGTATAAAAAGAATTATGTATCATGATCATGCGGGATTTATCCCAGGTATGCAAGTCTCGTTCAATATTCAAAAATTAATTACTATAATCCAATGCGTCAACAGGGTAAAGAGGAAAAATCACACGACTATATCAATACATGCAAAAGAAGCATCTGACAAAAATCCAACACAGTTTCACGATTAAAAACTCTCAGCAAACTAGGAATACAGTGGAGCTTCCTAAACTTGATTTTTAAAAAATCTACAAAAGACCTACAGTTTACACCATACTTCATGGTGAGAAACTGGATACTTTCCACTAAGATTAGGAACAAACCAAGTATGTTCCCTTTCACCACTGCTATTCAACATCTTACTAGAAGTCCTAGCTAACATAATAAGGCAAGAAAGGGAAATAAAAGATACACTTATTGGAAAGGAAGAAATAAAACTGCCTTTGTTCATAAATGATATGTCTATACAGAAAACCCCAAAGAATCAACAAAAAATTCCTGAAACTAATAAATGATTATAGAAAGGTTGCAGGATGCCAGGTTAATATATAAAAGCCATCTGCTTTCTCATATATCAGCAATGAAAGATTGGAACTGGAATTTTAAAACACAATACCATTTACATTTCATCCTCCAAAGTGAAATACTTAGGTATAAATCTAACAAAATATGTACAAGATCTATATGAGGACATTTACAAAACTCTGATGAAAAGTATCAAAGAAGAACTAAATAAATGCAGAAACAGCCCATGTTCATCAATAGGAAGATGAAATATTGTCAAATGTCAGTTTTTTCCCAAATTAATTTACCCATTCAATGCACTCACAATCAAATACCAGCAAGTTATTTTGCATATGTCAACAAACTGATTCTAAAGTTTATATGGGGAGGCAAAAGATACATAATACAATAACCAACATGATATTGAAGGAGAAGAGCAAAGTCTGAGGTTTGTGAATACCAGATAGAGACAGGATAGCCTTACCAACAATGGTGCCAGAACAACTGGATATTCAGATGAAAAAAAATGAATCTAGACACAGATCTTACACCTTTCATAATAATTAACTTAAAATGGGTCATAGACCTAAATGTAAAATGCAAAACTTTAACACTTCTAAAAAATAACATAGAAAATCTGGATGACTTTGGGTTTGGTGATGATTTCTTAGACACAATGCCAAAAGCACAATTCATGAAAGAAAAAATGATAAATTTGACTTAAAAGTAAAAAGTTCTGTTCTGTGGAAGACACTTACGAGAATTAAAAGGGAAACAACCACAGACTTGGAGAAAATATCTACAAAACACCTATCTGATAAGACTGGTTTTCAAAATATACAAGGAACCCTTAAAATTCAACAATACAGAAACAACCAGTTTAAAAATGGGCAAAAGATCTGAACAGATACCTCACCAAAGAAGATATATAGATGGAAAACAAGCATATGAAAATATGCTCGATATTATAAGTCATTAGGGAATTGCAAATAAAACAACAAAGAGCTATTACTATACACCTATTAGAATGGCCAAAATCTAGAACTCTGACACCACCAGATGATGGTAAGAATGTGGAGCAACAGGAATTCTCATTCATTGTTGGTAGGAATGCAAAATGATACACCCACTTTGGAAGGGAGTTTGGTAGTTTCTTACAAAACTAAACATATTCTTTACCTTACACTCCAGCAATCACAATTCTTCGTACTTATGTCCACACAAAAACCTGCAAACGGATGTTTATTGCATCTTTATTCATGATTGTGAAAACTTGGAAGGAACCAAGATGTCCTTCAGTAAGCAAAGGAACAAACTGTGGTACATCCAGACAATGGAATATTATTCAGCTAAAAAGAAATGAACTATCAAGCTACACAAAGACAGCTTCCTCCTCCCCCTTAAGGAGGAAACTTAAGTGGCCATTGCTGAATAAAAGCAGCCAGTCTGAGAAGGCGACATACTGTATGAGTCCAACTGTATGACATGCTGGAAAAGGCAGAACAATGAAGACAGTCAAAAGACCAGTGGTTGGCAGGGGGTGGGTGGAGGGAGAGACAAATAGGTGGAGTACAGAGAAATTCTGGGGGCAGGTGAAACTACTCTGTGTGATACTGTAATGACAGATACATGTCATTCTACATTTGTCCAAGCCCATATAACGTACAATAGCAAGAGCAAACCCTAATGTAAGCTATGGGCTTTAGTTAATAATATATTAATATTGGTCTATCATTGTAATAAGTGTGCCAAACTAATGCCAGATGTTAACAACAGGTGTGGGGAATGGTGAAGGGGAATATGGGAACTCTATACTTTCAATCCAGTTTTTCCATACAGATAAAACTGCTCTAAAAATGAAGCCCATTAATTTCTTTTTCATTGTAAAGAGAAAAAAATATATCTTTAAAACACCAGGATAGAGAAGGACTTTTTTAAACCACAGGCAGAAAAGCATATATCACAAGGAAAATGCCTATATATTTGCCATAGAGTGAAATTTCAAAACTTCACTGTGACCAGAGACCCTGAACAACATTAGGAAAAGGTGTTTCAGGGACTCTAAAGTCTTCCCCTGGAGCTGTCACCACCCCGGGAGACATCCTGACTGTAACACCCACTTACGTATGGCCCTCTCAGTGTACAAGGGTTCCCTCCAGGGCTCTCAGGCCACAGTGAAAGACGGGGCTATGCTCCCCATGTCACAGGCAGGGACAGGCACCAAATGCTTTGCCGAGACCATGACAGCATGGATGTGGAGGTGGGATCAAACCAGACCCCTCTTCCCTAGCCAGGCACAGTGGCTCATGCCTATAATCCCAGCACTTTGGGAGGCCAAGGTGGGAGGATCGCTTGAGCCTAGGAGTTGAAGGTTACAGTGAGTTATGATGCATCCCTGCACTCCAGACTGGGTGGCAGAGCAAGATCCAGTCTCAAAAACAAAACAAAATGAAACAAAAAATCCCCAACCCCCTCACCAACCTCTTGCCACCCTGCACAGGTCCCCTGAGGTGCCCTGCACTGGCTCAAAAAGAGTCTCCTGGGCAGATGGACGGGGCACTCCTGTAAGGTGGAGGAGGTGGGAGCAAGAGGAGAATGAATCATGGGACTTGAGCCAAGCAGAGCCCTGGGAATGGGAAGAAGCGGGGCTGGGATTTGGCAGCAGGACCAAGACAGGGGCGAGAGGCCTTGGGTGCAGTGTTGGCTCACTCCATCACTCGGTCATGCTGGCTGCGCCAAGGCAGAGGCAGTGGGCGTCGGAGGCAGCTCTTCCAGCTGGAGAACAGACTTTCACATTTTCTGGATTCTTGCGAGCCAGCTGATGTCATGTTGTTAGCTTGACACTGGCCACGATGGGCATCTTCACACCACAGAAATGGGCAAACACCACCCACCAGGGACCCCACCCCCCGTTAAACATTGACCAGGGCACCACTTGAGAGGGGAGATGATGTGGCCGCCCTCTACATACCCCAAATACCCAGAGGGAGAGGGGCTGAGGGGCAGGGTGGGAGGAGAACCTGACAGGCCAGAGACCACCTAGGGGCTGAAATTATACGCTCTCCATGGGAGCGAGAGAGGAGAGGGGGTGAGCACCCTTCCCGAGGAGTGGGCCCACAAGGGAGCCAGTCTGACTGGGGGTTCTGAAAGCCACGGTGGGCTGGGCTGGGATCCCCGCAAATCCAGCCTGTCCTGTGTAGCCTCAGTGGGAAGTTCCCCCTTCCGGGGAGGGTCTGGGACTTCTGCTCATTCTGTATAAGCATCCATCTCTCTCTTTCGCTTCTCTGTTCTCTGAGGTGAACCATATTCTCCAGAAATCTTCAGCAACAGATGCCTTCCTTTAGCAACCCCACAGGAGCTGTGCCCCAGAGCAATGGCCAGGACCCCAGTGCGGGGGGGTCTTCATTAAGCAAAGAGCAAAATAAATACAGAGATGAAGACAGGAGGGTGGACCACCCAGGAACACCTGTAGCCCACTGTGCCCATGCTCTTCCAGCAGACTAGGGGAGGCCTGCAGGTCAGGCCTGGTCTCTAGGGTGGAGAGGTCCAGCCTGTCTCTTAGCCCTGGAGCTGGCCTTGAGGCATGTGGTGGATTCTGCAGATAACGCACAAGGGTTGCTGGAGAACTATCACTCAATCTGGCCATGCTGGGTCCAGTGAGCAGGAAGAGGGTGTGGGCAGGAGGAAGAGGTGTGAGCAGAGGGAGGAGGGTGCGGGCAGGAGGAGGAGGGTGTGAGCAGGGGGAGGAGGGTACGGGCAGGGGAGGAGGGCGTGAGTAGGGGGAGGAGGGTATGGATGGGGGAGGAGGGTATGGGCAGAAGGAGGAGAGTGTGAGGAGGAGGAGAGGGTGTGAGCAGGGGGAGGAGTGTGTGGGCAGTGGGAGGAGGGTGTGAGTAGGATGAGGAGGGTGTGAGTAGGGGAGGAAGGTGTGAGCAGGGGAGGAGGGTGTGAGCAGGGGGAGGAGGGTGTGAGTAGGAGGAGGGTTTGAGAATGGGGAGGAAGGTGTGAGGAGGGTCTGAGCAGGGAGAGGAGGGTGTGAGCAGGAGGAGGTGAGCAGGAGGAGGAGGGTGTGAGCAGAGAGAGGAGGGTGTGAACAGGAGGGTGTGAGCAAGGGGAGGAAGGTGTGAACAGGGGGATGAAGGTGAGAGAAGGACAAGAAAGGTGTGAGTGGGGGAGGAGGGTGTGAGCAGAGAGAGGAGGGGGTGTGCAGGGGGAGGAGGTAGTGAGGAGGGGAGGAAGGTGCGAGCAGGGGGAGGAGGGTGTGAGCAGGGAGAGGAGAGGGTGAGCAGGGGGAGGAGGGTGTGAGCAGGAGGAGGAGGGTGTGAACAGGGGAGGGTGTGTGAAGAGGAGGGTTTGAGGAGGCTCAGCATGGGGCCTCCTGTGTCATCGGCACCATCTGGCCCCTGGCACTGGGAATGGTCTGCCTGGGCTCACTGCATCTTTGGAATTCCTCCTCCGCCCACATGGAGAGGCCATCATGCACATCAAGGGCCAACCCACTCCTTGGGATGAGGCCACAGTTCCTGTGTCCTAGGGCCTTGGTCCTGTCCTCATGAGAGGAGTGGAGCCACAGTCTGGAGGAGGTGGCCCATTAGCCTAGGGCCGCCTGGAAGGAGCCTGTGGGAACTTTAAGGGGAACTCTGAGAGCTGACCCTTGTTGAATTTGTTTTCCTGTTTTTACCCACTGAAGCTTTCATTTCTTTTTCTGTGAGCTGTTGATGCTTATATCTGTCATTCATACTTCAATTGGAGTTTTGGCCATTTTCTTTTTTAAAACTGGGGGGCCTCATTCTGTCACCCAGGCTGGAGTACAGTGGTGTGAATGCAGCTCACTGCAGCCTCAGTCTCCTAGCCTAAGTGATCCTCCCACCTGGGCCTCCCAAAGCACTGGGATTCCAGGCCTTATTGACCTATAGGAGCTCTTTCCATATCAGGAAAACCACCCATTCACCTCACGTAGCCCAAATGCTGGAAGGGCCTGCTGTGGCCTCACCCACACAGGATGTGCCCAGGAGGCATGGGGCAGGCATGTTCTTGTTCTGTCCCCTAACACGAACGTGAACACCTTAAGCACAGGGCATGTCTCTTCTCTTTGCCTCTAGAATCCAGATGTGCGGAGGGCTAATTGCCAGGGCTGCCATCCCGACTCTCACCTGAGAAATTCCAGGGACAAGCTGAGCTGCAGGATGAAAGAAGTGCCCACGGTAGGTGGAGCCAGGATGCCAGATAGGAAGGCCCAGGTGGCTGGGGGAGGAGAGACAAGGCCTGCCCCATGCCTGCGTGTGTGGTGGCGCCCAGCATAGTGCCCTGCTCCTGGGTCCCCAATCCCAGCCCCCAGCTCGCATCGCATGTCCCCCTCCTCTCCTCACAGCTTGCCTTCCCTGCTCGGGGGCTGCTGGCCCTCCTCCTGTGCATCCCCCCACTTCCTTGGACATCCCCTTCAGAACCACACTGCTTGCTGCCCTCTCTGAGGTGGATTCACAGGGACACCCAGAGGGCTGGGCAAGGTTCCCCCAACGTGTCTACTTTGGGAGGATGAAGGCAGAAGTGACACTACAGAGAGGGGGAGGTGTGGGGCCTCCAGCTCCCACTCTGTCTGGAGGGCAAGGCCCCGTCCTGCTCAGGGAATGCAGGTGACCACTAGCCCCAAGAACAGCCATGAGGCACAGAGAAGGCGCTTTGCCCAGCAGCAGGTCTCACACATCAGGCGGTGTGTGAGCCCCTCGTCTCTCCTCATGAGACCAGAGGCTGAGCAGACCATCCCTCTCCGGGGCTTCTGTCCATGGCCAGCCTGCCCTTTACTGCCTGCCAGCCGGAAGGCCCAGAAGGGTCCAGCAAAGGCACTGAGGGAACAGAGTTGAGGTGACCAGCCTGGCTTGGCTTAGCCCTGTCTGGGGAGTTGTGTCCTCAGGTCTGGGTGGGTTGAGCCCTGCCCAGCACAGACCGCCTGGCCCAGCAGGCTCCCACCACCAACGCAGATTCCACAAACCACAGCAGCTGTGCTGTGCACTGTCCGGGAGGAATGGGTAGGCACCAGGTCACGCCCCAGAGAGGAGAGAGGGGTCTCACCACAGCCAGGCTGGTGCTCCTCCCTGCAGGCGGCTGGGACAAGGGGCAGTTCACAGCCGCCCAGCTGAAGCCGGGCTCTGGGGCCAGGGTCAGCCCACCCACCTGGGGTCCAGGCCATCTGCGCTCCTGGCCTGACGGGAGAAGGGACACAGACAGCCGCTTTAAGGCCATTGAGCTCTCAGGACTGCCCGAGCACCCGAGCTCCGAGCCAGCAGGAGGAGGGCTGGGCTGCGCCTCCAGCCCCTAGGCCCACCATTGCTGCGCCCCCATCTCCCTCCTGCACGTCCAGGGGCTGCCCTGGACCACATCGGGGTCTCCAGCTCCGTCGCGCCCCTAAGCACAGGGCATGGGGAGGGCCCTCGGGAAGGACGGGCAGAAGAGGTCCCCATCTGAGGAGTCCTCTGACCCCAGAGCGCGGGCGTGGGCTGGGGTGCGGTGGGGTCGGGACTCTGCGCCCGCGGTGTCCCAGCTATATAATGGACACAGCCACCTTGCCCAGGCAGGCGCGCCCGCGGGGGAGCAGTCAGTCCCTCACCCCAGTAGTGGGACCTGGGTGGATACAAAAGCCAGCGACACCAGCCCATTCGGAAGAAACTGGGGACGAGAGAGATTCCGACGCCAGCACCCTAGGGGCCTCACTCGGCGTCCGCGCAGCCTCTGACCCTTCAAAGGCGGCGCTTCAGAGCAGGTCACGCCCCTCCTGGAGCGGCGGCCCGCTGGAAGTCACCGCGCCAGAGCAAGAGTAGAAGCCCAGGCTCCGGAATGACTCCCGCCAGAGCCAGGCCGAGGCCGCGCGGCTCGCGAAGGACGCGCGGGAAGAGCCTTTCCGCCGGCTGAGCGGTGGGCGCCACTGTCAGGGACCCCGGGCTCGCCACGCCACGCACGGAACCGCACGGGGTCCACGCATGATAGCCGAGACCGGACGGGGGCGGGGGCGCTTTGGGACTTACTATAGCCTTGTGTCCGCTTGCTTCTTTTTTCCTGCAAGCTGCGCATCAATTAAAGTACTCAGGGTTTTGTTTGGTTTCAGATCAATCAGATTTCATCCTTCGAAAGTTTTATTCTCAAGGAATGCAAAAGGATTTTGGAAGCTTAGAAATGTCCACGTAATCAGACTGTGCGGCACCTGCACATGGGAGAGGTGAGCTGTGGGGCAAGTCTCAGAAGAAAGAAATGGGGCTTTCACAGAACCAGTTTCTGGGGCCAGAAGGGACCCGAGAGAGTCAAATGACCCAACCCTTCTGGTTCATAAGTGGGGACGCTGAAACCCAGAGAGTTATATGGCAGCCCAAGGCCACACAACCCAGTGGCTATGTCATGTGCAGTGGGAGGGGGCCATGTATTATGTCCTTTAAAAATGTCCTTTGTACACCCGCATTCATAGCAGCATTATTTCACAACAGCCAAGAGGCAGGAGCAACCTGTGTCTGTCGACAGACAGATGAGCAAAATGCACACAATAGAATATTATTCAGCCTTAAAAAGTAAGGAAATGCTGACACAGGCTACAACATGGGTAAAACTTGAGGACATTATGCTTATTGAAACAAGGACAAACACTGTCTGATTCCACTTATATGAGGTCCCTAAAGTTGTCAAATTCATAGAGGCAGACAGCAGAATGGTGGGTGCCAGGGTGAGGGAGGGGAATGGGGAGTCGGTGTTTAATGGGGACATTTTCACTTGGGGAAGAGGAAAACGTTCTGGAGATGGATGGTGGTAATAGTTGCACAACAATGTAAACACACTTACTGCCACTGAACTGTTCACTTAAAAATGGTGAAGACAGCAAATTTTTCTGTTATGTATATTTTACCTTAATAAAATAATGTCCTGGTATGGTATGTAGTCATTATCTCTGAGGAATCATTAAGAAATAATGACAGAAACTGGTACTTACAATGCTGTCTTTAAAATCTGGTTTTTATTTTTATTATTTTTTTACTTTTTTGAGACAGTCTCATTCTGTTGCCCAGGCTGGAGTGCAATGACGTGACCTCGGCTCACTGCAACCTCCACAACCCCCTGGTTCAAGCGATTCTCCTGCCTCAGCCTCCTGAGTAGCAGGGATTACAGGCACGTGCCACCATGCTCGGCTCATTTTTGTATTTTTAGTAGACATGGGGTTTCACCATGTTGGCCAGGCTAGTCTCGAACTCCTGACCTCAAATGATCCGCCCACCTCAGCCTCCTGAAGTGCTGGGATTATAGGAGTGAGACACCGCACTCAGCCAAAATCTGGTTTTAAGAAGAACTCCTTTATTACTATGTGGCAAATCAAACTCTTAACCTCTAGTAACAAACAAGAAAAACTCAGAGAAAAGAATCCCTAAGAATTCCAGACGGTAAACCATAAACTAAAAGCAATGCGTGGCTGTGAGGGGTGGCAGGCAGGACTGTTGTGCCCCAGCATGTGCCCCTGAGGCTGGCCCCGGGCGCTTGCAACCCTCATTTATATCTCTCCCAGCCCCAGCCCCAGGTACCCAGAGGGGCTGTTCTGCCCCTACGAGCACCACACCCTGGCTCTGCAGTTCTGAGCTGTGTCATCCTTCACACAGGCCCCCCACCACCCCAGCTCCAGGCCTCAGGGACAACAGTGGGAAACCAGAGGCCTTCGGGCCTGTGTCTCTGCTCCCACCTGCAGATGGGACAAGGGGAAGGGGTGTGTGACTGGCTCTGCCCTACCCCTACTCTGGACAGGGAAGGGCAGCTGCATGGCTGGCTCCCTGCACCATGGACTGACCCTCACAACACTCCAAGAGGTGACCCTTCTCCTGCCCAGGGTCATACAATGAGGCCCAAATGAGGCACAGGCCCATCCTCACCAGGAAGTCACACCTGCTGGAGACTTTCCCTTGCCACATCACTGTCCCCATAGCCCAGAGGGGGAAACTGAGCCCCAGTGTATGCTTCCTGCTGGTGATGCCCCCGTGGGTGACCAAGGCTGGGAAGAGCCCCACATTTACCCCAGGGCAGTGAGGCCACAGAAACAGCTCAGGAGTCACAGGGAGGCTGTGCTCTGGTCCATCCGCACTTCAGAGCCTCCATCCTCGGTGCCAGAAAGTGGAGGTGAGTGGAATTTAAAATGACAACTCTATTCCAGCATCCTCAGCCCACGGTGTGGGAAATAGCTCAGCCAGGTGTCAGTGGTGGTGGGGGGAGGTGGTGGCAAAGACCCAGAAGCCCAGAAGTGCCTGTGACACTCTCAGGGGCTGCAGAGCCCCAGAACAGCCTTCAGAGCTAGGGACGAGCTACTGAGGACCTGGGAGGGCAGGAGAAGGAGGGCCCCCCAAAAGACAGGATCCTTTAAGTGAAAGAAAGGAGAGGGAGGAAGAGGGACAGAAGGAGGGGAGGACGATGAGGCTGGAGAAAGAAACAGCCCCAGGTCCTGCCCGGGAGGGGTGCCCCATAAAGTGAGGGGAGTGCCCAGTGACCATTGTCACCACACCAGGAAGAGCCTGGAAAAGACCAGGAAGCAAAAGAGGGAGGAAAAGCGGAAACATGAAGTGAGAAAAGAGGGAGAGAAACAGAGAGAAAGAAAGAGTAACACCTCCCGCAAGACAGGCCGTCCTGGGTTGGAGGTCATGTGGACAATTGGTCAAGATAAGAATTTGTGAATGTCAATCAGGGAATAAAAATGTAAGAATAAAATGAATTTGGCCTCAGGCATGCAGAGGAATTGTGAAAAGCACCAAAATCACAGCTTTTCTCAGGGTTTTTGACTGGGAGGGGTGTTCTCCGTCAGTCCCTGGGGCTGTTATGATGAAAGGATGAGGATGGGGATGGGGTGGCGGCGGGCAGTGGGACCAGGACAGCTGGGTCCCCAACTCTGTTGAAGGAGGAGCACAGGCTCGGCCACATTAATTTCCAGGGAGACAGCAGGACCCTTGGGGCTGGTGCGCTTCCTCAGCAGCGGCCTTGTGACCACACATGGTGCCTCAGAAGTCCCACACTGCAATGGAAGTCATCCTGCTGCTATGAGTCCCCCACAAGGACTTGAGGGGCCTAGGCTTTCTCTGAGGAAGGAAAGAGGGCACAGGCGGAGGGGACCCCTGAGGCCCACCTCACACTGCAGTAATGGGAGCTACAGCCCCAGCCTTGCTACAAAGGCCTGGTCTGGAGTTTCTGATGGGACATTCCCAAAGGCCACTCAGGAAACAAGCAAAATAGAGTCCCAGAATGTGAGGTGAGGCCCAGATGTGGGGTGAGGCTGTGGGGGCAAAGTTCGGAAGCCAGGGCACCTACTGGGTTCCTAGTCGCAGTGGAACCCTCAGTCACACAGCCCTGAAAGTAAGGTGGTGCAGATGGCATCTTCCCCTGTGCTGGTCTCTGGAAAGGGTCACCCAATGTGTCATGTGTCTCTGAACTCCAGGTCAGAACCCGCCCCAGGCCGGGCTCATGTGAGGGCTCACAGGTTCCTGGATCTTCCCGGGCCAGCAGGAGCCTGGCCCTCCCCCAGTGCCTGTGGCCTGAGCTCACATCAGGCACAGGCCCAGAGGGCTGGCTAAGTTTAGAGATGCTGTCATCCAGCACCAGTCAGATGCCCGAGTGACAAGGCTTCTTCTCACTGTTTTTTGTTTGCGAAGACACTTCGCAGCAGAGGCTGGTTCAACAGAGGTGGCCTGGCCAAAGCCGCATTTCTGCTGGGGTCCTGAAATTTAGGGGAGGCCGCCAACCATGAGCTGGGCATTGGCAGTCACTTTAATTTCGAAGCTTACTTCTCAGCAATGTGAAAGCTGAGATCCAGATGTGACAGCTTTTATTTTCTAAGTAGGTTTTATCTCTTTGACATCTTTATTGAGATTTAATTCATATACCAAACAATTCACCAATTTAGAGTATATAATTCAGTGGTTTTAAATATATTGAGAGTTGCACATCTATTACCACAATCTAAGTTTACAACATTTTCATCACATCAGAACTAAACTACTGTCCATTAGCAGTCACTGCCCATCCTCTTTCCATCCATCCTCCTTCCAGTTTCTGTCCTACAGGTTTGCCTTTTCTGGACATTTCATAAAAAGGGAATTAAACAACATGTGGCCTTTTGTGACTGGCTTCTTGCACTGAGCATGATGTTTTTAAGGTTCATCCACATTTTAGCATGTGTCAGTGCTTATTAGTATTTCACTGCTTTTTATGCCTGAATAATATTCCACTGTATGGATATAACACATTTTCCTCATCCATTCATTAGCTGGTGGACATCTGAGCTGTTTCTACTTTTTAGCTATTATGGACAATGCTGCTATGAACCAGTTTTTGTGTGGACATATGTTTTCGTATCTCTTGGGTGTATACCTAGGAATAGAACATTTTGAGGACCCACAATTTCCCTAGTAGCTGTGCCATTTTACATCCTCACCAGCAATGAATGGGCATTCCAACTTCACGTCCTCACCAACACTTGCTATTATCTGTCTTTTTGATAATAGTCATCCTAGTAAGAGTGAAATGGCATCTCATGATGGTTTTGAATTGCATTTCCATAATGATGCCAAAATCTTTTCACGTGCTGTGGGCTATTTGTTACCTATTTTAGAGAAAGGTCTAAGTCCTTTGCCCATTTTTTAATTAGGTTGTTTCTTCTACTGTCAGGTAGTAAAAGTTCTTAAAGTATTCTGAATACAAATTCCTTACCAGGCACACGATTTGCAAATATTTTCTCCCATTCTATGGGCTACTCTATTCCACTTTCTCAATGGTGTCCTTTGAATACAAAAGTTTTCACTGTTAATGAAGCCCAACAGTAAAACTATTTTTCTTTTGTGTTTATGCTTTTGGTGTCATATCTAAAAAACCATTGCCTAATACAAAGTTGCAAAGATTTGCTCTTATGTTTTCTTCTAAGAGTTTTATGATTTTAGTTCCTACATTTAGATCTATTATTTATTTTGAAATAATTTTTGTATATGGTGTCAAGTACAGCTCCAACTTTGTTCTTCTGCATGTGGATACTCAATTGTTCATTTGTTGAATGGACCATTATTCTTCTCCATTGGAATTGTCTTGGCACCCTTGTAAAACATCAACTGACCACAGATGTATGGATTTATTCTACACTCTCAATCCTATTTCACTAATCTACATATTTATCCTTATGCCAATACCACACTGTCTTGATTGCTGTAACTGTGTAGTTAGTTTTGAAATCAGAACCTGTGAGTCCCTCCAACTTTGTTCTTCTTTTTCAAGATTGTTTTACTTATTTTGGTTCTCTTATATTCCTACGTGAATTTTAGGGCCAGGTTGTCAATTTTTGCAAAAAACGCAGCTGCAATTTTCATAGCAAAAATGTAGGTCGATTTGGAGTATACTACTATTTAACAATATTAAATCTTCCAATTCATGAACATGGGATGTCTTTCCATTAATTTAGGTCTTCTTTACTTTCTCTCAACAGTGGTTTGTGGTTTTCAATGTACAAGTCTTATACTTCTTTTATTAAATTTAGTATTATTTTATTTTTTAGATGCTATTGTAAATTGTTTTTCCTAATTTTATTTTGTTATTTTAAACTTCTAGTATAGTGAAATACAATGGATTTTTGTATATTGGTCTTATGTCTTGCAACTTTGCTAAATTCATTTTTTAGTTCTAATAGTTTTTAAAATGGATTTCTTAGGATTTTCTGTATACAAAAGCATGTAATCTGAAAAGAGAGGTAGCTACAACTATTTATTTCCAATCTGGAAGCTTTTATCTCTTTTTCTTGCCAAATTGCCCTGGCTAAAATCTCCTATACCATGTTACCTAGAAATGGAAAGAGCAGATACATTCAGTTTTCCAGTTTTCCACCATTAAATATGAGGTTAGCTGTGGATTTTTCATAAATGTCTTTTATCAAGTTAAGGAAGTTCCTTTCTACTTGTCGTTTGTTGAGTTTTTATCATGAAAGAGTATTGGTTTTTGTTAAATGCTTTTTCTGCATCTATTGAAATGGTTCATATAGTTTCTATGTTTGTTCTATCAACATGATGCATTATATAGATTGATTTTTGTATGCTGAATGAACCTTTCATTCTTGGGATACATCCTACTTGTTCCTAATGTATAAATAATCCTTTTTATATGTTGCTAGATTTATTTTGCTAGTGTTTTGTTGAGGATATTTCATCTGCATTCATAAGTGACAACAGTCTGTAGTTTTGTGATATCTTTGGTTTTGGTATTAGGGTATTGCCGGCTTCACATAATGAATTGGAAAGAATTTCCTCCTCTTCTACTTTTTGGAAGTGCTTGTAAAAGACTGGCATTAATTCTTCTTTAAATGTTTGGTAGGAGTTACTAGTGAAGTTATCTGAGCCTGAGCTTTCCTTTGTGGGAAAATTTTAAATTACTAAGTCAATCTCTACTTGTTTTTGGTCTATTCAGATTTTCTATTTCTTCTTGAGTCAGTTTCAGTAGTTTGTGTCTTTCTTTGTCCATTTCATCCAGGTTATCTAACTGGAGGGCACATAATTATTCATAGTTATTTCCTCATAATTTTTTTCTGTAAGGTTGGCAGTAAGGTCCCCTATGTCATTCCTGATTTTAGCAATTGGAATCTTCTTTTTTCTTGGCTTTACCATCCTTTTTATAATGGTAACCTTCCTCCTAACTGGCACTCCTGAGTCTTCTCAATTATTCCCAGAGGTATTAATCACCTTCTGCCCTATCATATAATTTGTTTATATTGCCTGCCTCTATCCAGCAGTATATAAGTTCCCCAAGGGCAGGCATCCTTGACTTCTTTGTTCACTACTGTTTTCCAAGCACCTATGGCACATGGTAAGTACAGTCAACCAGACTTGCTGAATAAATGAATAAGTCTTCAGGACAGCAAAAGAAATCAGGAACAGACAAAGACAACTATGACTGTAACTATTATCCTTAAAAGAAACCAGGAAAAATGAAAAACAAGCAAACAAAAAACAGTGATTTTGAAGCTCTGGCCCTGTGTTGTCCAATATTGTGGTCACTGTCACCATGTAGACATAAGAACCTGGTCCAAACTGAGATGTGCCATAAGGGTAAAATACACACCAGGTTTCAAGACATAATACAAAAAGGAATGCAAAATAGCTTAATAATTTTTGTTTTGATTACATGTTGAAATAATTTTTTTTTTTTTTGTACAGATGGGGTTTTGCCATGTTGCCCATGGTCTCTAATTCCTGGGCTCAAGTGATCCACCCACCTTGGCCTCCCAAAGTGCTGGGATTACAGGTGCGAGCCACTGCACCAGGGCTCTGAAATGATATTTTGGATATAAGGTTAAATAAATATATTATTAAAGTTCCTTTCACCTGTTTCTTTTTTCTTTAAGTACTAGAAAGTTTTAAATCACACACGGCTCACCTTTGTATCACATTTTATCTCTTCTACCCATGGTGCTCTCGACAACTTGGGTAGGGTGGGTGGTGGGGTAGTAATGTCATTGTGAATGTAGAAAAAATGAAGGTAAACTTCAAATCCGTGCTTAGGTGGGCTCTGAAAGAACCAAGGGTTGTACGAAGGAGTGTGGGCTTAGGCAAGTGTCTGGCCTCAGATGCAGACTCCTCTGCAGAGTCTGGGTATGTAATGCCCATTGGAACCACCTGGGAGTTTTAAAAAAATGCTGACACCCCATTTCCCTAGTGTCTGGTTAAACGCAATGGGGCCTGAACACTCCTCAGGGGCTTCCCATGTGTGGTCGGGGCCGAGAACCATCCCCTGGTCATCTTCTTCGGGAGGGCCTGCTCCTAACCAGACTCATACTCTTTGCCCAGAAAGCCCCTAATGAATGGCCTGGATCAAATCCACAGATGCTGAGAATCAGACAGCACCTCAACAAACAAGAAGTCATGTGAACAACTTCATTAAGAAATGAGCTAAAGGTTGCAAGCCTCTTGGAGTCAAGCTCATGGCAGACATATAAGTGCTGACAGCCCTGCTACTGCATTTCACCAGGTGACAAGACTGTCTACCCAGACTGGACATCAGAATACACCCCCAAGACCTACCTGCAGAGCCACCCAATACCTCTTGTAAGGCCCTCATCTTTGATAGGGTGGGTGCGCCACTGCTCTGGGAAGCAGTCCCAGGTGCAAGGCCTGAGTGACCCAGACCATTGCTGAGCCACTGTGGAGCACCTACTGTGTGCCAGGCACTGTTCTCAGCACTTGAATTCAGGGGGTGTTGGGTGACAGAAGCAGGGCTCCTCAGCTCCTTGCTGGAAACGGCACTTACTGGGATGTGCTTGACACCCAGAGGGCATTACAGCAAAAGGCATAACACCCGCTGTACTTCATTGTCAGGGCGACAGCAGCTCCTGCCCTCCAGGCTTCTCTTGCTGCTCACAAAGTGGGGAAACAAGGACTGTGAGTCCCAAATTCCGCCCCTGTACAAGTGTGCCATTATGCTTCCTCCCATAAAATCTTCTTAAATCTTTGCCTGGTTGTTGCCAATCTGTTCTAGAAATTCAACAAAAGCTTCTATCTGGCTTAACAAAGAATCATAACTTTAGTTATTTTTGGATAATTATGTCAATACAAAAAGAACTATGTCCACCAGGAACTGAGCCCTCAACAAGTGACCCTCTAACCCAGGAGACAAAAGCCACCCAAAAGTTTGGCAGCTAGCAACACCACCTCTCTCTAACATAAAAGGATGTTTTCATTTTAAATAATTCAAATTTTTCTATGAATAAAATATACATTTCTATGTAATATGCCAATATGATAATTTTTTAAAAACCAAGTTGATACATAATGCATTTTTATGTTTCTACACTAGCAAAGTGACTTGCAGCTGTAAAAGATGCTTTAAAAATAATCAAATCAGATTCCATTTTTGTGGGGGAAGAGAGAATTAAATTTTTTGAAAATATATTTAAAATCTCCAGAAAGGCCACATCGCTTGCCTGGACCAGGGAGGTGGCACCACAGAACACAGGGAAATGGGAGTGGTCTTCCCAGGGACAGACATTGCACACTTCTCTCTACCTGGTCTCTTCTAGTAAATTACTGTTAAATTCTAGGGTGGCTCAATATAGACTCTTTAAAGGCCAATGGAGCAAAAATGAGGGAAACATCCCTGTTAGAATTTTTAAGTAGAAGACACAAAACCTAAACATTGCATATCTCTCCCCTTTGCTCTTGGGGATTCCTAGAAAGGGGGGATAGAAAGATGGGAATAGGTCCTTCAGTTCTTTCAAGTGAGAACTGAGACATACTCAGTCCTGTGGCCTTTGACCTTGGCAGGAGTCCACTTGCACCCACCTCCACAGGCCCAGCCCCTGCAGCTGGTCATGCTGAGAACACAGCTTTCCTTCACAACAGTTGGACCCTCCTAACAACCTTTCAGGCCCTGAGTTCAAATATAGCATCCTATTATACCCCATCACACTTGCTAGAGGATGGGTCCCAATTTTTGGTTTAAAAAATGTGGCCAACGCGTATGCAGACATTTCTCTGCTAAGAATTGGAAGGCACTTAGCTTTAAGAAAAGACTTACTGACACAGGGGGTCGTCATGAAAGTGTTGGGCAAACAGATTGCAGAATCACATATATGGTGATTCCATCTGTGTTTTGAAATCATATGTATCTGCTATATATGTAGATGTGTATATATGTACACACACACACACATATCCTCATACTGACATTAAAATTAAGAGGTCAGGTACCTCTGGAGAGTGAGGGAACTTGAGTGTAAACAAGTCACATTTTACTGCACGTACTTCTGTATTACTTGGGGTGTGTGTGTGTGTGTGTGTGTGTGTGTGTGTGTGTTTTACAAGATCATATTGCCCTGGTAATTTAATTAATAAAATAAAAATTTCCAGTCTTGTTGGTGTCATATGGAGTCAGAGTATTGGTTGTCTTTGACGATGAAAGGAAATAACGTTTTCACAAAGGGGAACCTAGAGGTAGTGCCCTTGGTTTGGAAAAGCACAAATACATCATAGTGAGCAACTGGCCAAGGACAGGTACCCAAAAGCCTCAGGTCAGAGTAGACCACAAGCTGGCCATGAGTCAGCCAGTGGAGTTACAGCATTTTTGAAGCACAGAGTAGAGTAGGGTAATGAGCTTCCGAGAGGAGCAGAATGTGGATTCAAATCCTGACCCTGTGTGACCTTTTCTGAGGAATGGGGCTTCTCTGTGCCTCAGCTACCTCTCCTGTAAACTTGGGATGATTACAGTACCTACTTCACAGATCTAGCACGTTAATATAATAAGCACCATTTAAGCGCTAGCAACTGTTACCAGAAAAGAAAAGAGTCCTGGTAGCAAGCATGCAGATATATTCTTAGCTCTCAGCAAAGTAGGTTATGGTATAAAAATACCATTAAATAGTAACTAAACTAGCATCACCTTAATGCACATCTTGCCAGCAATCTCAGCATGTGCGACTTCTTTTTAAACTACCCTACATTAAGGAATCAAGACCAGGAGGACTCTTGCTGGCCTCCTGGGAGCCAGGCCGGAAGGCAGAGGCCCACCCAACTCACCCCTTCCCCTCCTCGGGCCAGGCACTGGGGACACAGCCATGGGCAGAGGATCGGACCTCCGCCTCTCTGTGGGTAAGCTGTCCAGCACATCAGATGGAGCAAAGTGCCAGGGAGAAGACAAGTTGGGGGGGAGGGGCAGGGAGGCGTGGGGAGGCAAAAGGGGAGGGATGGGGGGTGTCTGGGACAGCCTGCTGAGCAGCCCAAGGGAGTAAGCTATGAGGGGTCAGGGGAAGAGAGGCAGCCTGGCCAAGGCCCCTGAGGCAGGGAGTGCCTGGTGTGCTCTGGGGAGGGAGAAAGCAAATACAATGATCCCTCCTCCTCCATTCCTCTCTTCCCTGGCAACCGACTCAGAGCTTGGAGACTCAAAAATTGATTTGCTCTGAATTTCCTAAGTTTATCTATTAACTACCTAGCAGGCCATTCGCTGGTTCACAGTGTGCCTCTCGGCAGAAGGCATCCGCCAGCTGACAGTGATGCCCCCGCCAGCAGTCAGGCCACACACGCCCCAGGATACAGCCTGCTCTCTGGCGACTGGGGTACCACTGGATGGAGTCAAGGACATATCAAGGTCAGTTTTGGGCCTATCTGAGGTTTAGTGGGAGAGATGGAAGGGGTAGGAGATGCCCTGGACTGGAGTTCAGGGGCCCTTCTCGCTTCCTGGGCTTGGGCAAGTTGCCAGCCTTTCCTGAACTTCAGTTCTTTGTCTGTAAAATGGGGCTGGGGAGAAGGGCCTTTCTGGACAATTCGAATCAAATAAAATCAAACATTTAAAGTAATGTACACATTAGGTGTTGTTACAACATGGCCCACAAGCCCTAGCTGCCATCTCCCCCAGAAAAGGAGGGGCCCATGAACCCCTGAAATGATATCCAAAACCTCGTGGGAGATGCTTTTTTCTAGGGAGATCTCCATGTTTGAAAAGAGACAACTCCCCAAAAATGGAAGATTCATGAGGATGAATGCAAAATGTGAGACCTCTTCCTACCCGACAAACGGTCGACACTGACAACCTGTCAACACTGACAACCTACCAACCCTACGAATGGCAGCATCCAGGGGAAGGGGCGGCCCCCACACTGCTGTGCGAGTGGACACAGCAGGGAGAGTGGCGGCACCTACAGAGAGACAGGCGGACCCTCCTCGGCAGCCCCACTGCCAGGGACACACCTTAAAGAAACTCTCACACCTGCACCCCAGACGCACTCAGGGCCCTGGCCGTGACGGTGCTGGCCACAGTGTGCTGGGTGACAATGGAACACAGGAGACAACCTAGATTTCCGTTGGGAGAGGGGCAGGCAGGACAGAGTTCACACTACAGGTCGCCATGCAGGAGCCCGCAATTAAACACATCAACAAGCACAGGTGTCAACAAGACTGCTGAGTGAAAAGTACAAGTTCCAGGTTTTTTACGTAAAGTTAAGAAAAACACCCACACAAAAGAATCCTCTATATTAGTTATGGATACTTATATCCATGTGTAAATGTACCCAAAAGAGCCTGGGAGGAAAAAGACGAAAGCAGTAGTTGGAAGAAAATGGGTTACTTAATATTTCTTTGGAATACTTCTTATAATTTTTTGTAAAAAAGGACTTAAAGCCAAAATGACAAAAGATTAACCATTTTCAATTCTGGGTAGAAGAGATACTATGTTCATTTTATTATTCCTGGGATTTTTCTGGATTTTTAAAGTTTATCGAATATAAAAAAATTAAAACTGCACTGTTGGCTGGGCCATGCCAGGCTGAGGGCTTCCCTGCCTTGCTCTGTAACTGCTCCCACATGGGCCACCAGGCTAGTGTCTGTGAGAAGTGTCAGGCTGAGCAGGGAAGGGCACACACTCCCTATAGAACTGGGCAGGGCAGGGCCCCAGAAAGCGGCTCCTCTTGGCTGGCTGACCCTGCTGCCCAGGCCTCCGGGGAAGATTCGGGAGCAGAGACAGCAGAAAAGGATGGGGCAAGGGAGGGGAAAGGCCAGTGGCCTCGTCACACATGAGCAGCTGTGGGCCTGAGGCCAAGTCCTTCCTTTGGGCAGGGAGCTCAGTGAGACCTGACTGGGTGCCAGTGGCTGCAGCTTTAAATAAACTTGGACATGTCCACCTGAGGCCAGGAAGCAACACCAACTGTGCCCCGGGCAGGCACTGTCAACAACCAGCCAACGTATCAACCAAGGGACCCCAGCGCTACAAAAGGGCTGAGTGCCCACAACTGAGCCCTGGCCTCAGACATCCCCCTTGGGTGCCCTGCTCTGCCCTCCCCGCTCCCTGACCCACCTCTATGGCACGGCTGCACCCCCTAGGAATCAGTCCCTTCCCTACCCCAGAGCCGCCACAGCATGGCAGTGGCAGGCCTTTGGCGTCCCCAGGGACCCGGCGCCTAGCAGGGCTCCAGAAAGGTGCACTGCGCTGAGCTGCCAGCTCCTGGCTTGGGCATCTCCTCTTGTCCCAGGTCACGGGGCTCCCCTCGATGCCAGGCTCCACTCCTCACCTCGCACTGCATGGCTCCCAGTGCTTTCGCTCAGGAGGCCACACTCCCTTCCAGCAGCGGCTCATTCTCCGGCTTCAGAGAGAAGCCCAGCAGTCTTAGCCCCACCTGGTCTCCACCTCTGGAGCCACCTCTCTCAACCTCCCCCAGGCAGCCCCAAAGACCTTCACTCCCCAGTGTGGGTGGCACTGGCCAGGACATCCAGCTGTGCTGGAACTGGAGGCTCAGTGGGGAGCTGGCCACCCTGACACTGCCACTGGATGCAGGGAGGCTCGCAGCAAAGGGGAGAAGGAACAGCCAGAGTGAGCTGCAGGCTGAGGACACTGGGGTACATGGGAACGTCTTGAAAGTGGCTTCTTTGGGGAAGACCAGGGACACCTGCTGTGAGGGCCTCTGTGCTTCTGGGCACAAGCAGAGAAGACGACAAGAAGGCCCCTGAGGAAAGACTGACTTCCCACTGCTGCTCTCTTCCTCTGAGAACCAGGCACATTAACTGCTACCCACCTGCCCTTCCAGCGGCCAGGACACCTCTGGAGGCCAAGAGGACAGGCAGGGGTAGATCTGTGCATCTGAGGGGTGAAGACGGGGGAGCCAGCCACCCACTTAGGGATCCCCATGAAGGGGGCTGGGCCTGACCCCTCCCTCGAGGTCTCAGCTCTGGGGTGCTCTCCAGACCCATCCAAGGAAGGGTCCCCCAGCCGGCCTGGCCCCTCACCCCACCGATCCAGCATGGGCTTCTTGCACAGGGCTGAGCGCCACATCTCCACCCCCTACCCAAATCCTCTCCACACGTGCAGGGAGAAGTGGGGAATGAACACACCCCCACACTCCTCCAGCTCCGCACTCCACAATTATCAATGATCAGCGTCCCTCACCCACCACAAGGTTTCACCAGACACTTATTTAGTAAAGGAAAAAAAGGATCAGTGCTGGATGTGTAAGAGGAAATCTCGCCAGCACCGCCAGCGCCCCCACCGCCTGCACTGAAGGGACGGAGGAGGATGGGGGAGGACGGAGGAGGATGGGGCTCTGGCCCAGTCAGGCTGGAGATTCGGGAGTTCTGAAGCTAGCCCTGGGGATGCCAGGTGCAGCCACCTTGATTCTCAGACGGGAGACCCCAGGCCAGACAGGAGGCCCCTGAGGCGTTCCCCATCTCTGACCCCAGGGGCAAAGCCGGGTCTGGGGGACCCCAAACCAGACCTTCGCCCCACACTGCTCATACTGCTGAGCAGAGAACGGGAGCCACAGCACCTGTTCCCCGTGAGGTCCCACTTCAAACAAACCTTCAAAGCCCCTTCCCCTTTAGAGTGCCCCCGCCAACGGTCCAAAATCCAGCCCCCACCCACCTCGATGACCCTGAAATTTGCAACCCAATCAGGATCTTAATCTCTCCCCCCTATCCCCATGACCTGATCCAGGCTCCCTGACCTCGTCCTCCCCACACCTCCAAATTCCTGTTTCCAGAAGAATCTGGGGGAAAATCCTCCAGAACCCAGATTCCCCAGGAGACCTACAGCAGAGGCTCTCCCACGCCGGCACCCCCCGCGCGGATGGGGCCACGCGCAGGAGCAGGCGCAAGCAGGTCCCGCCACCCCCGCCGCCTGCCGCTCGGGTGGGGGTGGGGACAGCGTGCCCGCGTCGGGGGACGACCCTCTGGGGCCGCAGCCGACCCCTCCTGGCGCTCCAGGCCCGGCGGCCGCCCCCGCGCGCCCCTCCTCTCTGACCTCCCCGCCGCCAAATGCGTCACGTCTGCCGGGAGCTCCGGGGACACCTGCTGCCGCCCCCGCCGCGCCAAGTCGCGAGCCCAGAGCCCCGGCCCGGCAGCCGCGCTGGGCAGAGATGGAGAGGGCCGCGCGCGCTGAGGTCCGGCGACCGGGCCCGGGGCCTGGGGCTCGGGGGTCGGGGCCGCGCGGGGCCGTGCGCTTGGGCCCGGAGCCCAGAGAAGCCGGCAGCGCGCGGGGCCGCAGTGCGCCCGGAGCCGGCGGCGCTGAGGGTCCCGGAGGTCCTGGCCCTCTGGGGTCCCCGGCCCAGCCCGCGCGTGCCGCGGCTCTTACTTGCCAATATCCTCGTAGAGCTGGTACTCGTCGGTGAAGCGGGTGCAGGTCACCGTGGTGGCCATGGCGGCGGCGGACGGGCTCGGCGTGCGCTCGGCTGCGCTCGGGCGGCGGCGACTCCGGCTCCCGCTCGCGGGCACGGCGGCGACACGGGCGCGGGCGCGGGAGACACCTCGGCTCGCGGCGCCAGGCGGGGGCCGGGCTGGGCTGCGCCTGGCGGCGAGCGCACGCGAGATCTGCTCGCTCCGTCCTCGCCAGGAGCGCGCCGCACACCTACGCGCGGGGAGGCGCGGGCGCCGCTGTCACCGCCGCCGCCGCCGCGCCCGCCCCGCCCGCCCGCCGCCCCCTGCACGCGCCTTCCCCGCGCCCTGCACACGCTGCTCCTGCACCCGCACCCGCACGGAACCCGCGCCCTGCATCTGCACACGCGCCCTGCACACACACCCGTGGCCCGCACCCGCAACGCACCTGCACCTGCACCTGCACACACACGCGCGCCCGCCCCCGCACCCCGCACCCCGCACCCCGCACACACACCCGCGCCCTGTACTGACGCCTTCATTCTGTACCCGCACCACGCCCGCACCTCGCGCACGCAGGCCACTTGCTGCTGGCGACCCCTCGCTCTCACATAACACAGAAGAGTGCACATAATGAACGCAGCCTCCTCTCTCCCTCGAAGGCCCACCTAGCCTGACAGCAGGAGGGGACTGGGGCCCACATGGAGGCCGAGGGCTCATGTGCTGCCCTCCACAGGACTCATTCCTCACACCCTCAGGAAGAGATGCTGCCAGATCCCTCCTGCCCAGTCTCCATCAGCCACACATGTCACAAAGGCTGCCTGGCCAGGAGGAGCCGCCCAGAAGGCCGGACATACACACTGGGACACTAGCATGAAAAAGTGAAGGGGTGGGGCCTGCTCCCTCACCTTGGTCCCAGCCCCTCCCTTCCCCCTCACTTCTCCAGAGAACGGTTGCTGGGGTGTCTGGAATGGAGGTCCCAGGAGGCGACATTCGGAGTCCAGGCCAAGGGACCCTGAGCCAGGGAAACAGGGGCTGCTCCATCAGCAATTTGGGGGGCCTGAGAGCTCATAACCACCCTGCTCAGGTAAGGGTACACATTCTCCCCTTTTCCAGCATGGTCCACCTGTCTGCCCCCTGCTTTTGCCTAGAGGAAGAGAGCCCACACACCCCAACCCCCTCTTGAAAGTCGTCCTGGAGGCCAAGGAGGAGGAGAGTGCAGGGAAGCAGGCAGGAGGCAGGGCCGACCCGGTTTCCCACAAAACAGCCTTCCCTGAGGCCTGGCACCAGGGCTGCTGTCCAGAACCAGAACCAGGACTTTAGACCACTGGGCTCCAGCAACCCCACACTCTCCTCTGACAGGGTCTATCCTGGGCAGGCTCTGAGGAGGGGGTTTCCAGCAGCCAGCTCTGGATTTGGGTCACGCTGCTGCCCTGACATGACCTCCTTACTGCTCCCCAAGGACCAATTCTGGGCCTATCCTGCTTATCCCTCTCACCTCGTGGCCAGCCCAGAGCAAGCCCCAGAAGCCACAATAAATGTTGTGTGGATAAGGGAGGGGATAAAGGGATTCTGAGTGCCGGCAGCCAGGGCCCTTCTGGGCCAGGATGCATTTGGCATAGGACTGCTGGGCAATTAGTAGACCACACGGCAACAAGTCCCTGCCATCGACCCACCTGCACCCAGAAGACACTAGAGGACAAGAAACTCTCAGGCCAAAGGCAAATGCTGGGCCAGCTGGGGAAGTCCCCAGCTGAGGAGGCAGAGGGATCCTGACCTTGACTTCAGCAGGACCATAGCAGGAAGGGAGACCCCATCCATGTCAGACTTGGACTCAGAGAACCCTGGGCCATCCTAACAGACAGACTGGCATGGACTCGAGAAAGGACTGGAGGCCAAGTCTGAGGTTTGTTCTTGGCGTTGTGTTTAACCCCACAGGAGTTTCTTCCAGCACCTGCTGGAAGCATCCGCACTTTCCCTTTCTGAGCTCTGGAAAGACGAGGTAGGGCCACACAATAGAATAGAAATAACAAGCCAAGCACAGTGGCTCACGCCTGTAATCCCAGCACTTTGGGAGGCCAAGGTGGGTGGATCACCTGAGGTCAGGAGTTTGAGAGCAGCCTGGCCAACATGGTGAAACCCCGGCTCTACTAAAAATACAAAAATTAGCCGGGTGTGGTGGCCCATTGCCTATAATCCCAAATGAGAATCGTTTCTACCTGGGAGGTAGAGGTTGCAGTTAGCTGAGATCAAGCCACTGCACTCCAGCCTGGGTGACAGAGCAAGACCCTGTCTCAAGAAAAAGAATACAAATAACAAGACAAACAAAAGAAAATTGCACCCCTCTGTAAGTTGGACTCTTTGCAGGCTACTATGAAACCACACACACTCCTACCAGCATGTTCAGGAGATGATAAAGTGGTGCTGGCATCCTAATGACAGCTGACACTGATTGTGCAGTTTACATGTACTATCTCATTTAATTCTGAAACAATCCTATTAAGCATGTACTATTATTATCCCCATTTTACTTGATGGGATAATGGAGAGACAGAGAGGTACAGTAATTTACCCACAGTCCTACACAGCCATGGAATGACTATGACTCAAACCCCAGTGTCCCATAAAACCTCCTTTGCCTTCCACACACACACACACACACACACACACACACACACAAACACACACATACCAACAAACACATCCATACAAACAGACCCACACTTACACGGCTTCCTGGAGCCCTGAGTGGTGGACATGGCAGCACACTCGGTAGTCTTTTATAAGGTCATCTTTCTTGGTTTTTGTTTTTTGTTTTGTTTTTTGACATGGAGTCTCACTCTGTTGCCCAGGCTGGAGTGCAGTGGCACAGTCTCAGCTCACTGCAACCTCCATCTCCTGGGCTCAAGCAATTCTCCTGCCTCGGCCTCCCGAGTAGCTGGGATTACAGGCACCCGCCACCCTAATTTTTGTATTTTTAGTAGAGATGGGGTTTTGCTATATGGGCCAGGCTGGTCTCAAACTCCTGACCTCAGGTGATCCACCCACCTCGGCCTCCCAAAGTCCTGGGGTTACAGGCATGAGCCACTGCACCCGGCTGAGGTCATCTTTCAAAAGTTGAGAAGCTGCCCAGGACCAGGGTTACACAAGAATGTGGGGTCACTAAGAGATGCAATTTTAGATTCATTGTATCCTGTACTTCTCCCCGTCTTTTGTACCTGTTAGCACCTGGGACCCCCAGGCAGTCCCTCCTCCGAGCTGAAGTATTAGAGGTATGAAGTGGAGCTACCCTGGCGAGCACAGGAAAGTTGGCATGATTGGGCACCAGACAGTGGGGAAGGACTGGGCTATCAGAGGCAGCCAGAATGTCCCTACCCAGACAGCCTGACCCCACACAGACACTCAAAAAACAACCCACTCCCCACCCTCAGACCCAGAGGGCTTCTCCCTAGCAGAGGGAAATGGCTAGAAGGGAGAAAGTCTTCCAGCCATGACCTCTGGTCCCAGATTCCAGAAGCCCTCTCATCTGGTTTTGGCTCTGGTCAGAGAGGCCCAGACTTCCCCCTCTTCTCACCCCTACCTTCAGGAAGGGCCCACTTTCACCCCCACCCCCGTGTCATCTCTGCCTCCCACCTTGTCCTTTCAAGCTTGCTTTCGTAAACGAGGAGGGCTCTCCCTCCCAGGTGGCAGCTGGGGAGGGTGTGGGGAATATCAGTTCTGGGAGGTTATTGTTAGGACAGTCACCATGGCAACAAGCATCACATCTGCAGAGCCAAAAGTGCTGCACATGGGGTTCATTATCCCAAAGAAAGCCACGCCTTCCCTGTCCCCCTCACCTCCAGGGACTGCTGTCATGTGGGAGGGTGTCACCACACTTCCTCTCTCAGGCCCAGCCATCCACCAGGGAGAGCAGTCTGTGGTTCCCAGAGCAGGAAGACCCTAGTCCATCCATCTCCCATCATCTGGCCCTTGACATGGCACTCCTTACAGGACACAGTGGCAAGCACATGGAGTGGCTATGGTGATGATGGTGATTATAATGATGGTAATGATGGTGATGGTGGTGGTAGTAGTGATGGTGGTGATGATGATAGTGATGGTGGTGGTGGTGGTGATTATGATGGTGGTGGTGTCAATGGTGGTGTCAATGGTGGTTGTGGTGGTGATAGTGGTGATGATAATGATGGTGTTGGTGATGGTGGTGGTGATGGTGGTGGTGATGATGGTGGTGGTGATGGTAATGGTGGTGGGGATGGCGATGGTGGTGGTGGTTATGATACTGATGGTAATGGTGCTTGTGGTGGTGGTTGGTAGTGATGGCGGTGGTGATAGTTGTGGTGTCAGTGGTGGTGGTGTCAATGGTGGTGGTGATGGTGGTGATGATAATGATAATGATGGTGTTGGTGACCATGATGGTGGTGATAATGGTGATGGTGATGATGGTGGTGGTGGGGATGGCGATGGTGGTGGTGGTTATGATAATGATGGTAATGGTGCTGGTGGTGGTGGTTGGTAGTGATGGCGGTGGTGATAGTTGTGTCAGTGGTGGTGGTGTCAATGGTGGTGGTGATGGTGGTGATGATAATGGTAATGATGGTGTTGGTGACCATGATGGTGGTGGTAATGGTGGTGGTGATGGTGATGGTTATGATGGTAATGGTGGTGGGGATGGCGATGGTGGTGGTGGTTATGATAATGATGGTAATGGTGCTGGTGGTGGTGGTTGGTAGTGATGGCGGTGGTGATAGTTGTGTCAGTGGTGGTGGTGTCAATGGTGGTGGTGATGGTGGTGATGATAATGGTAATGATGGTGTTGGTGACCATGATGGTGGTGGTAATGGTGGTGGTGATGGTGATGGTTATGATGGTAATGGTGGTGGGGATGGCGATGGTGGTGGTGGTTATGATAATGATGGTAATGGTGCTGCTGGTGGTGGTTGGTAGTGATGGCGGTGGTGATAGTTGTGGTGTCAGTGGCGGTGGTGTCAATGGTGGTGGTGATGGTAATGATAATGAAGGTGTTGGTGATGATGATGGTGGTGGTAATGGTGGTGGTGATCATGGTGGTGATAATAATGATGGTGTTGGTGACGATGATGGTGGTGGTGGTGGTGGTGATCGTGATGCTGCTGATGGTGGTGGTGGTGGGGATGGTGATGGTAGTGGTGATAATAATGATGGTATTGGTGACAATGATGATAGTGGTGATAGTGATGGTGATGATGAAGGCCATAGCTACAATTTACAATTCACTCACCACATGCCCAAAACCATTCTAAAAGTCCAACATCCACCATTTTGAATAAACTTCATAGCATTATCATTACCTCCCTTTTACAAATGAGGAAATCGAGACACAGACTCTAACTGGCCTCAGGTCAGACAGCTAGTTTAGTATTGGCATCTCGATCTGTCTGACTTTGTGGCTGGTTCCTTTAACCACCGTGTTCTGCTCAAGGCTGTCCACCAGCCTTCTTTGTGCGGTTACTGTGTGCCCGTCTCTGCCCAGGCACTCAGTCACATCAGGGAATGAGATGGACAAGGATTCTGCCTTTGCAGAGCTTGATAACAAGCAACAAGGATGCATCTAGTACCAATGTTGTATGTAGATTAAAACAAAGTGGTGTGCTGCAGAGTGATAGGGTGGCAACTTCAGAGTGGAAGTCCACGGAAGACCTTTCTGAGGAGGTGATGTCTAAGCTGAAGTCTGAATGACACAGAGAGGCTACCCTTGAGAGGAAAAGGGCAGGGTGTTGGCAGAAGAGGCTGCCATGCAAAGGCCCTGTGGCAGGCACTAGCTGGTGTGTTTAGGGAATGAAGAGGGTGGGAAAGAGGCTGAAGCAGTCAGACCCCGCAAGGGCATTTTGTCAGTGGCTTATTGGCAGATTCGCCTGAGTCCTCCAAGGGATTTGGAACCACCTTGATGACTAACAAGCAAAGTGATAAAGCCAACTAACCAGTGCGGCCCTGGCTGGAAGCAGTGTCCGCAGGCCTGGCTCAGAGGCACAGCCCGAGAACACAGGGTGAGAACCCCCTAGACTTCCTCCCTTTTCACCAGGCATCCAAGCATAAGGTGGACACCAGCACCTGTCCCAGAGATACTGTGCCCTTGGGCAAAGGGAGGGAAGCGAGAGCAACCCCTGCTAAGTCTGCTGCCAGGCTGAGGCTCTGGGCCACCCCCCTGCTGGCTGGGGTTCCCTGGAGCACCCCTGGCACTGTCTGGCTGCCAGGTGAGGTGAACCCTTCCTGACTGACCCCACCTTAGCTGTCCTCATTGGTGTCACCTCCATCCTCCTGGAGTTGCCTCAGGCCCTAGGCGCTAGAAGTCCAGGCACTGTCCCAGCCCAGCCAGGCCCCCAGGTATATCTAGCAGCCAGGAGTAGTTAGGCTGACAGAAGCAGGTCCCAGATGGCCTGTAAGTGGCTCCCAGATCCTCCTTCCCTGTAGTGGACACCAGGGATTTGTCATCATGGAAATGGCCTCCTAGCATGTGTCAGAAGACTCTGCACTCATGCCCCTTCCATCCCACCCTGTGTGGCGTTCACCTGCAGGCACAAAGTCTGTGCTAAAGCAGGAAGCCTGGCTACCAGCCTGGAGTTCCCAGCATGGACACAGGCCTGTGTGCACCAGCCAGGGCTAATGCAAGGCAGCCTTTCCCCTAAGCATCAGGGGTGGCACCTGGGGTGATCGCAAAGCCCTTAGGAACCAAGCTGCCTCCAGTTTTCTGCTCCTGCATCTCGTGTTGGCCCTCTTCCTGGAGCTCTGACATGGAGATTTAGCTGTCACATCCATGTTCCCAGCAGCAGGATAGAGAAAGGGAGGAGGAATGGTGCTCACTGGTCAACTTTCTGCTACATGACCCCACTGACAGCTGAATCACATGATTTCATTTAGCTGCAAGGGAGGCTGGGCTGTGGGGTGTCTATGACTGAAGAAGTGGAGAAGGACGCTGGGGAAAATGTGGTTTTTGCCGCCTCGTCCATGCAGTGCCTCACTCATTCTCTGGCCCTCGCTGCTAAGGAACCAAAGTCCAGGGAGCATAAGACAGCTGTTTCTGGGTTCTGCCTTGTGATAGGAGCTTAATATCTAACTGCTGTTAGGGTTACTATTGTTGACAGATGCAAAACACTATAAAAGAGAATGTGCATAAATACGGGACAGCCACTTTGGAGAACTGTTTGACAGTTTATTATAAAGCTAAACAAATACCTTCCCTATGACCCGGCAATTCCTCTTAGGCTTTTACCACAAAAAAGTAAAAACATATATCAGGAAAAGAAAAAGAGGCCGGGTGCAGTGGCTCACGCCTGTAATCTCAACACTTTGGGAGGCTGAGGCAGGCGGATCGCCTGAGGTCAGGTGTTCAAGACCAACCTGGCCAACATGGTGAAACCCCATCTCTACTAAAAGTTTAAAAGTTAGCCTGGCGTGGTGGTACACACCTGTAATCTCAGCTACCCAGGACGCTGAGGCACAAGAATCGCTTGAACCTGGGAGGCAGAGGTTGCAGTGAACCAAGATTGCACCACTGCACCCCAGCCTGGGTGACAGAGCAAGACTCTATCTCAAAAAAAAAAAAAAAAAAAAAAAGGAAAAAGAAAAACAAAGAAAGAAACTTGTACAAGAGCATTTATAGTAGCTTTACTCACAGTAGGTGAAACTGGAAACAATGTATTAATGTCCATAAACAGGAATGCAGGTAAACAAATTGGCATATATAAATTAAAAAGAATAACTACTAGTACACTCAACAACATGGATAAATTGCTCAGACATGAGGTTGAACCAAAGAAGCCAGACACAAAGAATACACATTGCATAATTCCATTTCTACACATTCTAGAACTAATCTATGGTTCTAGAAATCAGAAAAGTGGCTGTCTCTGCAGAGGGTTGGGGTGGTGCCGGGATTGACTTGGAGGAGCCCAAGGGAATTTTCTGGGATGTTAAAATGTTCTGTATATTTTCTGTGGCTACACAAGGGTGTACATTTGTCAAAAACCTGGCAAACTGTACCCTTAAAATCAGTGTGTTTTATGTAAATGTAATTTACATGTAAGTTTCATGTAATTATGTATGTAAAGTATACCTCAACTTTAAAATGACATGAAATGTATGTTCATATGCCATATGGAGAATATACTTTTTTCAGTCATATGGAAGAGCCTTAGCAATAGACCAAGTACTAGGAGACAAAGGAAATTGGAAAAAAAAAAAAATTCTACAAAAGCAGGAATCACTGCAATAAAATTAAAAAGAAATAACTAAAGGAAAGCCAAATAAATCCGTTCAGCAGGAAATTTACATGACAGAACGTGGAGACTACAGAGATGAAACTTAGAAACAAACACGCCCAGGCTGGAATGCAGTGCCATGATCTCTGTGTTACAAGCCTGGCCAAAGCCACGCTCGGAGGAGATGTCACAGGCCATCGTGCCCTTATCACAAAGCAGACAAGACTGAAAATAAACTAAGGCTTACCACTCAAGAAGCTAGACATGAAGAGCAAAACAACCCCAAGAAAGGTGAAGGGATGAGTATGATAATGCCAAACAGAAATTAATGAAAGAAAAACAATCAGTGCCACAACTAATCAGTAATACAAACTGCTAGATCTTTAAAAAAAAAATTTTTAAAGAGTAAAATAGACAAACCTGACAAGTCTGGTCAGCAACAAAAAACAAGCCAAAAAATAGGTATAAAAGAGGCAACATAAAATAAAGAAATAAAGATTGGCTGGGCGCAGTGGTTCACGCCTATAATCCCAGCACTTTGGGAGGCCGAGGCGGGTAGGTCATCTGAGGCCAGGTGTTTGAGGCCAGCCTGGCCAACATGGCGAAACCCTGTCTCTACTAAAAATACAAAAGTTAGTCAGGCATGGTGGTGGGTGCCTGTAATCCCAGCTACTCGGGAGGCGGACGCAGGAGAATCGTTTGAATCCGGGAGATGGAGGTTGCGGTGAGCTGAGATGGTGCCACTCCACTCCAGCCTGGGCGACAGAATGAGACTCCATCTCAACAACAACAACGACAACAACAACAAAAAAGGCAGGGGGGAAACCCTGACAAGAAGATGAAGCTGGGCCTCTCCACCGCCAGGGCCCGCTCTGCAGCCACCCAGGGACCCAGCCTCTCTGGCCCCAGATACCAAGGAGAGCTTTTCACATTTAAAGGCACAGCAAGTTCAGAAACACTGGTAGGGTGTTTTTCTCTTTTGTTTTTGCTTAGTTTTGTCCCATGTCTGTGAACTTAGATGATGTCAAGCATCCGTGCAGGTTCAAGAAGGGCCAGTGCTGAGGCTGCCCTGCAGCTCTGGCCAATGGAGAACGAGGGCCACTCAGATTTCTCCCCTCCCTGAGGCACATCTGCAGGACCCAATGCAATGCCGGTGGAGCAGGCCAGGAAGCGCCATGGGTTTTGTAAGACAGCCTGTGCTGGGTACTGGATGCCCTGTGGGCTCAGTTATTCAGGGTTTCAGAGGAAAGAAGGAATTTGTAATAAAGATATGCACAGCAGTGCTATTTATAACCGAGAAAACTGGAAACAACCCAAATCGTCCCCCGCAGGGGACTGGCCTGGCAGAAACAACGGAGCGAGTGGATGGAGATGTGGGGCCACGTGACAAGTGGGAAGGGAGAAAGCTCCGTGGATACAGAGCCTTCTGCGTGGGGGACGCCAAATATAATGCAGTTTGTACACAGCCACCGTAATTATGGAAAGCTACACGCATGGACATACTTACAGGTGTCAGGCAACAGCAAGCAGAAAATAGCCAGGGCGATTACAGTCAGAGCCAGCATTTCTTGAGTGCTTCCTGTATGCCAGACATGTTATTACCAGCAGCATTTTGCAAATGAGGACACTGGGGCCCTGAATGGTTAAGTAACTTGCCTGAAGACAAACAGCAGTAGGGAAGGAGGTAGGAGGCTGGCTGGCATCCAAGGCCTGCTATCACCAGCTCTATGCCAGCATGCCTCCCCCTACCCCTGGTCCTGGCCAGGCCTGGGGGCGGCAAGAAACCACCTGCAAATGCAACTCTGTTCTAATTGCACAGGGGTCAAGATGATGCAAACAGCGCTTGCAGCTCATGGGGCCTTCCTCCCAGAGAGGTGACTCCTACGCTCTGAGTTCCACTGCCTCCCCCACCAGAAATGCTGGTGTGGGTAGAATGGAGTGGGAGGCAGCACATCTTAAAGCTGCATTTTCTCCCCCTGGAGAGTGTCGTACGCACTCCCTCTGTCCTTCAGGGATTCCCCTCGGTTGACTCTGAAGCAGGCGCCGCCCTTGGGGCCCTTTCTCGGAGATGACCCCAGCTGCCTGGAGTGCAGGGTCTCCCACTCTGACACTCATCCCTTGGTTGCTAGATGCTCCCTTGGTCCTAGAGTCCTGGTAACCCTGGAAAGCCAGTGGATGGAGGAGGGGATGGTGGTAGAACCTGAGGCCCCTAGCGTGGAGTGGCCCCAGACTGGGGGCACGTTTGCCCTACTGGGCTCCTGCCTGCACTTGGCCCTCCTCTGTAGCCTCCACAGAAGCTTGGCGCAATGAACACAGCCCTCCTACCCCTTTTCCCAGTCCCTGCCCCCATGTCCCACCTCCACATCCCCAGCCTGGCAGGCTACTGAGACTTAGGGACTCTGATAAAGAATGGTCACAAGAGGGGACTCCCAGGGAGGCAAGGACAAATGGCCCATGAAGTGTATGGGCACATGGTGCCCTTCAGGTGAACACAGCCAGGTTGGGCTGTGGCCTTGGTCTTTTTTTCTGTGGCCCCTCTCTAAATGCCCCTCAGTCTCTGGCCTGGCCAGGACATCTGCCACATACCTGGAGGAAGGACTTTGGCTGTGGTCTCAGCAGGCTGGCCAGTGGGCCCAGACCCTCACAGGGACCAGCCGCAGGACAGCCAGCAGACTCAGGCAGAGCCTGAAGTAGCCCTGATTATGGGGTCAGCCTCCAGCCTGGGGTGCCCCTCATGCTACCACAGCCCCTAGAGCCTGGAGGGCAATGGACAGCTCCTGCCTCCCACCCAGTTAGGTTTCTACCCAGTGGCTCTCCGTCAGAGCCTCCTACCAGGACTGTAGGCCTCTGCAGGAATTGGGTAGGTGCTGGTCCCCCCCGACAAGCTCCAAGGGATCTTCTAAACCCTCCTCACTTTCCCCCTCCCTAACACTTCCCCCAGACCCCAGAGAGAAATTGCTGGGAGTCCAGGCCTACCTACTGTTTTACCATACCCTGGAAACTCCATATGTAGCAACCTCACCTTTGTGGCCACTATCCATGCTAACAGGAGCTATCATGTATTAGCTGGGGGCTAGAGGGAATCTATTTGGAATAATATTTCAGAATCAGGACTTGGTGGCCCACTGCAAGTGAGAAGTGAGTGTGGAGGGGCTGGGGCTGCATGGGCCTCTCCTACTTTTCTAGCTTAGGTGGCAGGATAAAGGGAAAATGAAAAGGAGTAACAGGTATGGGGTAAAGATATTAAATTGCAATTAGGGAGTGTAATGTTTAAGGGCCTCCTAAATATCCACTACCTGCAGTATCAGTGAAAATATGGCCTAGAGGCCAGGATAAAGAGAAGAGCTGAAGGCACAGGCTGGAGAACGATCAGTAGAAGGAGGGATTGAATTGCAGCCTAGTGAGTGTCACAGGAGGAGAGAAAAGGGCTCATAAGGGGTCTCTGAGGGATGCAGCATCAAGGAGATGGTTTGAGGAAGGGTTGATTAAGGAGACAAAGAAAAAGCAAGTAAAGGGGCAGGGATAAATCCAGGAGAGAAGAGTGTCATGGAAGCTGGGTCGAGAAATCTCCAGGCAGAGTAACGCCAGAGGCTGGGTTGGAGTAGGTCAAGGAGGGCATGGACAAATTGGATGTGGAAACAAGCATCACCTTCTCCAGCCAAAATCACTTGTGACTTCCACTTCTAGGCATTTTACCAGACTAGCCCTCCCACCAGAAATAACCATGAATCTGGACAAAGTACATGAGGCAACTGTTTTCAGGGAGCGCAAGACTCAGATCCCTGTGGGAAGGGATGCTTAGGAGGTGAGCCCCACAATTGCTCCGTGCTCCCCGACAGAGTTTTCTGACTGTGGCACACAGCACCGGACTCTGGGCAGGGCATGGAGGTCATGTGGAGCTGAAGAGGTGGAGATGATGGTGAGGAGCAGCGGGAGCAGTGGGCATGTGTGGAGCCAAGCGTCGGAGAAGAGGGAGCTGTGCACGCAGGGGTCCCAGAACCCCACACAGGAGCTCTGCAAGTCCTCGGCTGACAACTAAGCTGCACGTACATAGGGAAGAACTGAGTCATGCCAAATTAGAGAGGCTTAGGAAACATTTTGGATGTTCCGTGCATCTGCAGTAACAAAACATGAACCCCAAGTAAGGAAGTTCAAAGTCATCTGCCAATAATTAAATTGCCTACTAAAACAATAATCAACATTCTTCAGAGGAAGTTAACACAATTTTGAGTTTCACAATATATTAGCCACAAAATCCAATATTCAACTTTTAAAAAAAATCACCAGGTATATAAGGAAATAGGAAAATGTGATGCCCAGGCAAGAATAAAGCAGACTATAGAACAGTAACTCAATCTAAAATGACCCAGATGTTGGGTTTAGCAGACTTTAATGTAGCTATTATAAATATGTCCAAATAATTAAAGTAAGAAATAGTCTTAATCAGTGAGTATCTAGGAAATCTCAGCCCCAAAATGGTATCCAGATGCAAATTTTAAAACTAAAAAGTATAATAATTGAAATGAAAAATTCACTGGAAGGTTTAATAGCAGATTGGAGGTAGTAGAAGAGTCGATAAACATGAAGACAGATCAATAAACATTATCTGAAGATCACAAGGAAAAAAGGCTGAAGGAAAGTGAGTAGAGCCTGAGAGCCTTGTGGAATAGTATCACATAATCTAACACATACATAATCGGAGTCTCAAATGAAAAGGTGTAAAATTGAGGCAGAACAAATATGTGAAGAAATAATGGCCAAAACATCCCAAATTTGATGAAAAACATCAATTTACATATCCAGAAGTCTCAACTCAAATCATGATAAACAGAAAGAATAACAACATTCAGACATACAGTTCTGAAAACCTAAGAAAATTCTGAAAGCAGCCGGGTTTGCTGGGAGGTATAGCATTACTTACAGGGGAACAAGTATAAGAATCATTACCAACTTCTCACCAGGAACAATGGAGGCAGAAACAATTGAATGGCATCATCAAAGTGCTGAAAGCAAAAAAGCTTCAACCAAAAAGATACTTATCTAGCAAAAATATCCTTTTAAAACAAGGTTGAAATGAAGACAGTTAGACAAGACTGAGAGAATTCATTGACAGAAGACCTGTAATACAGTCAAAGCTATGGACATCCTCCAGGGCAAGGAAAATAATACCAGATGGAAACTCAGATCTACAGGAAGGACTAAGGAGCGCTACATGGAGAGATCCAGCAGACACCATCTTAACCATGTGTTACAAGAGTGGGACAAGTTAGCATTGTGAGCCCCCTGATACAAATGCTGTAGGAAGAACACAGCATTGCCTCTGCACAGTTGATGACATTATTAAAGCAGTAATGTCATAAGCAAACTTTGAATGGATCTGTGGATTCAATGGTAATATCAGATAAAGATCAATTTCCTGATTTTGACAGTTGTACTGTGTTCATATAGGAAAGGACCCTTGTTTTGCACAAGGGCATAAAAGGATGATGAAGAATCACATCTACAATTTTGTTATCAAATGATTCAGGAAAAAATACATTAGTATATATATAGAGAGAAAGACTGATAAATCAAATGTAGTAAAGTGTTAACAACTGGAGAATTTGGTTGAATAGTGTATAGGAGCTATTTTTAATATTTTGCAACTTTTCTGTAAATTTAAGATTACTTCAAAATAAAACAAACAAACAAAAAAGCAGCAGCTCTATAAGGGCACGAAGAAGGAAGAGGGCAACAGAATGGAGCAAGAGTACAGAAGGAAGATGACTTCCATAATGGTTTCTTAATGAGGTGGAATGTAAACAGAAAAGTACACAGGTTACAAGTAAACAGATTCGGTAAATTTCCACCTTCACTCAGCACTTCAATTAAGAAAAGGAACAATATCTGCATACCTTGTGTCCTCTCCCCTCCCACAGTGGTAGCTACTATCTTAACCTCTGCCGACACAGATTAGTATGCCCTGGTTTTGAGGTTTAAATACGTAGAATTATAAAGTAGTTCCTCTCTTGTGTCTAGGAAAACCCCCAAATGTTATGTTTGTGATATTCAAACATGTTTCTGCATGTAGCAATAGCAAGTTTTTTGTTGCTGTCTAGTCTCAATCGTGTGAATTTATTTACGCTTATTTATACATTTATTATCTATTATACTTTTATTATTTAAATCTCCGTTCTACTGATAATGAACACCAGGGTGGTTTTCAGTTCCGAGCTGTTATGAATAAAGCTATGACGAACATCTTTGTTCATGTCCTGGTGAACTTAATGCATCCATTTCTGTTCAGCAAATATCTAGGCATGGAATTTCTGGCTCACTGGGTATGTGGGTGCTTGCTTTAATGGACACTGCCACAGGATTTCAAAGTTTGTTGACTTACATTCCCACCAGCAAAACACGAGAGTTCTGGTTGCTCCATAGGCTTGCAGACAACAACCGGTATTGTAAGATTTTTAGTCATTACAGTGAGTGTGGTGATGGGGGTGGGGGGAGTATTACATTGTGGTTTTTAATTTTCATTTCCCTGAAGACTCAGGAGGTGCTTTTAAGGGTGAGTGCCTTTTCACGGGTTTTTGGACCATCTGGATATCCCTTTTTGTACAATGTAGTTCATGTTTTTAACATATTTTTCTATTGGATTGTCTTTTCCTTATTGATTTGTAGAAGTTCTTATTTCTTTCTTTCTTTTTCTTGAGACAGGGTCGCATTCTGCCACTCAGGCTAGGGTGCAATGGTGCCATCACAGCTTACTACAACCTTGACCTCCTGGGCTCAAGCAATCCTCCCATCTCAGCCTCCCAAGTAACTGGGACTACAGGTGTGCACCACCATTCTTTTGTTTTTTTGTTTTTTTGTAGAGACGAGGTCTTACCCTGTGGCCCAGGCTGGTCTCAAGCTCCTGGGTTCAAGCAATCCTCAGACCTCAGCCACCCAAAGTGCTAGGATTACAGGCATAAGCCACCACACCCAACCTGTGGGAGCTCTTTATATATTCTGGATAGGATTCCTTCATCAGATACATGCACTGCAAATATCTTTTCTCACTCTGGCTTGTCTTTTCACCGTTTCACATTATTAATGGTGTCTTTTGACAAATATAAGTTAATTTCAATTTGAGCAAATTTATCAATTATTTTGCTCTATGGCATTTGTGCTTTTTATATCCCATTTAAGAAATTACTATCTACCTCCAAGGTCATAAAGATGATCACCTATGGTTTATTTTCCTACAGCTTTATTATCTGTTCCTTAGATTTAATTCTACAATCCTTATGAATTAAGTGGGGGTGTTTGTGTTGTAAAGTAGGCATCAAGATTTTCTTTCCATGTATATATATATATTCAATTCACCCAGGAACAATTTTATAAAAAATTATTTTCCCATTATATGATAAAGTGTTTATGCACTCTGATTCATTCCATTATTCTATTTGTCTATCCTTGACCAAGATCACACTGGATGATTCTTGTAGTTTTACAGTGAGTCTAGATGCATGGTAGTATAAGTCCTCCAGCTTTGATGTTGCTCCTCCTCCCCTTCTCATCCTTGTCCTCTTCCTCCTCCTCTACCTCCTCTTCTTTCTCCTTCTTCAAATTTATCTTACCTATTCTTGGTTCTTTGCAATTTGAAGTAGATTTTAGAATCAGTATGTCATTTACACATACACACACATGCACACAAGCGCGTGCACACATACACCATCAAAACACTTCTAGGATTTGGGGGTGGGGTGTGTGTGCACTAAAACTGTTGCTCAGATTCCAGAGAATCAAAATTATTTAATATTGTGTCTTGCAATCCACAAATATGGGATATATCCTTCCACTTATTTAGATGTACTTATCTCAGTAAATAATTTCCTGTGTAAAGGTTTTGCATATCTTTTGTTAGATTTACTACTAGGTATTTGTTGGTTTTGATACTATAATTTTTTTTTTTTTTTTTTTTTTTTTGAGACAGAGTCTCACTCTGTTGCCCAGACTGAAGTGCAGTGGTACAATCTCAGCTCACTGCAACCTCTGCCTCCCAGGTTCAAGTGATTCTTGTGCCTCAGCCTCCCAAGTAGCTGGGATTACAGGTGCCCACCAGCATGCCTGGCTAATTTTTATATTTTTAGTAGAGATGGCGTTTCACCATGCTGGCCAGTCTGGTTTCAAACTCCTGACCTCAGGTGTTTCACCCACCTTGGCCTCCCAAAGTGCTGGGATTAAAGGCATGAGCCACCACAACTGGCTAATAAATGGTAATTTTTTATATCTTTTTTTTATTATTTGTTGCCGATACATATAAGCACAATTTTTAAAATATTGACAATTGTACTAGTCAGCTAGGGCTACCGTAACAAAATACCACAGACAGAGTGGCTTAAACAGCAGAGATTAGTGTTCTCACAGTTCTGGAGGCTGGAAGCTCAGGTTCAGTGTGCCCACATGGTTGGGTTCTGGTGAGGCCCTCTTCCTGGCTTGCAGAGGGCTGTCATCTGGCTATGTCCGCCCATTGTCTATGTATGGGGAGACAGAGATCTTTCTTCCTCTTCTTAGAAGGCCACCAATCCTATCAGATTAGGATGCCACCCGTATGACCTCATTTAACCCCAATTACTTCCTAAAGGCCCCATCTTCAAACTGAATCACATTGGGGGTTAGGGCTTCAACATAGGAATTTTGGGAGGACACAATTCCATCCACAGCAACATTGTAGCCAACAACTTTGCCAATTTCATGTATTAATCCTAAGAAGTTGCCTGAAATTCTTTTGGATATTTGATGCACACAATGATGTCATCTGTAAATAATGACTTTTCTGTCTTCTTTTCCTCCCTTTAGGTCTGCTCACCTTGCCTTTTGTGTTTGCTGGGCCCTCCAGGACAATGTCGAGTAGTATTGTGGGTATCCTCAGCTCATGCCAAATCTCAGGGGGAAGGTTTTAAATATTTCATCATTAAGAAGGTTTTTTATAGATACTTTTTAACAGAATAAGAAAGCTCCCTTCTATTCCTAGGACATGATCTGAATAATTCTAATCTTTTGAAAATGTGTTGAAACTTATGGCTCAACCATATGATCAATTCTTGTAATGTTCCATATGCATCAGAAAAGCGTGCGTGTGCTGTCATGATTGGGTATGGCATTCTACAGCTGTCAAATATGTCAAGTTTGTTCATCATGTTAGTCAGGTATTCTACTTGCTGAGTTTTTTGTCTGCTTGCTCTCTTATTTATTATAGGAGGAGGGTTAAAGTCTTCCACTGAGATTGCCAATTTTTCCTTCTCCTTTTAGCATTGTCAGTTTTTACTTTATATAATGCGAAGTTATGTGCAGTTCATACAGAATTTTACATTGTGTATTTTTGGTGAGTCCACCTTATCACTTTATGTCCCCCTTCCTCTACAGTTGTCCTATTTTCTTAATGTCTATTTCATTTAGTGATAGTACAGCTGCATTAACTTCTTTTTTGATTAGTGCTTGCATGGTGTGCAGAAAAAGGTTAACTTATCAGGCTTGATTGGTCCAAGCCCTGCACATGCCAAGAATGGACTTGCCCTTGGTAGGCTCCAGAGAGGCAACCCTTGGAATATCCTGCATGAAAGCTTCTTTTTGTTTGTCTGAGACCTTGGGCCATGCTGTATCCATTAAACCAGTGTTATGGACTGAATTTTGTTCCCCCAAAACTCATAGGTAATTAATCATGCCTGTAACCCCAGCACTTTGGGAGGCCAAGGTGGGTGGATCACCCTGAGATCAGGAGCTCCAGACAAGTCTGACCAACAGGTGAAACCCCATCTCTACTAAAAATACAAAAATTAGCTGGGCGTGGTGGTGGGTGCCTGTAATCCCAGGTACTCTGGAGGCTGAGGCAGGAGAATTGCTTGAATCTGAGAGGTGGAGGTTGCAGTGAGCCAAGATTCCACCATTGCACTCCAGCCTGGGAGACAGCAAGACTCCGTCTCAAAAAAAAAGAGGTAGTTAAGTTAAATGAGGCCCTAGGGTGAGCCTTAATCCAATCTGACAGATGTCCTTTCTAAGAAGAGGAGACTAGGACACACAGACACACAGAACAAAGACCACGTGCAGACAAAGCAAGAAGATGGCCACCCGCAACCCAAGAGAGAGGCCTCAGGAGGAACCAACCCTGCTGGCACTTGATCTTGGACTTCCAGCCTCCAGAACTGTGAGAAAATAAATTCTTGTTGTTTAAGTCCCCCAGTCTTTGGCGTTTTGTTTTACTAGAAACCAGTAAAACCAGATAGCTTATGCTAACAATGTGACTTTTGTGATGTGTGTCTGAGGTCCTGGGCTATGCTGTACCACTTTGGCCTCTTAGGGGCTGAGTAGCTAAGGTCGGTAATGCAGACAATTCCTGCCTATGTGACTGACACTCCATAAAAACTCTGGACATCGAGGCTCAAATGAGCCACCTTGATTGGCAGTACTTAATATGTGATTGCACATAGTTGCTGGGAGAATTAAGCATACTCCAGGCAGCTTCACTAGCAGGGGACATTTGGACACTTGTGCTCACTTTCCCCTGGACTTTGCTCATGTCCCTTTTCCATTAGGTGATTTTAATCTGTAACCTCTTGCTTTAAGAAACTGTGTGGGCCAGGTGCAGTGGTTCATGCCTGTAATCCCAGCACTTTGAGAGGCCCAGGTGGGCAGATCACAAAGTCGGGAGTTCGAGACCAGCCTGGCCAATATAGTGAAACCCTGTCTCTACTAAAAATACAAAAATTAGCCAAGCGTGGTGGCAGGCGCCTGTAGTCCTAGCTACTTGGGAGGCTCAGGCAGAAGAATTGCTTGAACCCGGGAGGTGGAGGTTGCAGTGATCCGAGATCACGCCATTGCACTCTGGCCCGGGCGACAGAGTGAGAATCTGCCTAAAAAAAACCCAAAAAACAAAACAAAACAAAACAAACAAACAAAAAAACAATTGTGTGATCATGAGTATAACAGCTCTTGTGAGGCCAGTGAGTCATCAAGCCCAAGAGTGGCCCCACCACATACACATGGTTACATTTCTTCATTCCTTTACCTTCAACTTTTCTGCATCCTTATACTTAAGATGTGTCTCTTGTAGCAACATATAATTTTTTTGTTTTACTTTGTTTTCATTCAGTCTATCTTAGTCTTTTACTTGGAGTATTTAGTTCATTTACATGTAAATGTATTTCCTGATATATTTTAGTTTATACCTACTATGTGAATTTTTTTTTGTCCCACCTGTCTTATATTCCTTTTCCTCTTCTTTTTTGCCTTTATTTGGATTAAACATTTTTTATTATTCCATTCTCCACACCTATCATTCTATTAGTTATATATTTATTTACTATTATGTTATTACTTACTATTGACATCATTTTATTATTTCAGTGGTTATCCTTCATGACAAGATTCCAGAAGAACTCCCTGTACACGTTAAAAATAATTTTCCCTAACAATATCTTCATTTTATCTTTATTTTTGAAGAATATTGTGGCTATAGAATTTTGTAGAATTCCAGGTTGGCAGTGATTTTTTTCCAGCAGTTTAACAATGTTATTTCTTTCCTTCTGACTCCAATAATTTGTGTTGAAAAATTCGTCATCCGTCTGATTGTTACTCCTATGGTTACTCTATTTTCCTCTGGCTTCTTTTAACATTTAAGATTGTCTTTGTATTTATCCTGGTTGGGGTTACTGAGAAGTCTCTTGAGTTTGTGGGTTGACGGCATTAATTTGTTTCTAAAATGATCATACTCTAATATTGCTTCTGCTCCATCACCTTTCTTTTCTCCTTCTGGGTCTTCAGTTGTACATATATTAGAACTTTTCAACATGTTCCACATATCTCTTATACTATTTTCTCTATTTTTCATCTTTAAAAAAATATTTGTGTACCAGTCTTGTATTTTCTGCTGTCCTATCTTCTACTAATCCTCTTCTACCTCTACTAATCCTACCAATCTACTTCCATTAGTCATCTCTCCTGTTGTATTCCATCCATTCTTATACCCATCTGTTGTATTCTAAATATCAGCTACTGTGTTTTCTACTCTGAGATTTATATATTTTTTTCTTTAGTGAAATTCTCTCTTATTATCTGTTTTCTCTAAAATATTAATAGCTATTTTAAAGTCTGTGTCTGATACCTCTAATATCTGTATCACCTGGGAATTTTGCCCATTTTTTTCTTGGTATGCTTATTGATTTTTTTTTTTTTTTTTTTTTTTTTTTTTTTTTTTTTTTTTTTTTGAGACGGAGTCTCGCTCTGTCGCCCAGGCTGGAGTGCAGTGGCCGGATCTCAGCTCACTGCAAGCTCCGCCTCCTGGGTTCACGCCATTCTCCTGCCTCAGCCTCCCGAGTAGCTGGGACTACAGGCGCCCGCCACCTCGCCCGGCTAGTTTTTTGTATTTTTTTTAGTAGAGACGGGGTTTCACCGTGTTAGCCAGGATGGTCTCGATCTCCTGACCTCGTGATCCGCCCGTCTCGGCCTCCCAAAGTGCTGGGATTACAGGCTTGAGCCACCGCGCCCGGCCTGCTTATTGATTTTTAATTGAATGTTGGACATAGTGTGCAACAATTTATAGAGGCTCTGGATTCCATTAACTTCCTCCAGAGACCATTCACCTTATCCTTGGGGCAGCTAGAGTGCGAGCAGACTACCTTCATTCAAAGCAGCATGAGGCAGGATTGCAGTCCTTTTAAGTCTCCTTTTTTTTTTTTTTTTTTTTTTTTTTTTGAGACAGAGTCTCGCTCTGTTGCCCAGGCTGGAGTGCAGTGGTGCGATCTCGGCTCACTGCAGCTCCACCTCCCGGGTTCATGCCATTCTCCTGCCTCAGCCTCCCGAGTAGCTGGGACTACAGGCGCCCACCATGACGCCCAGCTAATTTTTTGTATTTTTAGTACAGACTGGGTTTCACCGTGTTAGCCAGGATGGTCTCAATCTCCTTACCTCGTGATCCGCCCGCCTAGGCCTCCCAAAGTCCTGGGATTACAGGCATGAGCCACCGTGCCCAGCCCTTTTATGTCTCCTTCTTTGATTCATGCCCCCCCGCCAGGGTGTTGCCCTCCTGAGACCCCAGCTAGGATCCTGAACTCCCATTTTTGTCTCTTCATAACCACAAGATCATTGAAAAACTTCATCTTTTCACTGGCTTTCTTATTAGTTCCTTAGCTTCTCACCATGTGTATTTAATGTATGAGCAAATGCTTCAAGGGAAACCTCTGAGTTTGGGGCTCCTAGCCTCTTGGGTCCTGGCTATTCTGTCAGCTCTGTAATTAATTTTTTATTCTCTTCTCCATGAAATTGCTGAAAGATCTGCTGGCTTCTCTGCCTCTTAGCAGTAATAGTCCTATGCTCAGATTCCTAGCCTCTCTAAGAATTGGTCATCACCTGGAGGGGTAAATGATGTGCAGAATATCAGTTCCTCTCTCTCCAATTCTCTTCTATTTGGAAACTTGGTTCCTTAAGCCCTGGTTATCTGCAGCTATCCTGTGCTGCCCCAAGGATAAGGTGAATGGTCTCTGGAGGAAGTTAATGGAATCCAGAGCCTCTATAAATTGTTGCACACTTCAAACCAGTTTTTTCATCTGGATTTTCTAGTTGTTCTCAATGGAGTCAGTGATCTGCTCCAAACACTCCATTATAGCTGGAAATAGAAACTCAGGGAAGGGTAATTTTATAGATGGCACCAAATTGAATGTGTTTCTAGACAGAGTAAAGTGAACACATGAAAATAATTATGACAGCTCCCCCATATTGAGCTCTTACTATGTGCCAGACTTTGTGCTAAATGGTTACATGTATTATGTCATTTGATTTTTACAGCAAGCTGATAGGCTAGGTACTATATCTATTTCCATTTTACAGATGTGGAAACTGAGGCTTAAAGAGGTTAACTTGTCCAATCAATCTTTTTATCCCCTGGAGGCAAAATTCATAGAAAAAAATTTTGACTTAAAAAAAATTGTGTATACGTGTGTGTGTGTGTGTGTGTGTATATATATACAGAGAATTGTGTGTGTGTGTATATATATATAAAACAAGATTTGTGATTTTAACAATTTTTAAGTGTACAATTCAATGGCATTAAGTACATTCACACAATGTTGTGCAACCATCACCACTATCTATTTCCAAAACTTATTCATTATCCCAGATATTCTATACCCATTAAGTAATAACTCCCCTTTCTTTCTGTTTCTATGAACTGGACTATTCTAGATATTTCAGATTAGTGGAATCAGACATTATTTGTCCTTTTATGTCTGGCTTATTTCTCTTAGCATAATGTTTTCAAGGTTCATCCATATTGTAGCATGTATCAGAACTTTAAGCCTTGTTAAGGCTGAATGATATCCCATTGTCTGTGTAAATATTACATTTTGTTTATTCCTTAATCAGCTGGTGAACATTGGGGTTCTTTCCTACTTTTGGCTATTGCAAATAATGCTGCAGTAAACAATGGCACACGAGTATATGTTTGAATCCTGTTTTCAGTTCTTTGGGGGATATACCTAGGAGTGGTAATTCTATGTTTAAACTTTGAGGAACCACCAAACTGTTTTCCATAGCAGCCGCACCATTTTACATTCCCAGCAGTGACATATGAGGTCTCCAGTTTCTCCACGGCCTCCTCAATACTTACATTCTTTTCTTTCCCAAGTACAGCCATTCTACTATGCGAGGTGTATCTCATTGTGGTTTTTGCATTTCCTATTAACTCATGATACAAAGTATATTTTTATGTGCTTATTGGAAATTTGTATATCTACTTTAGATAAATGTCTATTCAAGCCCTTTGCCCATATTTTGATTGGATTGTTTGTCTTTTTGTTGTTTGAGTTGTAGGAGTCCTCCTTCTGTATTCTGGATAACCTTTATTAGATATATTATTTGCAAATATTTTCTTCTACTCTGTAGGTGGGTATTTTCACTTTCTTGATAATGTCTTTTGATGCACTGAAGTTTTTAACTTTAGTAAAGTTCATTTACTTTATTTTTTCTTTTGTTGTTTGTGCCTTGGTGTCATATCTAAGAAGCCATTGTCAAATCCAAAATCATGAAGATTTTACCCCTATGTTTTCCTCTAAGAGTTTTGTTATTCTAGCTCTTATGCCTAGGTTTTTAATCAATTTTTGAGTTAATTTTTGTATATGGTATGAGGTAGGAGTCCAACTTTGTTCCATGAAATAGGCAAACCTATAAAGACAGGAAGTATATTAGTGGTTGACTAGGCTTGGGGATGTGTAGCAGGAACGAGGAGTGACTGCTAATGGGTATGAGGTTTCCTTTGGGGGTGATAAAAATGTCCTAAACTTAGAAAGAGTGATGTCTGCATAACTCTGTGAATATACTAAAACCGCTGAAATTGTACACTTTAAAAAGGTGAATTTTATGCTATGTGAATTATACCTCAATAAAGCTATTGAAACAAACAAAAAGAATAGCTGGAGGCTCTATGATGAGGGACAGGCCTTGCAGCCTCACCTCCTGCTTCTAGGAAAGGGACCCTCCCATGGCTGTGTGCCAGACCGCTGCACTGCCAGGGACATGTTCTAAATTAAACAAGTAGCCCAAGCTCAGGATTCCTTCTCCTCCCCAGTGCCAAGTTTTAGATAATAAAGGGTCTTCTTTCATGAACTTTTCCCTAATTTCAGCTCAGGTTCAGATGTTGCTGCTGGCTCTTCATCCTGGCAATCACAAGAGGGAAATAAGCCATAGACAGCAGCTCCCACACCCACTTCTCTTGAGAGCAGATGGGAGCCCTGATGAAAGGGCAGGAGCACTGGCAGCTCAACAAATCCTGGGTGAGAAACCAACATTTGGTCTGGGGTCTCCCTGGTGTCTCCTCCAGGGTGGGAGTGGTGGGACTCAGCTTGTCCCCTGGCACAGGAGGAGCTGCTGTCTTGAGGTGACTTGCTGTTCTGACCTCCCCTGTGGTTGGACCAGACTAGCGCTGGGCATGGGGCTCATTTGCTGATGGGTTCACCTTAAGTTTCTACTGGGATATGAACATTTGGACACATGGACAGCTCCTCAGGAGCCCAAATCTCATTAGCTGGTTGCAAGAGGCCTCTTCATGGACAGGGGTGGTGGGGGTATTAGAAGGGTGGAAGGATTAGAAGTTCTGTCTCTGTAGAGAACAGCATGGCTTTGGGATGTCAAAAACTGCAGGGAACCTACCATGTTTCTGCACTTGGAGGGTGGAAGAGCTTGGGGCAGGGGTGTCAGCATCCTCTGGCAGGCACTGTTAGGGGGCACTGGTGAGGGGACCTTGTTGGCCTTCCTGGGCAGGGGACATTGATAACAGGGTCCAGAAAAGAGGAGACAGCAGACCCTGGTGGAGATTGCAGCTGGCAGATCTGCATATGGGTCCCCAGGGGGCACCCTGACTCCTTGGTGTGTATGAGACCCTGGGTTAGAGCTGAAGGCTGGGGGAAGTCTGACCGGTGCTACTGTTGTGTGGACCTGGCATGGCTGCTGCTGGAAAGCTCAGGCCTCTCCCAAGGTCCCAAGGCCCTGAAACTTCTCTGACTTCGTACTTTCCCACCAGGGTGGGCCAAGGGAGCAAAGTGCAGGACTCCTGAGGTCTGCAAAATCACAAAGGAAAAGGATGATGACCCCCCAGGAGGTTGCTGAAGCACGTACAGCCCCTCCTAGCCCAAGCAAGCTCTGCATCCCCCCATCTCAGGCACTTGCAGCTCTTCGCCTGGATTTGGCAACCATCACTGGCTGCAGACCTGCTGCGGGGTTTTATTTACAGTCATTAAGATGCCCCTATCTGTGGCCATGTCAGCAGGGCCCCTAAGGACCTGACCCCAAGAATGATGCCTCTCTATCCCTTGGGTTCCTCTTTGACATCCTTGGGATATGCAGTCCCCAGAGACATAAGGGTGTTCACCATGTCACCCTGCCCCAGCCCACCTCAGCCAGTTCCTGGTCTCTCCCCAGAAGGAAGCTCCCAACCTCATTTGCTGTGTCGGCATCGAATCTCTGTGAAGTGTGGACCTCTGCCATGGCTTTCCCAGAGAGTCAAAGCAGCCTGGCCAGCCCGGAACACAGGCCTTCTCCATGGGGCCACACCTGGCCCTCTACAGTTCAGGCGGGACTTGTGCCTGTCTGTTTTTTATGGCTGGCTGGCTGAAGGGTGGGGTGGGGGTGGGGAATAATAACCAGGCTACCCCACCTCACCCAATAAGGCAATGAGCAGAATGCCTGCCTCCCTGGGCTTCCTCCAGGGACCCAGAGCCTGCAGGCAGAGAGTCTTCGATTCCCAAGAAAAGCTGTTCAGCCAAACTTAGCACAAAATGGCAATTCAGGAGCTGAACTCTACCTAGCAACAAGATTAGCAGCTGATTTTGCAAGCTGGTATTTTTATCCCTGGGATGGGAACAGCTGAGAAGAGTGGCCGCCTCCTGCTACCGCAAGGAGCGCTACTCCCTCCTGTGCCACCTGGGGACCCTGCCCCCTCAGCTGCTCCTGGCCCCATGCCTGGTTCTGCCTTCCTTTCTTGCTTGCAGGGGTCTCGGATCCATGAGGGGAGGGTGTGGGGCCTGAGAGCTTCCAGAGGCGAACGTCAGCCCCCAGGTCCAATAGGAACCATGAGATTCTGGAGCTCAGAGGCCCGACTCAGCCTTTCCTCCTCTCCTTGCCGCATCCTATTTTCTTTTCCTCATCCCTCTGTCCCCAACACTTGAGAGCCTTTGTACTTTCCATGCTGTGCTGCAACAGCCCCTGGCACTTTGTGGCCCATCAGACAGAGGGATCTGTGGGGCCAGGGGTCCCTATTTCCCATAAGCTCACAGTGGGCTCTTGATAGCCATGTGGTCCTCTGGACCACTTCCTCACGTTATCTCGTTTTTCTTTCCACCTCCCAGCTCTTCTTTGCTTGCCTTCTCACCATCCCTCGCAATGACCAGAACCTTCTGGTAGCCTAAAGCCCTGCTACCTTTTGTGTGGACTACCAATGAATAAAACTGCCATCTTAGGGGCCGTGATGTTTCCTGGTTTTATAGAAAAAAATATTAAGATGGTAAAATCTCCCAGAAGTGGACTTCCAGTTCCAGAACAAGATGGTATAGACTCACTTTTCCCACATCCTCCCTCTGTGGACATAATTCAACAGATACTACAAAGGGTCCCCAAAAGCTGGAAAGAAGGTGGCAGACTGGTTAGAAGCCTTGGGACTTGAAAACAACGTGGTGGTGAGGCTCTTGGGATATCTTTTTATCTCCCATATTCCCCACAATGGGCACAGAGAGCCCTGCAGCCTGAACTTCCAAGAGGCATCGACAAAACAAATAAGCAGAGCTGTCCTCTCTGGCCAAAGGACTGGGGAATGGGAAAGGAGGCAGTGCTAGGGTTCTGTGCTCCACAAGCAGGACACTGAAGTGAGGGTCAATTCATCCACAGGGCAGTATCAGTGAAGCCTGTGTCTCCTGCCTTCCACCAAGTGCCAAAAGAAGCACCAGGCCCCAGTGGAAGCATCTTCCACCCTCACAGGCACAACCACCAGAATAGTATTGCAAGGGCTATGAAAATTAAACTGTCATTGGAACTACAACCCACAGAAGTAGGCCAGACCTAGATGCTAAACCTAAAAAGGGTGACTGCCTGCTAAAATAGAAGACCTAAATAGCGGTAAGAGTCTTCTAATATAACCAAAATGTCCAGGATATAATCTAAAATTACTCACACACCAAGAACCAAGAAAACCGCAATTTGAATGAGAACAACAACCAACTGATGCCAATGCCAAGATGAATCAGATGTTGGAATTATCTGACAAGAATTTTAAAGCAGTCATCATAAAAATGTTTCAACAAGCAATTACAAATTCTCTTGAAACAAACGTAGAAATAGAAAATCTCAAAAAGGAAGTTTTACAAGTTCATTTTTAATAAACAAATGAGAATTATGGAACTCAAAATAAACTAACCAAATTCAAAAATTTGCTAAATGGATTCAATAGTAGAACGGAGATGACAGAGAATAGAATAGTAAACTTGAAGACAGATCAATAGAATTTATTCATTCTGAACAACAGAGAGAAAACATACTGGAAAAAAAATAAACATAATTAACCAGGCACGGTGGCTTACACCTGTAATCCCAACACTTTGGGAGGCCAAGGTAGGGTGGATCATTTGAGGTCAGGAGTTTGAGACCAGCCTGGTCAACATGGTGAAATCCCATCTCTACTAAAAACACAAAATTTAGCCAGGCATAGTGGCACATGCCTGTAATCCAAGCAACTCAGGTGGCTGAAGCAGGAGAATCACTTGAACCTGGGAGGCAGAGGTGGCAGTGGGCCAAGATCATGCCACTGCACCCCAGCCTGGGTGACAGAGCAAGACTATGTTTCAAAAAAAAAAAAAAAAAAAAAAAAGAGTCTCAGGGATCTATGAGACAAAACAGAAGATCCAACATTCATGTCATCATAGTCCCAGAAGGAGGGAAGAAGAAATGTGGGGCTGAAAAAATAATCAAGGAAATAATGTCTGAAAACATCCCAATATTAACAAAAGATATAAATCTATAGATTTAAGAAGGTGAGAATATCCCAAATAGGAAAATTCCAAATGGATCTACACCAAGATACATAATGATTAAACTTCTGAAAACTAAAGACAAAGAAAAAAATCTTAAAAGCAGATAGAAAAATGACATATTACCAATAGAGAAACACTAAATCAAATGACAGTAGATTTCTCCCCTGAAACCTCGGCAGTCAGAAGCGAGTGGCACAATGTGCTGAAAGAAAAAACCTGTCAACTGCAAACTCCATATCCAGTGAAATTCTCCTGTAGGAATTCAGGGGAAATAAAGACATTCCCTGATGAAAAACTAAGAGAATTTGTTGCTAGCTGAACTATCCTTAAAGAATGGCTAAAGGGACCAGGTGGAGTGGCTCAAGCCTGTAATTCCAGCTGGGGCAGGCAGATCACTTGAGGTCAGGAGTTCAAGACCAGCCTGACCAACATGGCAAAACCCTGTCTCTACTAAAAAATACAAAAGTTAGCCAGTGCATGCCTGTACTCCCAGCTACTCAGAAGGATAAGGCAGGAGAATCGCTTGAACCTGAGAGGCAGAGGTTGCAGTGAGCCGAGATCACACCACTGCATGGTTGACAGATTGAGACTCTGTCTCCAAAAAAAAAGTTCTGCTCATTGTGAGTGGAGCTGAAAAAGCTAAAGGAAGCTCTCCAAACAGAAAGGAAAGTATAACAGAAGGTGGCTAGAATTTTCATCAAAGAAAGGTAAACAATGAAAAGAATAAAAATAAAGGTAAATATAATAGACTATTCTTTACTTTATCAATTTCTTTAATATTTTATGGCTAAAGCAAAAATTCTAGTATCATCTGATGTAGCTCCTCAATGTACAGAAAATACTTAAGATAATTATGTTTCAAATTTTGAGATGATAGGCCAGGTATAGTGGTTCCTGCCTGTAATCCTAGTGCCTTAGGAGGCTGAGGTAGGAGGATCACTTGAGGCCAGGAGTTCAAGACCAGCACGGACAATATAGTCAGACCTCCTCTCTACAAAAATAAAAATTAAGAAATTAGCTGGGTGTGGTTGCACACAACTGTAGTCCTAGTTACTCAGGTGGCTGAGGGAGGAGGATCACTTGAGCCCAGGAGTTTGAAGTTACAATGAGCTATGATTGACTCCAGCCAGGGCAACAGAGTGAGACTCTGTCTCTAAAACATAAAAAGTAAAAAATAAATGTGAAAAGATAAAGGAACCTTAATGAAAGTAAGGTTTCTGCACTCACTCAAAGTGAGAAAATGCTGACACCAGCAGACTGTGACAAGTTGTATATGTATACGATAATAATACCCAGAGCAACTGCTAAGAAAATATATACGAAGCAATATACCAAAAAATTATACAAAGCAATATACCAAAAATATACAAAGCAATATACCAAAAAATCACAAATAAATTTAAATTAAAATTTTTAAAAGATTAAAGAAATCTACAGAAAGGTGAGAAAAAAGAAACAGAGGAATGAGAAGCAAAGGGAATAAATAGAAAACAAATACTAAAATGACAGTATAAATGCCTAACATACCAGTAATTATTTTAAATGTATATTGTCAAATGCACTGATTAAAAGACAGAGGTTGGCAGAATGGATTTTTTAAAATGATCTAACTATATGTCATCTACCAAAAATTTACTTTAAAATAGATACACTGAAATTAATAAAAGAATGAAAAAAGGTATACTGAAAAAATATTAATCAAAAATAAAATTTAAAAATTTTATTAATATAGATGGAATAATTATATTAACATGAGAGAAAGTAGAAAGAAATTTCCTCATGGCAAATAAAATTACTAGGGATGAAGATGGATTTTTTTTTTTCACTTTTAGGTTGGGGGTACCTGTGAAGGTTTATTATATAGGTAAACTCAAGTCATGGGGGTTTGTTGTAGAGATTATTTCATCACCCAGGTACCCAATAGTTATTTTTTTATGCTCCTCTCCCTCCTCCCACCCTCCCTGGGGTCAAGTAGACCCCAGTGTCTGTTGTTCCCTTCTTTGTGTACATGAGTTCTCATCATTCAGCTCCTACTTATAAGTGAGAATATATAGTATTTGGTTTTCTGTTCCTGCATTAGTTTGCTAAGGATATAGCCTCCATTTCCAACCATGTTCCTACAAAGACACGAGCTCATTCTCTTTTATGGCTGCATAGTATTCCATGGCATATATGTACCACATTTATCCAATCTGTCATTGATGGGCATTTAGGTTGATTCCATGTCTTTGCTATTATGAATAGTGCTGCAGTGAACATTTGCATGCACGTATCTTTATGGTAGAATGATTCCTTTTCCTCTGGGCATATACTCAGTAATGGAATTGCTGGGTCAAATGGTAGTTCAGCTTTTATCTCTTTGAGGAATCACCACACTGCTTTCCACAATGGTTGAACTAATTTACACTCCCACTGACAGTGTTCAACTGTTCCCTTTTCTCCACAACCTCACCAGCATCTGTTTTGTGTTTTGTTTTTTAATGATAGCCATTCTGTCTGGTGTGAGATGATATCTCGTTGTGGTTTTGGTTTGCATTTTGCTAATCATCAGTGATATTGAGCTTTTTCCATATGATTATTGGCTGCATCTATTCCTTCTTTTGAAAAGTGTCTGTTTTGTCCTTTGCCCACTTTTTATGGGGTTGTTTTTCTCTTGTAAATTTGTTGATGTTCCTTACAGATGCTGGTTATTAGACCATTGTCAGATGCATAGTGTGCAAATATTTTCCCCCATTCTGTCTATTCTGTTGATAATTACCTTTGCTTTGCAGAAACTCTTAAATTTAATTAGATCCCATTTGTCAATTTTTGTTTTTGTTGCAATTGCTTTTGTTGTCTTTCTCATGAAAGCTTTTCCTGTTCTTATATCCAGGATGATATTGCCTAGGTTGTCTTCCAGGATTTTCATAGTTTTGAGTTTTACATTTATGTCTTTAACCCATCTTGAGTTGAATTTTGACTATGGTGTAAGGAAGGGGTCCAGCTTCAGTCTTCTGCATATGGCTAGCCAGTTATCCCAGCACCATTTATTGAATCAGGAGTTTTTTTCCCCATTGCTTGTTTTTGTCAGCTTTGTCGAAGATCAGATGGTCTTAGATGTGCAGCCTTATTCCTGGGCTCTCTATTCTGTTCCATTGGTCTATGCATCTGTTTTTGTACCAGTACCATGCTTTTTTGGTTACAGTAATCTGTAGTATAGTTTGAAGTTGGGTAAAGTGATGTCTCCAGCTTTTTTCTTTTTGCTTAAGATTGCCTTGGATATTCAGGCTCTTTTTGGGCTCCATATGAATTCTAAAATACTTTTTTCTAGTTCTGTGAGAATGTCATTGGTAGTTTGACAGAAATAGCATTGAGTCTGTAAATTGCTTTTGGCAGTATGGCCATTTTAATGATACCAATTCTTCCTATCCATGAGCATGGGATGTTTTTCCATTTGTGTATCTTCTCTGATTTCTTTGAGTAGTGTTTTGTAATTCTCATTGCAGAGATCTTTCACCTCCCCAATCAGCTGTATTCCTAGGTATTTTATTCTTTTTGTGGCAATTGTGAATGGGTTTGCCTTCCTGATTTGGCTCTTGTCTTGGCTGTTATTGCTGTATAGGAATGCTAGTGATTTTTGTATGTTGATTTTGTATCCTGAAACTTTGCTAAAGTTGTTTATCAGCTGAAGGAGCTTTAGGGCTGAGACTATGGGGTTTTCTAGATAAAGAAATACTTGCAAACCAAATCCAGCAGCACATTCTAGATACAGAATCATGTCATCTGCAATCATGAATAGTTTGACTTCCTCTCTTCCTATTTCGATGCCTTTCTTTCTCTTGCCTGATTACTGTGTCTAGGACTTTCAACACTATGTTGAATAGAAGTGGTGAGAGAGGACATCCTCTTATGCCGGTTTTCAAGGGGAATGCTTCCAGCTTTTGCCCATTCAGTACGATGTTGGCTGTGGGTTTCTCACAGATGGTTCTTATTATTTTGAGGTATGTTTCTTCAATACCTAGTTTATTGAGAGTTTTTAACATGAATGGATATTGAATTTTATCAAAAGCCTTTTCTGCATCTATTGAGATAATCATGTGGTTTTTGTCTTTAGTGCTATTTATGTGATGAATGACACTTATTGATTTATGTATGTTGAATCAATCTTGCATCCTGGGAATGAAGCCTACTTGATTGTGGTGGATTAGCTTTTTGACATGTTGCTGCATTTTGTTTCCAAGTGTTTTTTTGTTTTGTTTTGTTTTTGAGGTGGCATCTTACTCTGTTGCCCAGGCTGGAGTCAGTGGTGCGATCTTGGCTCACTGCAACCTCCGCTTCCTGAATTCAAGTGATTCTCCTGCCTCAGCCTCCCGAGTAGCTGGGATTACAGGCACCCACCAGCACGCCCGGCTAATTTTTGTATTTTTAGTAGAGATGGGGTTTCGCCATGTTGGCCAGGCTGGTCTGAAACTCCTGACCTCAGGTGATCCGACCACCTTGGCCTTCCAAAGTGCTGGGATTACAGGCCTTCCAAAGTGCTGGGATTACACTGCGCCTGGCTGGTTTCCAAGTGTTTTGTTGAAGATTTTTGCATCAATGTTCATCAAGGATATTGGCCTGAAGTTTTCTTTTTTTGTTGTGTCTCTACCAGGTTTTGGTATCAGGATGATGCTGGTCTTATAGAATGAGTTGAGGAGAAGTCCCTCCCTCTCAATTTTTTGGAATAGTATCAGTAGGAGTGGTACCAGCTCTTCTTTGTACATCTGGTAGAATTCAGCTGTGAATTCATCTGGTCCTGGGATTTTTTTAGTTAGTAGGCTATTTATTACTGATTCAATTTCAGAGTTTGTTATTGGTCTGTTCAGGGAATCAACTTCTTCCTGGTTCAGTCTTGGGAGGGTGTATGAGTCTAGGAATTTATTCATCTCTTCTAGATTTTCTGGTTTGTGTGCATAGAGGTGTTCCTAGTAGTTTCTGAAGGTTTTTATTTCTGTAGGGTCAGTGGTAACATCCCCTTCATCATTTCTAATTGTGTTTATTTGGATCTGCTCTCTTTTCTTTTCTTCTTTATTAGTCTAGCAGTGGCCTATCTTATTAATTTTTTGAAAAAACCAACTCCTGGATTCTTTGATTTTTTGAATGGCTTTCATATCCCAATTTTCTTCAGCTCAGCTCTGATTTTGGTTATTTCTTGTCTTCTGCTAGCTTTGGGGTTGATTTGTTTTTGCTTCTCTACTTCTTTCAGTTGTGATATTAGGTTGTTAATCTGAGATTTGAGATCTTTCTAACTTTTGGATGCGGGCATTTAGTGCTACAAATTTCCCTCTTAATACTGCCTTAGCTGTGTCCCAGAGATTCTGGTATGTTGTATCTTTGTTCTCATTAGTTTCAGGAGTCATTCAGGAGCATATTGTTTAATTTCCATGTAATCATGTAATTGCATGGTTTTGAGAGATTTTCTTAGTCTTGACTTCTATTTTTATTGTGCTGTAGTCTGAGGGTGTGTTTGGTATGATTTCAGTTATTTTGCATTTGCTGAGGATCATTTTATGTCCAATTATGTGGTTAATTTTAGAGTACGTGTCATGTAGAAATGAGAATGTCTATCCTGTTGTGTGTGTGTTTTGTTTTGTTTTTTGAGATGGAGTCTTGCTCTGTTGCCAGGCTGGAGTGCAGTGGTGTGATCTGGGCTCACTGCAACCTCCCCCTCCCGGGTTCAAGCAATTCTCTGCCTCAGCCTCCCAAGTAGCTGAGATTACAGGCACCTGCCACCACGCCCGGCTAATTTTTGTATTTTTAGTAGAGACTGGGTCTCATCATCTCGGCCAGGCCAGTCTTGAACTCCTGACCTCGTGATCCACCCACCTTGGCCTCCCAAAGTGCTGGGATTACAGGCGTGAGCCACCACACTTGGCCCTGTTGTGGTGTGGTGTGGGTGTGTGTGTGTGTGTGTAGAGTTCTGCAGAGGTCTATCAGATCTATTTGGTCCAATGTTAAGTTTACGTCCTGAATATCTTTGTTAATTTTCTGCTTCGATGATGTGTCTAATACTGTCAGTGGAGTGTTGAAGTCTCCCACTATTATTGTGTGGGAGTCTATGTCTCTGGAGGTCTTAAGAAATTGCTTCATGAATCTATGTGCTCCTATGTTGGGTGCATATACATTTAGGATAGTTACGTCTTCTTAGTTAATTGAACCCTTTATCATTATGTAATGCCCTTCTTTGTCTTTTTTGATCTTTGTTGGTTTAGTCTGTTTTGTCTGAAATTAGGATTGCAACCCCTGCTTTTTTCTGTTTTCTATGTGCTTGGTAGAATTTACTCCATCCCTTTATTTTGAGCCTATGGGAGTCATTACGTGTGGTATAGGCCTCTTGAAGACAGCATTCCATTGGGTCTTGCTTTTTTATCCAGCTTGCCACTCTGTGCCTTTTAAGAGAAGTGGGACATTTAGTCCATTTACATTTAAGGTTGGTATTGATATGTGTGGATTTGATCCTGTCATTGTGTTATTAGCTGGCTGTTATGCTGGCTTGTTTGTGTGGTTGCTTTATACTGTCACTGGTCTGTGTATTTAAGTGTGTTTTTGTATTGGCTGGTAGTGGTCTTTCCATTCTATATATGGTGCTCCTTTCAAGTTCTCTTATAAGGAAGGTCTGCTGGTAATTAATCCCTTCAACATTTGCTTATCTGAAAGAATCTTATTTCTCCTTTGCTAAGGAAGTTTAGTTTGGCTGGATATGAAATTCTTGGTTGAAGATGTTTTTCTTTAAGAATGTTGAATATAGGCCCCCAATCTTTTCTGGCTTGTAGGGATTCAGCTAAGAGGTCCACTGTTAGCCTGATGGGGTTCCCTTTGTGGGTGACCTGTCCCTTCTCTCTAGCTGCCCTCAGCATTCTTTCATTTTGACCTTGGAAAATCTGATGATTATGTGTCTTGGCATGATGTTCTTGTGTAGAATCTTGCAAGTTTCCTGTATTTCCTGAATTTGACTGTTGACATCTCAATCAAGGTTGGGGACATTGTCATGGGTGATATCTTGAAATATGTTTTCCAAGTTGTTTGCTTTCTCCTCCTCCCTTTCAGGGATGCCAATGATTCATAGATTTGGCCTCTTTACATAATCCCATGCTTTTTGGAGGTTTTGTTCATTCCTCTTCATTCCTGTTTATTTTTGTCTATCTTATTTCAGACAGCTATTCTTTGAGTTCTGAGATTCTTTCTTCAGTTTGGTCTATTCTGCTGTTAATACTTGTGGTTGCGTTGCGAAATTCTTGTGTTTTTTCAGCTCTGTCATGCGTTACATTCCTATCTATTTCATCCTTCAGCTCCTGTATCATTTTATTGTGATTCTTAGTTTCCTTGGATTGGGTTTTGCCGTTCTCTTGAATCTCAATGATCTTCATTCCTAGCCATATTCTGAACTATATTTCTGCCATTTCAGCCAGCTCAGCCTGGCTAAGAACTCATGTTGGAGACCTGGTGCAGTTGTTTGGAGGACATATGACACTCTGGCCATTTGAGTTGCCACAGTTCTTGCATTGGTTCTTTCTCATCTCTATGTGTGGGTGTTCTTTTAGCTGTAGTGTAGATTGAGTAGTCAATAGACTTCTTTTCAGGATGTTTTCACAGGGCCGAGGCTTTGTGCAGGGTCTTTATTTGAAGCTGACTTCTTGTTCTTGGTTTTACAGGAGGTATGTTAGTGAGGTATTTTGGTGTTGAAGCTTTGGTGTGATCCAGTAGATGGTGCTTAGGTGTACTGCTCAGTTGGTAGACACTTGCTGGGTTATGTGGCTCCCCTGTTTCCTCATAGTTTCAATGCTCTGAAAGCATGGGTTCCCTTCCCCTCTGAGTGCTGGATCATGGCTTGGCACTCCTGGGCTGCCTGCTGCAGCTCTGGGGCAATCTCAGCATTTATGTTCTTCCCCCTACTTGGAGGCAGCAGAGGAAGGGATCTTAGTAGTGGTTGTGGCCAAGGGTCTTTTGCTTGTTTCCTGGGGACTCCACCCCAGAGAGATGCAGGTCAGCAGTCACTCAGTGCAATCATCCCAGTATGGAGGGTCTGTGCTATGGTCCCAAGTTGGGGGTTCCCTGTCTGGTGATGAGTGGAGGTGGGGAGGTGGAACCCATGGGAGACAGACTGGCCTCTTCTCCTTGGGTCAACTGTACCTTGTTAGAGGTGTGGATAAAGCACTTATGGTCTTTACTCTTTAGTTAGTTTGGGGGAGGCAAGGGCAGTTCCACTACAGAGGCAGTGGCAGAGAGGCTTTCAGTTGCCCCTGGGGCCTCTGTCTAGGAAATTGCAGAGCTTCCACTGATTTGATAGCCCCAGCAAGGGGTGGCTAGAGGCCCAGGCCTTGAGGACCTGCCCAGTGAGAAGCTGTGGGAACAAGCATCCACGTAACAGTCTGGCCACTTTTCCATAGGAAAAGCAATACACTGGAGGTCTGCTCCAGTCCCCAGGTACCTCAGATTTTCTAGTATCAACAGTGAAGGCTGTGAAACAGCAAAGATGGCAGCCTGCCCCTCCTTCTGGAAGCTCTGTTTCAGACAGGTATGGACTTGTCAGCCCAAACACACCTGTTGGAGGTGGCTGGAGACCCTGGTTGGGAAACCCACCCAGTGAGGAGGAATGGGATCAAAGACCAGCTTTAAAAAGCAGTCTGGCCATGTCTTCATAGAGCAGCTGTGCTGTGCTGGGAATCCACTTCAGCCCCCAGTCACCTTGCACTCTCCAAAGCCCAAAGGGCAGAATGGCTAAGTCACCCAAACAGTAAAGATGGAGGCCTGCCCCTCCCTCTGGGAGCTCCATCTCAGGGAGATTGGAAACCTCTGATAGCCAAGGGACACTGGTGAGGATAGCTGGAGACCCCAGTGAGGATGGGAGCTGGAGACTCCAGTGAGGATGGGATCAGGGACCTGTTTTAAAAAAGCAGTCTGGCATGTTTTCATAGAGCCACTGTGCTGTGCTGGGGATCTGCTTTAGCCCACAGTTGCCTTGGACCCTCCAAAGTCTGAAGGGTAGAATGGCTAAGTTGGCCAAACAGCAAAGATGGCGGCCTCCCCCTACCCCTGGGAGCTCCATCTTAGGGAGGTGTAACACTGCTATAGGTGGCTGGCTGGAGTCCTAAGCCAGTGGGTCTTATCCTGTGAAGTGCCATGGAAATGGTGGAAATGGGGCCTGCAGACTGTCATTGCTCAGCTCCCTGGATTTAGACCCTTTCCTAGGGATATGTATGGGAGTCTAACCTCCCATTTTGCTGGAATTGCAGCTGCTTTTGCTGGGGAGCCCAGAAAATCCAGGTATCTAAGGTTCCCGGGGTCTCTGCATGTGCCTGAGTGGCTACTCTGCTGAGATTCCATGTAGCTCTGTGTGTCAGACTGAAGGCCCTGGTGGAGTGAGTTCATGAGGGGATCTCCTGACTCCAGGGTTGGAAAGATCCATGGGAGAAGTGTGGGTTCCCAGGGTTGCATATTCACTAACTGCTTCCCTAGGTTGGGGAGGTTCCCCCAACTCCATGTCACTCCCCAGTGGGCCATTATCCTGCATTGCTTTTCTCCATTCTCCATTGGTTGAGTGGTTTCCTTGATTAGTCCCAGTGCATGTACCTGGATGTTTCAGTTGAAGGTGTTGTATTTACTTGCCCCTTCCATTCCTCTCCATAAGAGCAACACACACTAGCTGCTTCTAGTCAGCCATCTTGGCCATCGGGTAAACAGATGTTATTTAATGATAACAAGATCAATCCACCAAGAAGGTATAGCAATACTAAATGTATATGCACCAAATAATAGAGCTTCAAAATACATAAATTGAAACTGGTATAGCTGAAAGGAGAAATAAGCAACTCCACAATTGTCTTAGTCCATTTGTGCTGGTATAATAAAAACTCATTCTGGGTAATTTATAAACAAAAGAAATTTATTTATTACAGTTCTAAAGGCTGGGAAGCCCAAGATCCAAGCACTGGCATCAGGTGTCTGGTGAGGGGTTTCTTTTTGCATTCTCACATGGCAGAAGGGGCAAATGCTGTGTTCTCACATGGCAAAGGGCAGTAGGACAAAAAGGGCCTATCTAGTTTCCTCTGGCCCTTTTATAAAGTTGCTAATTCCATTCATGAGGGATTTGCCCTCATGATGCAATCACCTCCCAAAGGCTCTTCTTCTTAATATTATCACATTGGGGTTTAAGCTCCAACATAAATTTTGGAGGGGACACAAACATGCAAACCATAACAACAATTATAGTTGGGGACTTCAAGAACCCCACTCTCAGCAGTTGATAAAACTAATAAATAAAGAATGAACAAGGATATAGAAGAACTAAACAACATCATTAACCAACAGGATCTAATTAATATTTATAGAACACTTCCTCCACCTAACAAGAGACGAATACACATTCTTTTTAAGTGTCCTTTGACACTCACTAAGATAGACCATATCCTGGGTCATAAAACAAACCTTAAATTTAAAGAACTGAAATCACATAGAGTATGCACTCTGACAATAATAGAATTAAAATAGACATCAATAAGAGAAAACAACAGAAAAACCTCCAAACACTTGCTTGGAAATTAAAAATACACTTCTGATAATCAATCCATGGGTCAAAGAGATAATCCCAAAGAAAATTAAAAGATACTTAGTGATCAATGGAAAAAATCAAAATTTGTTTTATGCAGTTAAAACAGTGTTGAGAGGGAAATTCATAGCACTGCACTTCATTAGAAAAGAAGAAATGTCTCAAATCAATAATCTCAGTTGCTGCCTCAAAAAACTAGAAAAAGAAGAACAAAATAAACCCCAAGCAAACAGAAAGAAGGAACTACAAATAATAAGAGCAGAAATCAATGAAATTGAAAACAGGAAAACTATAAGGAAAATTAATAAAACAAAGAAAACCAAATTCTTCAAAAAATCAACAAAATTTATAAACCTAGAGCAAGACTGATAAAGATAAAAAGAGAGAAGACACAAATTACCAATATCAGGAGTGAAACAGGGGCTATTAGAACAGATGAGGCCAGGATTACCCTGATATCAAACCCAAAAAAAAAAAAAAAAGATAGCATAGGCTGGGCATGGTAACTCATGCCTATAATCCCGGCACTTTGGAAGGTTGAGGCAGGCAGATTGTTTGAGACCAGGAGTTCAAGACCAGCTTGGGCAACATGGCGAAACCCTGTCTCTACAAAAAATACAAAAATTAGCTAGGTGTGGTGGTGTGTGCCTGTAGTCCCAGCTACTTGCGGGGGTGCTGAGGCAGGAGGATCACTTGAGCCCAGGAGGTCAAGGCTGCAGTGAGCCGTGTTTGCACCACTGCACTCCAGTCTTGGTAACAAAGTGAGACCTCGTCTCAAAAGAAAAAAAAAAGAGCATAAAACAAGGAAATTACACAATCTCTCATGAACTTTGACACACAAAAAAACTTCAACAAAATACTAACACATTGAATACAACAATGTGTAGACTAAATGGGATTTCTTCTTGGTAAGCAAGGCTAGTTCACTATTTAAAAATAAATTGGGCCAGGCGTGGTGACTCACGCCTGTAATCCTGGCACTTTGGGAGGCCACGGTGGTCGGATCACAAGGTCAGGAGATCTAAACCATCCTGGCTAACACGGTGAAACCCCATCTCTACTAAAAATACAAAAAATTAGTCAGGCGTGGCGGTGCACCTGTAGTCTCAGATACTCGGAAAGCTGAGGCAGGAGAATCGCTTGAACCTGGGAGGCAAAGGTTGCAGTCAGCCGAGATCACACCACTGCACCCCAGCCTGGGTGACACAGAGAGACTCCGTCTCAAAAAATAAATCCATCAGTCGTAATCCACTGTATCAACAGGCGAAAGAAAAAAATCATATGATCATATAAACTGATCCAGAACAAACAGTTGACAAAATTCAGCATCTATTTATGATTTAAAAAAAAAAAACTCTTGGGCCTGGCACGGTGGCTCACACCTGTAATCCCAGCACTTTGGGAGGCTGAGGTGGGTGGATCATGAAGTCAAGAGATCGAGACCATCTCTACTAAAACTACAAAAATTAGCTGGGCGTGGTGGCACATGCTTGTAGTCCCAGCTACTTGGGAGGCTGAGGCAAGAGAATTGCTTGAACCCAGGAGGTGGAGGCTGCAGTGAGCCAAGATCGCACCGCTGTACTCTAGCCTGGCTACAGAACGAGACTCCGTCTCAAAACAAACAAAACAAAACAAAAACAAAAAAACAAAAAAACAACTCTCAGCACACTAGGAAGGGAGATAAATTTCCTCAGTGTCACAAAGAGCATCTATCAAAAACCTTTTGTAAGCATTGTACCTAATGGTGACACACTGAGTGCTTTCCCTCTAAGTTCTGGAACAAGTGAAGGGAATCTGCTCTGACCACTCTTTTCCAACATAGTACTGGAAGTTCTAGCCCCTGCAATCAGAAAATAAAAATATATAAACGGTATCAAGAGTAGAAAGGAAAACATAAAACTGTTCTCTTTGCAGGTGACATGATTAATTACATAGAAAATAAAATCCCGAGGAAACTAAAAAAAAAAATTACTAGAGCTAATGAGCTTAGTAAGGTCACAGGATACAAGATCAACACACAAGTCTATTTCACTTCTATAAACTGACAATGAACAAGAGGAAATATATATTAAAAATATATAAACATATACAATTGACCCAAAGAACATGAAATATTTAGCTATAAATCTAACAAAACCTGTACTGAATCTACATAATAAAATTATATTATAGAATGCTGATGAACAAAATCAAAAAAGATCTAATATACCATAGTTGTAGATTGGAAGACTCAATCTGGAAGACTCAATCTTCCAGATGAAAATTCTTCCTAGTTGATTTACAGGTTTAATGCAAATCTTTTTTTTTTTTCTTTTTTTTGAGATAGGGTCTTGTTCTGTCACCCCCAGGCTGGAGTGCAGTGGCACAATCATGGCTCACTGTGACCTTGACCTTCTGGGGTCAAGTAATCCTCCCACCTCAGCCTCCTGAGTAGCTGGTACTACAGGCTCTTGCCATCATGCCCGCCTAATTTTTTGTATTTTTTGTAGAGACAAGGTTTCGCCATGTTGCCCAGGATGGTCTCACACTCCTGGTCAAGAATGATCCTCCTGCCTTGGCCTCCCAAAGTGCTGTGATTACAGGCATGAGCCACCATGCCTAGCTGGTTTAATGCATTTCTTACCCAAATCTCAGGAAGATTTTTTGTAGACATAGACAAGCTTATTCTAAAATTTATATGGAAAGGGAAAGACACTAGAATAGCCAAAACATGTATGAAAAAGAAGAAAATTCATGATGTCAAGGCTTACTATATAGCCACAGAAATGAAGACAGTGTGGTATTGGTAGAGGAGCAGACACATAGATTAATGAAATAGAACAGAGATCCCAGAAATAGACCCACACAAACATTTAATTAATAATTAAATAATAAAATAATTAATATTTGATGAAGGAGCAAAAGTGGTTTAGTGGAGAAAAGATAGCTTTTTCAACAAATGCTCCTGGAACAACTGGACATTCATAAGCCAAATAAATAAATAAATAAACCTCACACTTTATTAAAAAACTCAAAATGGATCATGGACTTAATGTAAAACATAAGCTATAAAACTTCTAGAAAAAATAGGAGGAAAACTGTGAGATCTAGGACTAATCAAAGATATTTTTAGACCTAACACCAAAGCTTTATGAATAAAAAGAAAATATGATATACTGGACCTCACCAACATTAAAAACTATTGTTCTGAAAAAGACTACATTAAGAGGATGAAAAAACTAATTATAGACCGGGAGAAAATATTTGTAAATCACATATCCAACAAAGGACTTTTATCTAGAATACATAAAGAATGCTCAAAACTTGACATTTAATGGGCAAAAGACTTGACACAACATTTCACCAAGGAAAATATACATATGGCAAAAAGCACATGACAAGATGCTCAACATCATTAGCCACTGGAAAAATGCAAATTAAATCATACAATAAGATATCACCACACACCTGTTAGAACAGTCAAAATAAAAAATACTGGCCGGGTGCGGTGGCTCATGCCTGTAATCCCAGCACTTTGGGAGGCTGAGGCGGGTGGATCACGAGGTCAGGAGATAGAGTCCATCCTGGCTAACACGGTGAAACCCTGTCTCTACTAAAAATATGAAAAATTAGCCGGCCATGGTGGCAGGCACCTGTGGTCCCAGCTACTCGGGAGGCTGCAGCAGGAGAATGGCGTGAATCTGGCAGGTGGAGCTTAAAGTGAGCCAAGATCGTGCCACTGCACTCCAGCCTGGGCAACAGAGTGAGATTCTATCTCAAAAAAAAAAAAAAAAAATACTGACAGTACCTATAATAGTTTCATACTGTTACTGTAATAAATCACTACAAATTTTGTGACTTAAAACACCACAGATTTATTATCTTACAGTTCTGGAGGTCAGAAGTCCAAAATGAGTTTAACGAGGCTTGTGGCTATCATCCTTCAAAGCCAGCAGTAGCTGCTTGGTTGAGTCTTTTTCACTTCACATCACTCTTTTGCCTCCCTCTTCCACATTTAAAGGATTATTGTGATTATATTGGGTCCACCTAGATAATCCAGAATAATCTTTTCTTAAGGTCAACTAATTAGCACTCTTAATTCCATCTGCAACCAAAATTCTCCCTTGCATAACTTATTTCACAAGGTCCGGAGGATTAGGATGTGGACTTTTGTGGGAGCCATTTTTCTGCCTAACACAATACCAAATGTGAGCAAGGATGAAGAGAAACTGGAGCTCACATACTGCTAGCTGGAATGTAAAATGGCAGAGGCACTCAGAAAAATTTTGACAATTTTCTATAAAGTTAAACATATACTTAAACATATGACCCAGCAATTGCACTCCTATTTATCCTAAAAAAAAAGAAATTGTACGTTCAATTTAAAAACTCTATATATGGATATTCACAGCAGTTTTATTTGTAATAGACAAAAATTGGAAACTATTCAAATGTCCTTCAATGGGTGGGCCATTAAACAAATTGTGGTTCATCCATGTACTGTGGCATATTATTCAACTATAAAAAGAAACTATGATACACACAGCCACTTGAATGGACCTCAAGGAAATTATGGTGAATGAAAAAGCCAATCTCAAAAAGATAAACACTGCATAATTCAATTTATATAACATTCATGAAACAATGTAATTATAGCCAAGGAGGTCAGATCAGTGGTTTCCAGGGGTTAGGGATGGGGGGCTGTGCCTATAAAGAGGCAGCACAAGGGAACCTTTTGGCTACCAAATAGTTCTACATCTTGATAGTGGTAGCAGTTTTATAAAATTACATGTGATGAAATTGCATACAGCTACAAGCACACATGCACACACACACGAATGTATGTAGAATTGGTGGAATCAGAATAAGCTCTGTAAATGGTACTGATGTCAATCTTCTGGCTTTGATGCTGTGCTGTGGCTTCACAAAATGTTTCCATTGGGGTAGTCTGGGTGAAGGGCGCATGAGATATTTCTTCACAACTTCCTGTGACTCTGTAATTGTTTCAAAATAAGTGGTGACAATTGCTTCTTGGCCTTTTGGCTAAGATCAAGTGCAAAATAAATGGTGACATCAGCAGGATGGCCAACTAGAAGTTCCTAGCACTTGTCCCCTTCACAAAGAAAGCCAGAGTAGCAACATTTTAATGAAACAACAAAAACAAACAAACAAAAAACAGAGAGAGCACTGGAGTGCATCAGAGAAGTAACAGAAACCCTGGTGAGCACAGAAACTTGGGATAGCCAAATAAAGAAAGGAAGAAATGCTGGACCTTACCCCATCCCCAAACCAGGATCATCTGGGAACCAGGAGGAACTTCTTCCTACAGCAAGAAGGTAAGCAAGAGGATCCCAGCAACCCCCACCAACACCTTGAACACACACAGACCTCATCAGTGGGGTGCCCTGCAGTCTTTATAAGGACTCAGCCCAGCTGAGGGAGCTGCCTCCAGTCCACATACCTATGATCCCTCCAAAGGAGGAGCTGACACTGTGCCCCACCCCCTGTGGCCCATGTAGCTACTGTGCTACACCATCTTGGAATTGCAACTACAGCTAGAGTGTCTTACTCAGGGGGTGAGTAGCCACAGCTCCCCTTCATCCCTGAAGCTAAGTCATCGCTGAACCACCCCAGCCTAGTAGCCCAACATCCACAAGCTGAGCTGCAAACAGCTGTTATACCCTTTCCCATGGGATCAAGCAGAGGGGGAGCTGCTCTACCTACCCCTCCCTACCCCAGGCCGGAGCTGAAGCACTACCCTCTCTCCTGGAAAAAGTGTCTTGGCCATTCAGAGCAATCACACCTTCCTCGTGCCTAAGTTGAAGCAGCATCCTGCCTCCCAGGAAATGGTGCCTGGGCCTCCCAGAATAGTCATATCCCCCAGGCCTGAGCTGAAGTGGCATATCATCCCCTGGGGAATCAGTGCCCTGGCTAAGCTGAGCCATTTTACATCCCAGGGCTGAGCTTATGTAGTACCCCGGGTCCCAGAGAAACAGAGCAGTGGCTGAACTGAGACACGTCCCCACTCCCCATCCCCAGGCCAAAAAACTCAAGTACTCCACTTCCCTGGAGCTGGACTAGCCCCCTAGAGTTTGAGCTGCTGAGACACCCCTCTCCCCGGGAGTGGAGTCATTGCTATTTTGTTTCCTGTCCCCCGCCACCCCAAGGCCCAAATGACAAGGCCCATGTGACAGCATTCTGGGGTCACAGAGTCTAGGATACTACTAAGCCCCACCATCCCAGGGTCTAGAGTCACCACTACACGATGCCTCATCCTTTGGGACCTGAGTTGCCAATGAGCTCTATTGGCCCAGGTTCTTGAATTGCAGCCATATTCTGCTCCTCAGGCTCAAATCTGCAAAGCAGCCCTTCTTCCCAGGAGTCAGGCTAGTGCTATGCTTTGTCCCCAGGAGTAGAATCACAGCTATAACCCAGCCCCTGGGCCCAAGCAGCTAGGGGTTGCCACAGAGTCACAGATACTGGCTCTGTGGGCAACCTACACCAAACCCTGCCACATAGCACAAGGCACAGGTGCCATAGTAGGTTCACAGATGCCGAGCATAAGACCCCAGCCCCATAGCCACTCTGAGTACTGCAGCTGGAATCAGTACCACTGCAGCTGCTTGTAGGCTGTGTGAGACCTGATAGCAAAGGAGAACCCCTCAGATAGGTACCCCCACTGTGGGAAAAAAAAATGAGAATAGGATCCCAAAAGCTCTTGACACTGAGGATATTAACATCCTACACTGCTGCCACAAACTTCTACAGCCTAGGCCACTGAGGTGTCTATAGTTACTGCTGGCATTGAATGAAGCTGAAGAAGACTTCATTCCACACAGAAAACGATATCACTGCATCTGTCTGGAAACAGAGTCACCACATCCTCTCCAGCCAGCCCACTAAAACCCAACTGCAAGTTGAAGTCTTTCTCTATGAGTCACTCTAGAAAGTTTGGAAGTGGCTATTGTCCTAATAGATGCACAAACATCAGTGCAGGAACACAAGAAACATGAAAAAGCAAGGAAATATGGCACTGCCAAAGGTACATAATAACTCTCTATAAACCCCAATAAAAAAATCAAATAATTGCCAAATTCAAAATAATGATCTTAAGGAAACTCAACAAAATACAAGAAAATATAGATAGACAATTCAACAAAATGAGGAAACCAATTTACAATATGAATGAGAAATTAAACAAAGACATATAAATTATAAAAAAAGAACCAAATGGAAACCCTACAACTAAAGAATGCAGTGAATGAAATAAAAAATACAGTAGAGAGCTTCAACAGCAGACTTGATCAAGCAGAAGAAAGAACCACTGAACTTGAAGACAAGTCATTTGAAAGTACCCAGTCAGAGGGGGACAACATAGAAATAAGAATGAATAAAGCCTATGAGACTTATGGGGTACCATTAAGCAAACAAATATTTATATTATGGAAATTTCAGAAGGAGAAGAGAAGGGAAAAGGTATAGAAAACCTATTTAATGAAATAATAGTTGAGAAATTCTCAAGTCTGGGGGAGATATGAACATCCAGATCCAGGAAGCTCAAGTATTCCCAGATAGATTCAACCCAAAAAAGTACTTCTCAAGGGATATTATAGTCAAACTGTCAAGAGTCAAAGACAAAGAGAGAATTCTAAAAACAGTAAGAGAAGAGCACCAAGTCACTACAGAAAACCACCAAACCACAATGAAGCAGAGTTCAGAGAAAAATAAAGGAAATGCAAACTAACCACAAAACAGCTAACAAAATGATAGAAGTCCTCTCCTATCAATAATAAACCTTGAACGTAAACAATTAAATTTCCTACTTAAAAGATACAGACTGGCTGAATAGATTTTTTAAGTGATTCAATTATATGCTGCCAACAAGAAACTCAAACTCACTTTATCTGTAAAGACATAAATAGACTGAAAGTGAAGGGATGAAAGAAAAAAAACAAACATTCCACGCATATGGAAACCAAATGTGAGCAGAAATAGCTATACTTGTATCAGATTAAACAGACTTTAGTCAAAAACTGTAAAAAGTGACAAAGAAGGTCACTAAATAATGATTAAGGGATCAATTCAGCAAGAAGATAAAACAATTGTAAATATATATGCACCCAACACCAGAACACTCAGATATATAAAGCAAATATTAGCTCTAAAGGGAGAGATATATTCCAATATAATAATAGTTGGGGATTTCAACACCCTACTGTCAGCATTGGATAGATCATCTAGATGGAAAATCAACAAACACTGGATTTAAACTGCACTTTAGACCAAATGAACCTCACACTTACAGAACATTTATTCCAACTGTTGCAGAATACTCATTCTTTTCATCAGTACATGGAACATTCTTCATGACAGACTACATGTTAGGTCACAAAACAAGTCTCAACCATTTTAAAAGAATTGAAATTATATCAAGTATCTTTTCTGACCACAATAAAATAAAACTAGAAATCAATAATAAGAGGAAGTTTCAAAATTGTACAAATACATGGAAATTAAACAACAGGTTCCTGAATGATCAATGGATCAAGGAAGAAATTAAGAATAAAACTAAAAATGTTCTTGAAACAAATGAAAATAGAAACACAACATACCAGCCGGGCGCGGTGGCTCAAGCCTGTAATCCCAGCACTTTGGGAGGCCGAGACGGGCGGATCACGAGGTCAGGAGATCGAGACCATCCTGGCTAACCCGGTGAAACCCCGTCTCTACTAAAAAATAAAAAAAACTAGCCGGGCGAGGTGGCGGGCACCTGTAGTCCCAGCTACTCGGGAGGCTGAGGCAGGAGAATGGCGGGAACCCGGGAGGCAGAGCTTGCAGTGAGCAGAGATCTGGCCACTGCACTCCAGCCTGGGCGACAGAGCGAGACTCCGTCTCAAAAAAAAAAAAAAAAAAAAAAAAAAAAAACAACAACATACCAAAACCTATGGGACATAGCAAAAGCAGTATTAGCAGGGAAACTTATACAATAAATGCCTACATCAAAAAAGTAGAAAGATTCCAGAAAACAACCTATTGATGCATCTCAAGGAACTAGAAAAGCAAGAACAAACCAAACCCAAATTAGTCCAAGAAAAGAAATGATAAATGTCATAGCAGAAATCATTGAAATTAAGACTAAAAAAAAAAAAAAAAGATCAACAAAATAAAAATTTGTTTTTTGAAAAGATAAACAAAATTGACAAACCATTAGCTAGACAAATCAAAGAAAAATAAAGGAAAGACCCAAATAAATAAAATTAGAAATAAAAAAGAGACATTGCAACTGACACCACAGAAATGCAAAGGATCATCAGAGGCTATTACAAACAGCTGTATGCCAACAAATTAGAAAACCTAGCAGAAATGGATAAATTCCTGGGCAGATACAACCTACCAATATTGACCCAATATGAAGGTAGAAAACCTGAATAAACAAATTATGAGCAGCGAGATGAATCTGTAATAAAAAGTCTCCCATCAAAGGGGGAAAAAAACCCTGCTGAAAATTTTATTGGGATTATATTGAATCTATATATCAGTTTGGGGAGAATTGACAGCTTAACAATATTAAGTCTTCCAATTCACAAATATGATATATCTCTCCATTTTTAAAAAGTCTTATTTAATTTCCTTAGGTAGGTATTTTTTGTGGTTTTTAGTATACAGGTCCTATACATGCTTGGTTAAATTAATTCCTAAGTATTTTTCACTTTTGATGCTATGGTAAATGGCATTTAAATTTTTATTTTCCACTTGTTTGTTGCTAGTATACAGAAATGCATTTGGTTTTGTACATTGATCTTGTATTCTTCAAACTTACTAAATTCACTTATTAATGTAGCAATAAAATTTTAATGAATATGGAGTTTCAGTTTGGGAAGATGAAAAAGTTCTGGAGCTGGACGGTGGTGGTGATGGTTATACAATCACATGAACATATTTAATGCCACAGAGCTTCTAATGGTAAATTTTATGTTTTTATGTTATATATATATTATCACACTGTTTGGGTAGATTTGTTAGTATTTTCTAGGTACATTATTATTATGTTCTATGTGGATTTAAAAAGTTTAACTTCTGTATTCATAAAAGAAGGAGGAAGACAAAGAGGAGAAAAGAGAAGATAGAAATGAAGACAGCTGATAGCCACATTTAGCTTTCATTGAACACAGTTGAGGATTCAGAATTTTTCATTTGCTGCCTATATCAGCAAAGATTAGAAAATTTGCAGAGAATGACATTCACTATTATTAGGCAATTCAGAAGATGACACAGAAAGACAGCAGCACTCTCTAATGATAGTGATGAAAATGAAAGTATAAGGGAAATCTTAGAATGAGTCTTCAAATGATAACATCCCAGATAATTTTTCTTGAACTCAAGAATTAACGATGAACAATTTATTTCTAATTTCAAAAAGGAAATATGACATTCTCATTCAGTGAATCATTCAGCATGAAGGACTTCATCACACAATATTTCACAAGATGATCCTGGACCATCCCATTTTGCTAAAAGGACAGTATTGTGTGACAGTGTTCTTTCATCTTTTATGATGTTTGTACATCAAAATGTACTTTATATATTAAAATTTATTCTGAAAAATAAGAAGTTAAAAATTAATCCCAGAAATCCATCTAGGCTTATGTTTGTTCATGTGTGGAAGATAACCTGGGTGGCCTGTGAAGGCAGGCCTCAGACAGTGCCTTCGTCCTGGGCATCGCTTCAGCCTTTCTCGGTGGACAAGAGGGTTATGAGAGAAAGCAGCTAAAGGTTAGGAGCACCCAGGCCGCCCTCCCTACTAACGCATCTCCTGTCTCTGCCTCTGACTCCACCCCTTGCTCTGCCATGGTGCTAAATTCAAGACCCTGCCCTCCCCTGTGAGGGCTCTCCACATCTTCAACTGACCACAAATCTATCCACACCCCTTAGTTTGCCATTCAAGGCCCTATATCCTGGATCCTCACCCATGCACGTACCTGCTCGTGGATTCCACCTGGGCTGTTCCCTCTGCCAAGGCAGTCTGACTCCATTCTCCCTCTGGACCCTGGTAGCTTCCCTTGCTCGGTCTCCAGTTCCTCCCGGTGCAATGTTGCAGCCAGGCTGACCAGGCTGACAACCGATCTGCCAGGGGATGCTGCCTCTAGGGCAGTGGGTCCTCTCTGCCCTGAATGTCCCTATGTGGGGGAGCTGTGGTATGAAGTGGGGAGTGGTGAGGACTGTGGTGCTCAGCCCTGCCTACCTGCTACAGCTGAGGCTGTCCCTAGAAGGATCCCACCCAGCACTTCCTGGACTCTTCACTTTTTCAAAAGAGCTCAGAAACTGGGTCGTTATGTAAAATCTCTTGTTTTTTTCAATGCCAGCAACAACTCAAAATTTTAATGGCTGTGGAGTTTCAGTTTGGGAAGATGAAAAACTTCTGGAGCTGGAAGGTGGTGATAGTTGCACAACCATGTGAATGTACTTAATGCCACAGAGCTTGCCCACTTGAAATTGTTAAAATGATAAATTTTATGTTATGTGTATTTTATCACACTTAAAATAATTTAAAGTGTGTGGGGGTTTCCCAACACCCCTCCTCAGGTGAGGGCAGTGTAGTAAACAGTGACGATGGGTAGGGGAGGGAATCAGAAAGGGTAGGGGAAGAGAGGGGTTGGGTTAGGGGCCAGGCCAGGTCTTGTCCATGGGCAGCAGGGGTCCTGCAGGAGGGGCCATTGACGTGTGTCCAGGTCTGTGTGCTGCATTGGGTGGGGGAGAGTGTGATCATTCAGCAGAGGTGGGCAGTGGGCTCAGGGGGTGGTCAGAGGGGTGGGGGTTGAGGGCAGGTGATCCTGGGTTCAGTTGCTCACCCCTGGTCGGCAGGCCCTAGGTGGCAGGAGGCCATTCACTGGAGGCCAGAGACAGGTGGTACTCCCAAGAACGCTGATACCCTCATGGGGTGGGACCCCCAGGGAGCCTGCCAGTGCCTTTGGATGCTCAATGCTGGGGTTCTTCCCACTCAATGTTGGTCATTTTGCAGCTGAAGAAACTGAGGCACGGGGAGGCCAGGCCCCCTCCCTAACCTTCCTGTGGTAGCCTTGGCTCTGGGCAAGCAGTCAGGGAGAGCCCAGCTGTGCTCCACCTTGCTCAGTGCGGAAGTGACAGTGAGGGCTGGGCGAGGTGAGCAGGGGATGGCGAGGGTCACAACACACCCCTTTGAGAACAGGCCTTGAGGAAGTTCTTAGCTCCTGGGGTCACAGCCCCTTTATCTAGTGGCCAAGGGGTACTTTTGTGGGGCCTGCCACCCCATGTACACCTGCGCCCAGGCCTCCACCTTGCCTGTGGCACCTGCCTTCATGTGTCCTGGTGGAGCAGGAGATCCTGCCTGGGGATCCTTGGGGAATCACACGTGGTGAGCCAAGCCATGTGCCTATGAAAAGGAGAAAAGGAAGGAGATGGAAGAGGAGCAGGGGAGAAGGGGGTTAGGATCAGGGGAGGGGAGAGGTGGCCTGGGCCTGCACAGAGCTGCAGTGGTGGGACTGAGGGTGGCTCTGCTCTCAGCGGCCAAGTAGGGTTGTGGTGTCCCTATCTCCCAGTGCCCTTCCTTGGGGTCTGGCCCCTGCCCTGCTCCTCTCTTCTGCTTTCAGACATTTGGGATAAACTCCAAACAGCAGACCATGGCCTTTAAGATCTAGCCCCCAGGGTCCCCACTCTCCTTTCTCATCCGTGTCTCCAGGGCCCTCTCCCCTCTGAGGAGACCCTCCCAGGGACCCAACCTAAGCCCAGCCTGCTCCCTGGGCCCTGTGGAGTCCACCAGAGCCCAGTCCTCTGTGTCTCCCTCCCTCCCTGTCCCTCCTGTGTCCATCTCTAAGTCCCTCTCCCTCCTTGTCCCTTCTGTGTCCCAAAAATAAAGGATGGCAGGTTTTTTTTTTTTATCTTTTGTTTTAATCTTTTGTCACTACATGGGAAATGTAGGGTGTTGGTGGCCCGTGTTGCTCACAAAGATCCTGAACACAAGAGAGGCTGCCTGTGGCAGGTGGATCCAGGCTGAAGCAGACCGTTTACTTTCTGCCCCAATGCCTTCTGGCCACCAGACACACTGCCTGCCTTCCGCTTAACAGGGGTTCAACACGGTGTCCATCACCACCTCTAAGTCCACAGGATCGTGTTTGGCCACAGCAGTGACCTGTTGACCAGGCCTGGGGTCTGGAGCCTGCACTACTGTGCCCACCGATGGGTGGTGCCCTCTGGAGAGGCGTCCCTCCCAGGAAGCTGAACCCAGGCTCTGAGCCCGAAGGGAGGGTGTGGGCCTGGGAGGGCTTCGTGGCAGGTGAAGCAAGGTGGGATGGGGTGAGGGGTGACATGAGGGGCCCCTCCCAACAAGACTAGGGCAGGGGGTCTCTGATCACACCCCCAGGGATCCCTGCATCCCACCTCTTGGCAGGAGGATGGATAGCTCCTTGAACTGAACCCCAATGGCTGGGGGTCCTTTTTCTCTTTTTCCTTCCTTACCCCAATCCTGGAACCCGCAGTCTCTAATGCTGAAATTCCCAGATCACAACAGCTTGTGCATCCGCAGGAAGGTCTTCTCGTCCTCCTGTTCTGAGGGAGCGAGGACTCTCCCATACCAGCCGCCCTGGTGTAGATCGCGTGGGCTCCACACTGTCCTGCCTCCCGGCTCAGCAGGGCTCTGTGTCCTGGGGTGAACCTATGGCCACGCCTTCCCGCAGAGTGGGTGGTGGTGCCTCCTCCTTCATGTGTGGGCCCGTCAGCCCACATTTCTTTAGGTGCCTAACCCATTGCTAACGAAAAGTCAGACATGGTGCTGCGGAGAGGCACACCTTCAGATTCTGGCACCTTCCACCTGCCTTGGTTTTCTCAGCTGTCACGTGGGGGATAGGTAGGATGCACCTCAGGCATTGTTCAGGGCAGTCCTTCTCAAACAGGCCCCAAAAGCCTCCACCCCCAACTCTCCTCCCCTAGGGGTTCTGATCCTATTGGGGAGGGGAAGATGGGAAACTGCACCTCTCATCCACTCAGGTGTTGGCGGCTTCCACTGGAACCCCAAAATGAGACCACCTCTGAAGACTAAGCCCACTGCCACACGCTCCAAAAGCACCAGCAGCAGGTGACATTCCCAGGGAATCAGCAAAGCCCTGCAAAGCGGCCATGACGGCGACCTCAAGTTAGGGCTTTTTTCTCCAAGACACAAAAATGACTAACCTTTAGAAACAGGGATATTTGTCTTGAACACAGAAGGACCCTGAAACCCTGCAGGGCTGCCGTGAGCACCCAAATTACATTTCCTCCATGTCCTTCCCGAGTGCACCTCTCAGTCCCTCTCCCTCCCTGTCCCTCCAGTGTCCATCTCTGAGTCCCCAAGTCCCTCTCCCTCCTTTTCCCCCATGTCCATCTCTGAGTGTCCCTCTCCCTACCTGACTCTCCCGTGTTCATCTTTGAGTGTCCCTCTCCCTCCCTGTCCCTCCCATGTCCCTCTCCTTCCCTGTCCTTCCTGTGTCCATCTCTGTATCTCCCTCCCTCCCTGTCCCTCCTGTGTCCATCTGTAAGTCCCTCTCCCTCCTTGTCCCTTCTGTGTCCCTGAGTGTTCCTCTCCCTCCTGGGTCCCTCTCTGAGTGTCTCTCTTCCTCCCTGTCTCTGATCTCTTTGGATCTCTACTGGCCTCTCACACTGCAGTCAGTGTCTCTGTTCTGTCCACTCTGTCCCCACCCTACTCCCTAGGTGCCCACTCAGCCCTGGCTGGCAGCTTTGGGTGCTGGTCTTACATCCCAAAATCAATGCTCTGCTTCCTTGGGGCAAAAGGCAGGGCAATCCCTGTGAGGGGGTCAGTTCTCGGAGAAGAGATGGGCCTAGCTGACCCCCAGCAGCTGTCTTCCTCACAGTTGAGTGTGTGCTTCTCAGGACTTCAGTAGAGGATTCCACTGAGCTGGATGAAAATGAGTTTCCCTCTATCCCCAGTTCATTCCCCTTTCCATGTTCCTTCCCATGGGGCTCCAGCAGCAGCCTCTGCTCCAGTGAGCTGTGGTTCTCAGTGTCCACCTGCCTGTCTCTCTGGTTTGGGGGCAGCATGTGCTGTATGACGGCAATTCTCTGATGGATCTGAGAAATGTGGATTCTCTGCTCCGCAGTTTTGTTGTTCAGATGGGAATCCCTTCCATGGTCCCCTGTCAGGGGACGTGGGATCTCCAGACGTGGTGGAGGCTGGAGATCCCAGTGCTGGCTGGGGAAGTGGCCAGGGGCTCCCAGGCTCTGGACTTGGGTGACCCTGTCCTGAAGGTTCCTGGGAAGGGGGAGAAGGCAGGTGGGACGTGGAGGGCTGGGTCGCATCTCCACCTGGGTATTCTCCCAGTCAACAGCAGAGAGCTCCCCAGGTAGAGCGCCAGGTGGCCAGACCTCTGTGAGAGGTAGGCACCACCCAGGCTGAGAGCCAGGAGGGGCCAGAGGTGCTTTTAGTGGGATCAGTCCTTTCTGCTAGGCCCGTAGTGCCAGGGTTCTCTCCAAGAGCTGCAAGCCCAGTCTTGCTCATGGCACTCACTTTCTGTTCTCCACACGAGCTGGATGTGAGACAAGAAATTTAGACCATCTCAACTGCTTAGTGCTTTCTTCCCCCAAAGCCCTGCGATGAGGAAGTGGGCAGTAGGATAGACTACTCATCTGGTCGTCCAACAGGTTATGAACGGGCCCATCGACAACACAGATGGCTTGGGTGCTGCCACCAGCCACAGCCAGGAGAGCAGTTCTCTAAACCTGAGGGAACAGGCCTTGGGCACAGGCAGGCTTACTGGGGAATTTGGGCTCTATCCTGGGAGTAGAGGCAGCTTCTATCCCAAATGCATGCCCTACAGCCCTGCCCTGCCTCTGGGAAATGTGCCTGCCCTACAGTCCCATCCAGATGGGAAATGTGGGGGAAATGCAGCCTGTGTCTAGGAACTCATGGTGGCCTGAGCACAGAGTAAGGGGTGATCCTCAAGAACACCCCCCACCTTGGGGGACCAGGAGGGTGGAAAGGAAGTTTAAAGTGCAAAGACAGGCTCCAGGCTGGGAGGTCTGGAATAAATGATGAACAGCTTAGTAAAATGGTGAAAAATACAAACAAAATTCACAGAAGGAACCTGAATGCCTAATAAAAATATAAATGGGAGTTCAACCTCACCATGACAAGGGAAATGCATGGGCAATCCAACTTAACACTCAGCATGACTGCAAACATTAGAGTCCATTAAAATGGTGAGGAGCTGAGCAACAAGACCCACTCACAGGAGGTGGGTTCATTCCCCTTTCCATGTTCCTTCCCATGGGAAGTTCCTTCCCGTCCCAGAGGATGCCCTGTGACCCCGCAACTCCACTCACAGGAAATGCCTAGGGAATCTCTCACACTTGAGAATGACTGCTGCATTGTTGTAATATTGAGAAATTGGGACCAACCTAAGCACTCACCAACAGGATGTTGTTAAATAAACTGTGATATTCACTTAATGGAATATCACACCCCACCTGGGGGAGTGGAGGAGAGTGTGTATGGACACAGACAGCTCATGAAGGGAAAAGGGAGAAAGAAAAGCAAGTGACAAACATATTGATTTACACAGTTTACAAATACGCATACAGTGAAAAATGACACCATCAAGCCAGGCACAGTGGTGCACACTTACAGTCCCAGCTACTTGGGAGGCTGAAGCAGGAGGATCACTTGAGCCCAGAGGTTTGGGTCCAGTCTGGGCAACACAGGGAAAACTCTGTCTCAAAAAAAAAAACTTTAAATGACCGTATCATGGAAAGTTCTGGAGAGCAGTTATCTTCGGACAGAGATGAAGCAGCTGGGGGTGGGGGGGGGGGGGGGGGGCGGTCACTGGGGTCCTAGCTGCTCTGAAGTTGTGAGTGGGGACAGAAGAGCCTGTTCAGAAGGCTGCTGACTGTCCAGGGCTTTGCAGAGTGCCTGGTTCTGCCAATGGAGGGTTACCAGCAGGAGAGCCTGGGGTGTCGAGTCAACAGGGCCCTGTGCTCAGTTAATGCTTTACTGTTGCTGTCTTGGTATCACTTGACTTTTGAGTGTGGCCGGTGTTGCTTTAAGTTTCTGGGGATAGCAAAAGTTTAAGAAGTGACTCTTGCCATCACATGGCTGATCTGGGAACACTGGAGAATAGTTTAGGGGTGACTGAGTTTCCCCCACTGCACAGAGACAGCCTGGTGCCAGGGAAGACAGGCTGGACCTGGTTGTGGCCCCCTGAATGGTGGTGGGGAGACGAGAGCACATCACAGGGCCCTGAGGGTGATGTGTATTTGAGGGGGTAGGGTTCTCCAGGAGCAGGTGTTGCACAGAAGGGAATGATGGGTACAGAGCTGGGTTAGTTTCAGCAGAGGTGTGAAGGTGATTCCTCTCTGAGCTGGAGGTGGGAGCAAACGAGAAAACGGTCTGGCATGAACAGACCAGCCCTGGGGAGGCAGACAGTGTCAACCACCACCAGGTCCATCTGCTTGAGGTATACCTTCCTACCAGGACATGAGAGCCCACAGTGGCTGGGGTCTTGTCATCAGGCACCCTGAATGCTTTCAAGTGGATGGTTTGGATCTCTCCTCACATGGCTGGTCAGGCCAGGGACGACAAGCTGTGGACCTAACAGGTGACCACTGTCCAGACAAGGCCTATTCTACCTCCTTGCCTGGCTGTCCCCTCCTCAGGCCTGTTGCCCCTTCTTTTCTAGACCCTCTGCCTGCGAGGTGTGTCAGCCTTTCTGCCTGAACAGCCTCACTGAGACAGACCTGGACTAACAGTCACCCATATTGAGCCCAAACCCACCCTGGATGATGCCAAGCTTAGAAATGTCACCCTGGAGTCACAAAATCCATTCTCTGCATTATCAAGAAAGAGGTGGTCACTCAGGGGTGCTGGAATCTTCCCCACCTTAAGGCTGAGCTCCAGTCTGCAGCCCATTCACTGCAGGTACCTGGGTCTCCCGGCCTCTGATGACCCCAAACCCTGTCTCTTCCCTAAGGGTCACTGCCCTGGGATTTGCCTGCAGGCTAGGCATACCTGGTAAATGAGGTCTCCACACACTGCGTCATTAGTGCCCACAAGCAATCACTGGTGAGTTCCTGAACTCTCAGGCTGAAGCTCAGCAGTCCCACTAGGGACCATCACTGGGGTCACAAGATGGCCCTGATCCCCAGTTCTCTGGATCCCCAGTTCTCTGGACCAGAGCAGCTTCCTAAACTCCCTAGTCCAACAGAGGTAAGGGCTGCCCTTCCCTGCCAGAGGGGCCTCCTCCAAGCCCCACGGTGCCCCAACAACACTCCCTGTCCTCTGGTAGACCCATACCTGCCTGTGTCTTGCACAAAGTGCACACTGGGAGGCAAGACCCTGTCTTTGCAGTAAGAGGGGCTTGGGGCAGTGCTCCGCTGGCAGGCAGACAGGCAGGGAGGCCCCAGCCCAATGCCTGAGTCAGCAGGCTCCTAACAGCCTGAGTGCCCTCCTCATGGCATGGGGTCAGTGCAGCGGCAATGTCTGGGTTGTTGAGGGTTTTGGTGGGTGATCAATGCTGGAGGATCCTCCCTCTGCCTTCCCCATCCAACACAGATCATCTTCAATGTGCCAGACCTGTGCTGGGCAACAAGGTTGGCTGAGGTAGTCTGAGACAGGGTCCCTTGATGAACAGTCCACTGGGAATGGGGTCTGCAGTGGCCCTGGATGATTTCAGTATCTGCCACTCACCTTGGTCATAGTGCCACAGAGAATGTGGCATGGCCAGGACTGTACCTGGGGCAGATGGTCTTGCTCTTTGGTTCTGGGGAGGAGGGCGAAGTGACCGGGCTCAGGTGAAGGAGCTGTTGGCTTAAGAGGAGGCTGCTCCAAGAAGCAAGTAGGAGACAAGGAACCACAGGCCTGCAAAAGGGGCAGGATCCTGGACCTGGGCCCCCCGAGTCACCAGCCACATGGCCTTGGGAGTGTCACTTACTTCTATGACTGTAGCACAATGAGGGGTTAGACTGCAAAGTCTCTGAGGCCCTAACCAGCTCTGGGGAAGAAGGCCTAGGACTGAGAGAGGCAGCAGGGAGGCTGGCCAGGGTCACCTTCCAGGTCCAGGCAGCTTTCTTGCAAGTGTTTCCTAAGCCGCCCTTCTCCAGGGAGAACAGCCTCGGCCCTGCCTAGCAGGAGGCAGCATACACCTGAGTGCCTGCCAGTGCCCTCATGAACCTGCCTGAGGATGGCCATGTTCCCACACCCCATGTGTGCCTATCTCCATCAGCATTGAGAAGACAGCAAATGCCAGCATGCCAGGGGTTTACCCAGCAAGCCCAGCATACCCCCAGAGTGTTCTGGTAGACCTGTGCCAGCTGGGTTCAGTGACGGTTGGTCCTGCCATGGGCTCTGGTCTCCCCATCACCCTCTGAGGGGGAAGCAGGAAGTTGTGAGGGGTAGCCGGGCTCAACCTCTCTTCCCTGGCACGACGCTGTCTCCATGTGCAAAGTGGGGACCTCAGGCATTTGGTATGGAGGAATGGATGGTGGATCGAAAGCCCCTACCAGGCCCCTGTCACACCACGGAGCCCAGTGATAGGGGGTTTCTTCCCTCCCTCTGAGGTAAGACCAGTCTGTTAAACTTCCAGCACTAAAAAATAAAACCCAGTGGGAGGAGAGTGAGGACTGAAAAACTACATTATCAGGTATCATGCTGATTACCTGGGTGACAAAATTATCTGTACACCAAACCTCTATGATCCAATTTACCCATGTAACAAACCTTGAACCTAAAATAAAAGTTGGAAAGAAAAAAAAAGGTAAAATTAACAAATCCACATTAGTGTGAGCTGGGTGAGTAGTTTAGTCTGAAAAGACAGAATATTCATTTTTCTTCTCTCTGAGATAGTGATCACACTGTCCTCACCAGGACTGGCAGGGGAAGCCCCAGGGCTTTGTGACCCTGTCCCTATGGGGCACCCTGGCATCCAGTGAGCACTCCCCAGGGCAGCAGCCTGGTTTAAAAGCCTGTTCCCCAGACCCGGTAGTCAGATGGTGGAGGGAGCCTCAGGGACATAGCCCAGTTCTTCAGGACCTTGAGACACATGGGCTGCTTGGCCTCTGACCACCGAGGAGAGAGTTTATCAAGGACTGGCCAGGTTCTGTGCTGACAACTTCGTGCTTTTCATTCACAAAGCGAGTCATACTGCCCGTTCCCCGGCTGAGCTGGCTGCCAACAGGCCCAGTGGGGAGCAGATTTGAGGTGGGGGTGAGGTCTGTTCCCCAAGCGCAGTGTTCTGGGCAGTGAGTTCTCTGTGCAGCAGCTGATGCCTCTTGGACACATTTCCACACAAAACACTTCTCAACTGTTCTCCTTCCTGCACTCTTCAGGGGCAAATACGCCTCTCCTCTCTGGTGGGTTATTTCTGGCCCTGGGAGTATGCTAGGCAATTCTAAGGGTTGCCTTTGAAACAGTCTTCATTCAGCCAAGAAGTAATTCTCACACCCCTAGGTCCTGTCCCCAGGGGTGAGCAGGGTCGGAGGAGGCTGGAGATGGATACCCATGGAATGGGGTGGGGCACAGAGAAGGAGAGTCAAAGATCTGACTGAGGAAGAAGCAGGTGGCCAGCCACCTGGGAGACTTGTGTGTCAGACATGGGGTTATGTCCTGGAGGAAGCCCATTGTGAGGGCTCAGCAAAGGTAACAGCAGGTATGTACCTGGAGATCAAGGAGGGCCTTGGAGCCTGGTAGGCAAAGTTGGCCCTCCAGTGGAATCATTCCCAACTCTGCACTCACCCTAAGCTTTCCGGTAACTACAGAATTCCAGAACCTGTTTGAAAGGATGTAAGATCTATAGCTACATTCCTTTTCTCCTCACTAATCAAAATCTTACAGGATTTCTAAAGCTGTGTTGAGATCTTGCCCAGTGCATTCAGACCAGATGGGAAACAACCCCTAAGAATTCCCCACGCTGGTGTTTGCTGTGTACATTGGCCTGGGACCCCGAGGCCAGAATATAACAATAATGACCATGCACAGACAGAACTGTCTCAGCAGCAAATGTCACACGCAGACCCAGAACTGCTTAAATACCGATTTATTGCAAACCAACACCGAGGAGCTGGAACAGCTTTGCAGGCTGGACACCTCACTCTCCTGGGGCCCTGGACAAGGGAAATGAGTCACCCCGCTTTCCTCGGACCTCAGCTGGTGGGACTTAGTGGCTGGCCAAACTGCGGCTGTTGTGTCTAAAAAGAGAAAACAGGCAGGGTGTGCCAGCTCTGGAGACTGGGCCAGTCCAGAGTGGTGGCTCAGGGCAGAGAATCACCCACCAAACAGCGTGGCTCAACGGGAGCAAGGCGTGCAGGGACAGGCTCCACAACCACACCAAGCACTGCAGTGTGGCACCGGGACCAGATGCAAGTGGCTGCTCCTGCCATGGGGCCAATACCCAATACTGCCCTTCAGTCATTCTTCCTAGACATTGGTTTGCCATTTATTAAAGCAGGGCAGGGAGTGGGGAGAAATGCAACACAGAATACAAAATCAGGCAAAACAAACACTGGTCACCATGGAAGTGATTCTCAAAGTCTCCCAAATAACAAGGTGTAGGGCATCTCACACCACTGCATCACTTCTGGAAGACTACCCACAGGGTGGGGCTGCAATGGGGGCCAACTCGAGAACTACAGAGATGAGAGGAGACACACACAAGACCTCCTTTCATTAGGCAGGAAAGCTCTTATGGGACAGTGGTGTGAAATCCTAGGACCTCGATGGGAAGAACTCCAGGAAAAAAATGAGTCTTTCTCAGAAGGACCCCTCATAGATGACAAGAGTTCTGCTCCCCAGGGTCGAGATCTCCTTAGAGCGGCTTCACCAGCTCAGTGGCAAGTATCAGACAACAAGGCTCTCACATTCCAAAGGGGGTATCTAGGGCCTTCTGCTCTCGCGTGATGATCGGAGCAACATGTTTGGACCCACAGAAGACTTCCCAGGAATGCTTTCTTACAAGGGGTGTCAGCCACCACTGTAAACCAGAAACCAACCACAAACTTACTCTCCAAGACAGCCCCCACAACCCAAGTATCCACAGAGAGTGTGTGCAGGGGTGGGGTCCTTCCCCTGACAATAGGCTCTCTTAGCATCTGCAGGCCTTGATTCTTGCTGGCCGTGCATGGTGCCAGGGTGCACTGCTCTGCTGTGCGGCTCATCCATGCTCTGAGCTTGAGAGACAGGCAAATGGGCAGTGCCGGTGGTAGCTGAACCATACTCCCGGCGATGGGCACCCAGAGCCCCTGTGAGTACTTGGAACACAGGCCTGAGGCCCTGTCCCATAATTTCATCTTTGCACCTTGGCTGGAGTCAATCAGCAGCCATGGCTCAGGGCATAGGCTTGGGGCTCCTGAGGCAGTGACCAGTCCCCAGAGAACAGGTAAGATCGGGCCATAAGCTCCAGGGAGCGCAGTCTGACACCTGGCACAGAGGATGGGAAGGGGGGAGTCTTTTCTCTCTTCTGGTTCAGTTGTGGTGGGACAGTGTGCCTTCACGCCCCATGCAGAAATTCCACTTCTCCTAGAAGCCCCTCAAGGTCAAAGCTTCTCAGGACTTGTGGCTGTTGTGCTCTGCTGATGAGCTGATGAACATGCTGTGGTCTCCTCCTGAGGGCACCAGCTCTCCACTCCTGCCTACGCTTTGACACCGTGCACCCAAAGAGGACGTCTTATGGGGAGCCAAGCACAGCATGCCATGCGTGGTGGCTGGGCTTGGTTCACTTCAACAAGAACCAAAGCAAGGTCGCCACAGTCAGAGAACAGAATCCCTGCTGCATCTGGACCTGAGCCCAGAACCCGGGCTTTCTCCCAACAACTAGAATGTGCAAACAGGGCTCCAGTTTCCACTGCTCTGACCATGAGGCTGAGGCAGGCAGAGCACATTTATAAAGGGATGAGCAAGAAGACCACGTGAATGCTCCCAAAAGAGGTCAAGGGGCAAAGAGTTTCCCAAAGCAGCCCCAGGCACAGCCATTCCTTGCTCGCCCTCATGCAAGCACAGAGCTTCACACACTTCAATGACTTCAGCTTCGCCTGAGAGTCCCGGCAACAACTCCACATCCCAACCAGAAGACATGCAAGCAGAATAGCGTCAAAACAACAGCAAGCAGGGAGCAGGGGAGGAAAGACATGCTGCCTGCAGTGGCTGGTTGCTGTGGAGACAAAAGCATGTGATCCCAATTTGCTGGGATATCCTCTCCTGCATTTCAAACACCTTCACTCAGCGTCAGCCACAGCGGCCACCACACAGCAGCTGGCCCCGCACCTTCTCTGCAACAGTCTGGAGATGCAAGGTCAGGGTGGAAGGCCTGGTTCACCCTTGAAAGAAAGGATGGTTAGGGGTAAACAAGACGAGCAAGTCCCTAGAACGCAGGGAGCCGAGGAGGGCGGCCGAGGATAAGGCTCTGCCTCCCCACCGGCGAGGGTTTCCTTTCCTTCTGGTCATTAAAACTGCACAGCCCCCGGGGAGATGTTGAACATGGCGGGGTCGAATCGCTGGCCTCGGAAGGGAGAACCTTCAGCATCCCACCCCTTCTTCAGCATCTCATGGACTTTCTACAAACAGAAAATAGAGAGATTAAAGGGGATCAAAAGGCACTGTGTACTTTCTCCCAGAGCAGACTCTGACTGCAGGCAGAGAGCCTTCCTGCTTCCTCAGGGCTCAGGCACTTGCCTGGCAAGACCGGCTCCCAGAGAACCGTACTACCCTGGAGCAGCCTTCAACCAAGGGAGGTACTGGGTGCCTGCCAATTTCTCTGCAAGACTGTGCTACACAGACTGAATTTCTAACCCTTCATCTTCTGTCCCCAGCAAAGCACTGGCTCCTCTTTATGGTTCATCTTGTCCCTTTTCCACCAGGATCTCTGTCCAAATTCCAAACAGCCTGCAACGTCTATGGTCCCACCAGGTACTGACTAAGGCACGAAGAGGGAGTGTCCCAGCCCACCGGGGTTGTAGAAAAGGTGCGTAGAGAAAGTGCTCAAGCCCCACCTGAGTCATAACTAAGGTGTGCAGAGGAGGTACCCTAGCACCCCAGGTATCAGCATCAAGAACTATATCATCAGACAATCCAGGGTTGACTCAGGATGTGGCACGGAGGAAAAGACCTCAGAATGTCCAGTGGTAGACCCGCCAGTCAGGAATTCCCCACTGCATCCTTGCAGATGCAGTCAGAGCTGGTTGACTAAGCCCTGGCCAACATGTGGCCATTCTGGAACTATCTAGCCTCCAAGGATCAGAAGCAAGCCTGAGTGTGTGGCCATGGCAGGAGACATCAGGAAGACTGGACCCTGAGGGAAGCATCTGTACCTGAGTTGGCAGGCCCTCTCTCCTCATAGGGACTCCACATCTGCCCTCCTCACCTGGCCACCATGAGTACACTGAGGGCTGGGGATGATCTCTCCTTCCTTCTGACCTTCTGACCACAAGAGACAAAAGAGACCGTACAGGGCCAGTAGTTATTCTACCAATATGATCCACAGTCCCTGCTGCAGAAAACCCGGTAGCATAGGCCCAGAAAATGAGGCTGTGGGATTCTCAGCACCAGGGCTTCTCCTTAAATAAAACACAATCTTCCTAACAAGAGGGTTTTCTTTTTCCTGTTTTTATTTTTTAGAGATAGGGTCTCACTCTGCTTCCCAGGCTAGAGTGCAGTGTGTGGTCATGGCTCAGTGCAGCTTCAAACTCCTGGGCTCAAGCGATCCTCCCACCTCAGCCTCCTGAGTACTTAAAACTACGGGTGCAGTCCACCATACCCAGCTTCTTTTTCATTTTTTAAAACCTAAGTGATGCAACAACAAGCATATCAAAGACACATACTATATACTGGGGATGAATTGACATTACTATCAATTTCTTACAGGCAACTCACATTAGAGACTTTGGAAAGACCATTTTGAGAACAAGTGCTGCAGCTCACATGGAGTGGCTGTGGGTGCAGAGAAGACTACATGAAGACCCCTCTGCACAGCCCTGAAAGCATGGCCCACACCTCTGCCCACTGGAAGTGTGAGGCTGCATAGTCTCAACCAAACATAAGAATGGATGACTTCAGCAGGCGGCTGCACGAAGCCTCTGAACCTTTCAACAGAATCCCAGCCAGCTGTAGGGCAAATGACAGCTGCAGAGCCCTGCAGCCACCACACTCTCACCCTGGGAACCGGGTTGCTGGATGAGGGCCCGATGTAGGATTCCCAGAGTGCAAAGGGCAGATTAGTAGACTTGATCTTAAATAGAGGGAGCCTAGGATGCCAAGATCAGCATTCAGACCTTTCCTGAGGCAAAAGTGGAGAGCAGGCCTTCCTGTGTGTCACCAAATTCACTCTTATGACCAGAGACTATGCTAAAGCTATCTGCCTTTGAGATGTCACAATTACTAACGTTAGGGTGAATCCTACCAGGCTGAAGAGATCCTAGACACAGACACATCTCAGCACAGACAGAGCAATGGCACCTGTACATTCCACATTCTCTTTCTAGATGGGAGAATCCTGCTCGAAAGAAATTAAATTAGGGAAAAGATGAAGGGTTTTAAATTTGATAACTGTGGAAAAAGGTTAGTGACACCAAAGAATTTAAAACAATAAAAGTATTATCATTTCAAAATAAAATTGCTTCAAAATACACAGCATCTGTGGCATTAGAAGCACAATTTGAAATCTTGGCAAATTTAGAAAACTCTGAGTTCACACCATAAATGGGCATCAATGCCAGAGCACGCTGGTAACTGTGACTATGCCGACGTGAACGGCAGATGGAGGCTGACAGGAGAACCTGGCCCTGTTTCCATTCTCTCTCCTTAGCGAAGCCTGGTGATCCCAGCGAAGCAACTCCGGCCCCCTAACTCTCACGATAGTCCCTCTGCCTGTAAGGTACCCCTCAGGACGCCTGAATAAAATGTGGCTAACCTGCTACATGAGGCCACACAAGGGCATGTACCTACCTTCTATGTCTGTTTCCTCATTTGATTTTTTAAAAAAAGGCTAGTCACTAAGGACATTTTACATGAAATCTCTGTGTGTTGCAAGCCTCCATATGCTGCAGACCCTGCCCCAGACACTGTCAAGCCCAGGAAGGAGTTGAGACTTTAGCATCAGCACCAGGCAGGTGCTTGGACACACACTCTGAACGACCATAGCCCTGAGAGGTCAGTTCATTACTGTCTACAGCTGTTGCCTGAGAGCTGGAGGCTCCCTGGCTGTTGAGGAGCAGATCAACCCCAGGGAGAGGGTCACTCTGGGACCTACCCCTGCACCACCAGCCCTGGGCTCCTGCATGTTGCTGAAGATCTCCCAGGGCACTTTACCCTGGGGAGGGACACACATCCTCTCAAGGGTCAGGATGGTGCCTCATGGCAAGTCTACAGCAGAACAGATTTCGATTTAACACACAGAGCTCTTTCCACTGGACCACAGCATCTTCAAGGTTCTTTGAATCCTTCCTAACTGGGTCGCTGCCCAGTCTATGGGCTCCCCAATGCTAGGTCACAAGAAGCTGTTTGCGGGCATGGGGACTTTCTGTTCCACATCTGGGCTGTGCAGTGCCCTAGGGACCAGAAAAACAGCTTGCCAAGAGGACACCAACAGGATGACCCCACTGAATTGCCCTCAGAGCAGGGCAGTAGGGCATGAAGGGGATGTCAGCTGCACCCTGCGATGCTGCATGTGTGTAATTATGTATGTGCATGGTGCTTACATACAATGTGTACTGCTGCCATCTTTCACCCCTTGAGGTTGGCCTTTCCCAGACTGACAGTGAGGATCTAGGTAGGGGTCTGAGGTCCAGAACTGCCTGGAAGTTGCCTCAGCTTACCTGGAATGAACAGACCTCCCCGTTCCTGGTCCTGGGCAGTGGGCTTGGCAACAAGCCATCAAAATGAGGAGGCCTTAGGCCTCCAGAAATGGAGAGACAAGAGCAGCTGCTTCCTGGGGAGGATTATCAATGAGACTGCAAAGCAGGACTGAAATACTCTTTGGAGAAGCTAAGATTAAAATGGCTGGAATCCTAGCACCACAAAGGCAGATCTGTGTCTGTCTTCCTCACCGACATGCCCCAATAGGGGGGTGAGACTATGCAATGTTACAAGGTTTTGGCACAGAACATAAAGGATGGGGGAAAGAGACTGAGACGAAGGTCAAGGAGAGGGAAGGATATAAGGGAAAGAAAAGGGAAACAGAAAGAAAGGAGGGAAGGGGAGGGGCAAGGATGTAGAGAAGAAGAAGAAAAGGCTGGTGGAGCCCCTGACACCTCTATGCATGTCCTTGGCACTACTGGCAACTCCAATGATGAGCAGGTATTACTGTTATTTTGTTTTTGAATGTAAGGTTCTGTAAGAGATACAATCACAGGAAACATAAGGGCTTAGAGAAAAAAACAGCCAGAGCATCCTAGCTTCTCTCATGCCTCAACAGCTAAAGTCTACATAAAAATGGCCGGGTGTGGTGGCTCACGCCTATAATACCAGCACTTCGGGAGGCTAAAGCAGGTGGATTACCTGAGGTCAGGCATTCGAGACCAGCCTGGCCAACATGGGGAAATCCTGTCTCTACTAAAAATACAAAAATTAGCCGGGCGTGGTGGTGTGCATCTGTAGTCCCAGCTACTCAGGAGGCTGAGGCAGGAGAATCACTTGAACCTGGGAGGTGGAGGTTTCAGTGAGCTGAGATCACGCCACTGCATTCCAGCCTGGGTGACAGAGCGAGGCTCTGTCTCAAAAAATAAATAAATAAATAAATAAGATGAAGTCTACAATAATTTCATCAAGGCTTTGACAAATGCACAAATACCATTTAAACTACAATAATTTTTATCATCTCTCTGTAACAAAGACTCAGTGTCAGCGTCTGGGGAAGATGCGAGGAACCACCTGACCTTAGTCCTTCCATCTTGTGGCACAAAAAGACACTTCTAAGGGGCACGTGGTAAGACTGCACAAAGGGCATCTGGGTTCATGTTCTCCAGTCAAAACAGACTCTTTCTCCCAAAGGTCAACTCGTGAATACATCTCAGCCCTTCTGTAGACCCAATGCTGAATATGGGCACAGAGTGGGCAGACCCTCACATAACCCATCCCCAAACACTACCATGAGAAGCCCCACCCACAGGGCAAAGGTTCAAAGGCTGGCCTTTCATGTGGTGGCCACAGGCAAATGCAGCATAACTGGAATGAGCTATAACCAGGCAGGTCTGGCTGTCTAAGCACCTGAGCTGAGCTCAGCTGAGCATGTGCTGCAGTACTACCTGAGGCTTCAAACTCTGCACGGACATGGGCCAAGCAAAGATGTCCTTTAAGCTTGCCATGCCCCGGGTGGAAAAGGGGGCCAAACCCAGAGGAACATTCTCTTCCACAGAGACAAGGGCCAGGGTGGACAGGGCTGCAAGGACAGAAAGGTGTGAAATCAGATAAGAGGTCAAACCCCATCCCTGCTGCTTAAGCTACTGAGTCACAATCTCAGAAATTCAATCTCTCTATTGTGGGGGGGGGGGGGAACCCAAAAACAAACAAACTGTATTTTCAGGGATACTGTGCAGTCAGTCAATCCCACCTTAACTGTGTGTACTAAGTGCTCAGGACATGCCCCTGGTGTGGCAGGGCCAGGTAAGGAGAACATGCTGACACTCCTCTCCACAGGCTCCTTGACCTCATAAGAGCAGGATGCACTTGTCTGTGAAAACAGGCAAGAATGGACGACACACAGCAACAGGGCTTGCAGAACCACCTACGATGTATTAATACATGCTGTACTGGAAGGCAAGTCTAAGACAATCCAGATACACCACAAGGTAAGGTTCCTCCAAGAGACAAAATGAGACGAAAATATGAATCAGTGGTCTTCAGTGGGAGGAGATGGTCCGTGTTTACAGAACGAAAATAAGGAGACTGTGCCCAGCAGCTGACCCCTCCCCACTGACTCAAGGCTGCACTGGGTTTGTGTGCCCTGCCGTACTGCGGCCCAAACCCACGTGCTGGGTATATGGGACACGGGAAGTTAAAAATAATCTGAGGAAAGCAACCCTTTTGTCCCTAAATAGTTACTCTTGGGATTATTAAAATAGGAAGAAAGAATGTATACATCTAATTCATCATTCTCTTTGGCCATGAGCAAACTCTACATTGGGCACTACACTGGTCAGAGAGGAACCTTTCTCTTCCTCCTCCCTAACACATTGCTGACATCACAGAGTCTTCACATGCTGGCCTCCAACATCCAGAAACTGGCTCTGCGGCCTGGCTGCCTCCCCTCCTCTACCAAAGGTCCCACCAAGCGACTCTTCATGGGAAGACATGTGCAGATGAGGCACAAACAAAAGCCATCAACACACTTGACGTTACCAGGCTCTGGTGCAGGCAAGGCATATCTCATGACACCCTTAGAGGTCCTGTTATCTGGGCTCTCAGCCCAGGTATGAGAATACAGCTGAAAGACCAGAGTGCACCTGTGAGGCAGTGATCAGGGACAAGAGCAGGTAAGACAGGTTCCTTGCTAGGGCACGGCAGGAAGCCAGTCCACAAATCCTTCTTCCCCACCGTCATCACCAACCCCTCTGCCACTATCAGCTTTGTCACCAGCACAAGGGCCTAAAGGGTGGGCTCTCCAGGACTGCCGTGCTCGTACCAGCTCATGGCTCTGTGGCTTGCCCTGCAGCTTCTGGTGGTAGTCGAAGGTAAGCCTGTCCAGCACCGCCTGCTCCTCCTCATCCACGGTGGCCATGGAGCGCTCCTTGTTGATCTTGTCAATGTCGATGGGCTCTTCTCCCTCCAGGATGGCGTTCCACCAATACTCGCCCACCTTGCTCAGGTTCACCTGGGGACAAGCAGGACAGAAACCTGAGTCAGAGACCTGAGACAGGTGTCCAGGGTTGGGGATAGAGCAGAGCCCACTGAAGGATGGGTGTCCAGGATAAGCTCAGGACCAACTACACAAAGGGAGGTGACAGACAAGAGAGGGTGCCAGAACCCAAGGCAGGACACTCTATGCCTGGGAATGCCTTTGCTGACTGTGCTAACATATCCCAGGGAAGAGCTAGGAGGGGCATACCTGAGGGGACTGACATTCTGGAAGATGCCTTTGTCCTTCTTCAGCAGGTCCTGTATACTCAGGACGGTGTCTGTTCCATGTGCTCACCTTGCCCACTGTCATCAAGAAAGGCTGTTTTCCAAGACCACTGACACCCCCCACACCAGGACCTGTCCTGGGCCATCCCAGCCTGCCCCCATGCATGCCATGGAAGGCTCCACCTAGCTCTTATCAACCAGTTACCTCTCCAGTGATCTCTCTTGCTTCCAAGAGCAACACCCAGCATTCTGCTATCTTGGGGGTAAGCTGGGACCTGTGAGACTTAGGGCTCGGCCTAATGCATGACAGAATCTCCTGGGGAGTCCTCACCCCATGACAGGGCACCACGCCCTGTCCCTACTTCTTCCTCACTGGGGCCAAGCTTGCTGCATGAGGGGGTCCTCCAGCCCCACTCCTTAAAGTTCTTCCTTCTCGGGAAGGAGGAACAACCATCAAGAACCCCAAAAGTGGTCCCGGCCTCCTCGGGCACCTCTGTGGGGATGGCGCAGACACCCCTTGGTCAAAGGAAGCAGCAACCAGTACTCACGATCCAGCCCTCAGTGCTGGGGTCTGTGAGACTCATGTCATTACCACAAAAACTTAAAAGACAACTGGAACTGCGGTGTCAGAGCAAACGTGAGGGGTACTGTATGTACCTAGGTGACCCGTGCTGCTTGGCCTGTCCCAGGGACACAGAGGAGGGCCCTGGCCACACCATGCCCCCTTATCAATGGTCATGGGGACACAGAAAACAAGAAAACTGGCTGCATCTGCTGTGGTCAGTGGCTGGGCTCAAAATTCTTACCAGAGTGGCCAAGAAGCAACAGAGTGGGTTTGTCTACTTTGTCCTAGATGAGCACTGCACTTTTTCATCAGAAATACTTTATCTGTGTTTAGATTTCATAATATTTACAACTGTAAGAGTACATTCACATGTCCAAGTGTGATGGGACTCTGATGATATTAAACCACTAAGGTGCTCACAGAAAGGGAGAAAAGGTAGCAAAGGGCCCGCAAGTGAGAGCAGCTCTCATCCATGGAGGTGCAGCCACCAGGACACTTACTGACTGGGTGGGTAAAACCTACCAAGCCACACTCAGGGTAACTGTGACACCCTAGAGGCCACAGTGAGTCCACAGGACACCATGTCCCCCTAAGAGGGAGCACTGGAGACTCACCAGCATATACGGGCTTGAGAGAGCAGTGTCCTAACACTGGACCTTCCACCTTCCCACTTCCAAGCCCCTGCTGCCAAAACCTACCCACACCATAGAAGGTACTTAGCGCTAGACCCTGCAGAGCCCAGAGATCAAGTCGGAGAATGTGCTCTACTAACGAACACGGTGGACACTGATGAGGTGTGGAAGAGCACACAGTGGAGATTTTCCAGAACTGGGAAGAGCAAGACAAAAACCTGCAATCATGATCTGAAGCCAGCATCCCAGAAATCTTGTCTGACATTCCCAGTGCAGATAGGGGGAGTGGTGAACAGGGGGAGTGGGTGGTGGCTCCCCTACACGCCAACTCTACCCAGTAAATGACGCTGCTCTGCCAGTGCCAAATTTAAATTTGGGATGAATTTTCCATTTCCAGATACTCTGCTCAGCTGGTTTGTAGCTGACTTTACAGTTTGTGTGACGGGGACCTGACTCACCCACAGAGACCCCAACACTAAGAACTCTACCTCGTCTTTACCAAGCTGATGCAATGAAAAACCTTCCAAGAGGGAACTATGTTGTTTTCTCTATTCCAGGGAAGACTTCAGAGGAACTTACAGAACTGTAAATCTCTGGAAAGAAGAGATCCTTTACGAATTTTTTATCTTCACCAGTAGTTATTACTGTGATCTATGTAACTTATTTTATTAGCGTTCACAAGTCCTATAAAATACATACCATTACCATTTACCACACATACCATTCTTTGTATTTAAAAATAAGGACAAACCCTTGGAAGTAAGGGCCTTTTCCAGATTGCCCAGCATGAAGAGGCAAAGCAGAGCTACACTGGGGCTGACAGCCCACTGCCAGCACCATGTGGGCAAGGGGTTGGCCTACACACCACCCAGGGGACGGTGCTGGTACTCCCAGGCCTTTCTGCACTCCACAGACCCCAACACATGGTTTCACCGGCCAGGTCCAAACACACACCCAGAGTGGAGGGCTCCTGGGCACAGTAGGAGATGGACCTGAAGACAATGAGCCACCTGCCCAACAGGAAGGAGGGGAACATCCCCGAATCTTCTGTGTCCACAAGTGTACTCTGGACACAGAAGTACACTTGAACCCAACAAAAATTAAGATGAGCACTGCACTTTTTCATCAGAAATACTTGATCTGTGTTTAGATTTCATAATATTTACATTGAAAGAGTACATTCACATACCCAAGTTGTTTCAAAAATATTCAAGGTTTTCCAAGAACTAAATCAAGTAGGTTTTAAATTTAACTAAAATAAAATAATTCAGTTCTTCAGTCACGTGAGCCACCTGTCAAGTGTTTACTCAGCTGTCACATGTGGCAAGTGGCCACTGTGCTGGGCAGTGCAGCTCTCCAAGGGGGCCATCCTCACTCACAGATGTCATGCATGTGCATCAGTGAAGTATTTTAGGAGGAGATGTGAGCCGACTTTATATTGAACAATTTTTAATTAAGGCAAAATCCACTTAACACAAAACTTACCATTCAAAAGTGAACTCAACGGCATTTAGAATATCCACAATGGTGCACAACCATCACCTTTATCTAGTTTCAAAACACTTTTATTACCTCACAAAGAAGCCCTGTGCCAATTACCAGTCACTCCCCATTTGCTCTAATCTTTCCTCTAAATTGTTCCCTCAACCCCACCAAGCCCCTGGCAACTACTAATGATTCTGCCTCTATAGATTTGCCTGTTCTGGACATTTCACACAAATGGAATAATACAGTTATCTGTTTGTTTTTGTCTGGCTTATTTCACTTGGCATAATGTCCTCCTCAATGTTCATCTATGTTGTAGCATGAATCAGAACTGCATTCCTTTTTAAGGCTGAATAATATTCCACTGTATGGATAAACTACATTTTGTTTATCTATTCATCAACTGACAGACATTTCAGGTGCCCCCACTTTTTGGCTGTTGTGAATAATGCTGCTATGAACACTGATGTACAAACATCTGTTTGAGTCCCTGTTTTCAATTCTTCTGCATATTTACCCAGAAGTGCTGGGTCATATGGTAATTCTACAGTTAACTTTTTGAGGAACTACCATACTATTTTCCAAAGCAGCTGTACCACTTTACATTCCCACCAGCAGCATACAATGGTTCTAGTTTCTCCATACTCTCACCAACACTTGTTATTGTCTGCTTTTTTTTTTTTTTTTTTTTTTTTTTTTTTTCAGTCATCCCCACAGGTGTGGCTAGCACCACTGGTCCTTTGTCCTGACCACAAACACACAGGCCTGCCTCCTCTGCCTTCCAGACCTGCTCCAGTCAAGTTTCCATCTGTCGTCACTGTAACCAAGTGGGCTGCCCTCCATACTGGGGCAGCAAACAGGACCTGAGGTATTGTCTATAAAGGTTCATATAAAGGCTCTGGAAGACCAAGGTCTCAGTTGCAAAATTTTAGTTAAGTATTTATTTAGTACCCTTAAAATATCTTCTGTTTTCTAAGGATGAGCATATTAGTAAAAACAATATGAACAATATTATTAACATGATAATTATCCTAAAAAAGCACATTCTAACATCGTTCTTGACTTGCCTAGAATTCCTCTCCACACTATTCCTTTACAGAATTCCATCTCTCACTCTGAGCTCATAACCCCAACCCGCAGATCCCCATTCCTTTCTTTTTCCCAAACTCCAGACCTTTTTTTTTTTAATGGCCCATGTCTCTTAAGTCATTGAGCTGACAAGCTTCTTTATGCTCTGAACATTCTCATGTTCTAGAAACTGGTTTAATTTGTAACTATTTCTGCCATCACTGTCCACATTTAACTACTTTCCTTAGAGTAACGCTTCTGGGACGCCTCAGATATGACTTCAGGTAGTTAACCTTCAAAACCACTGAATGGTACAGAGCATACAAGTCTTGCAGGGCTGTCTCCTGACACCCAGTGCAAGATGCAGTTCTAAGAGGACATGGGTACAATGTTCCTGGGATGGAGTTCAAAGGCTTCTACCTAAAAATAACACCTCTGAAAAAGTAGTCTGATAGTTTTGCACTTGTTTTTGTTTTTTTTTCTGTGAATATTTTATTTTTTTAAAGTCAGGTTTGTGGAGGTATAGTATGTACATAGTAAAACTCACTCTTTTGAGGTCACATCTCCATGAGCTGCTGCTATAGTCAACCCACATCCCAGAAGCCCCGTTCCCCTTCTCAGCAGTCCTCTCAGCCCAATGCTCATTTTGCCATCCAGCATGTCCGTGTCCAGAAATGTCACATGTGTGGAATCACACAGTGTGCAGTCCTGTATCTCATGACTCCTCTGAGTGTGGGGACTCTGACGTTCAGCCACACTGTGCTTCATGGCAGGCGGACTACACACTTGTTTGTGGACACCTGGGCATTTCCAGTGTTTTGCAATCAGGTAAAGAGCTGCTGTAGAGATCTGCATGCTTTCATTTCTCCTTGGTAAGTAGCCAGGAATGCGTGTGTTGGGTCATATGGTGTCAGCTACTGTCCAGACTAGCCACTCCACTGCACCCCTACCAGTAGCACAGAAGAGCACCAGGTGCCCCGTCTCATCTAGCATTTGGTGCTGTCTACCTTCTTAGCAGCTCTTCTAAGAGGTGTCTAGGGGCATCTCATCATGGTTTTGCCTTGCATTCCCCTAATGACTTACGACTTTGAGCTTCTTATGTGCTTATTAGCCTATTAGCCTTCTCATTTTTTTTAACATTTGGAAAGAATTTTAAGCTTAAAGTTACCAGAATAAGACAAGTACAAAGACACCCATACAAGTGTTTAGCAGCTGTGCGTCTGCACACAGCTCTCTCACTCTATGTGTGCTGTACGTATAATATATAATAACATAATATTTTCTCTGAACCATTTAAGAATAGGTTGCATTCATCTTGGCCCTTTGTCCTGAGTTATTTCCTAAGGATAAGGAAGTTACTTTTTATGGAACAGGGTCCAGTTCAGAGTCCCTCCTGCATCTTGGGGGTCCTGTCCTCTTTAATCTGGGACATTTTCACAGCCTTTTTCCTTCCCTGACGTCTCCTGATTAACTCATGTGTGCACACCCAGCTGGACACACACATGTTCCACCTGCAGGCACACAACATCCACAGCCCTCAGTGGGTGGGGTGTTCACTCAGGTTACCTGGCCAAAGGGAGGTCTGACTCTTCTCCACTGTAGTTATTGACTTGCAAACTCTCCTCTCCAGAACTCCTGCACCCCTGCTCCACCCTGCCCCGCTTAGCATCTGCCTGGTCCCATCTCTCCCACAAAGACTGGGAAATGCTGACTTTCTTGCCCTAGTCCCTCCACACTGACTGGCGGTTTACATGTCTTATTGAAGCAAGCACCTTCTCTTCTGCAATGAAGTTATCTATCTATTGCTGTCAGTACTGACCCCTGGATACCTGGCCTCTCTGGTCTCTCAATGGCTTATAACTCATTACCATGCTTAATTATGTTGGTGTCAAATGATCTCAGACAAGGTTGGTGGAGGTTGCTTGACTTTGATGGTGCTCCATCATTTCCCTGGCACGTTATCATTTTCCAGCATGACGAAATGCTCCAGGTTCCTCTTTTATCTACCTGGTCCCAGACTTCTAATCAGTCCATTTCTCTGAGGGACCCCAGACTGCAGGCTGAACAGTGTTCCCAAAATGTCCTCACAGAAACTTCCACCTCAACATGAATAAACTTACCTCAGCATCCCCCAATCTGTGCTGATGACTCACCAGCATTTATATCCCTTTCCTTCCTTAGTAACGGAACCTCATTTCTATTCAGGGAAGCAATGTGCCCAGCGAGGACGACTTTACTCCTCACAGCTGCCCGCGTGATCGAGACTGGGCCAATGAGACTTATGGGAATGCTGTGGGACGTTCCTTCCGGGAAGGCACCTCGGAACGAGGGCAGATAATGGGGTGAGACGACAGCGTGGCGGAGGTCCAGGGCACCTGCTCAGCACCTGCTGCTGGGGGAATGTGGGCCACACTGGAGCAGATCCAGCTTCTCAGGACACGCCACAAGTCAGCACTGTTATGGGCAATCTCCTGATTTTCAATGCTGTCAACTATTTTTTTAAGCTTGAAAATTAGAAACAAAATTAAGACACTGTATAGGCCAGATAGGACCCAGCTGTGGTATGAGTATGGCTGGAAGGCCCACGTATTCCAGCGATGGGGCCGACAAAGCAATACAGAGTTGCGTTCCCTTCCTTTCCTCCAACCCCATGAAACGAGGGTGCCCAGCACCCCATCCATGGTGCCACCAAGAGGGCACCATTAGCCAGCTCTGCTCAGTATGTTCCTTCCACTCACATTGGAACAGGTTTCCTTGGGCTACTGCCCTCTGTTGAATCTGTAAGCTTCAGTTATTCCCTACTGGAGTTGATGAAGGATTCTGATTTCCCCTGAAAAACACTAAGGGCTCTCCCTAGAGACATCATTTGCACTAAAGGCTTAAGGGCTCACATTACATTCACATACTAATTTCCAGGCTCTGGGCTCTTGCCAAAATGCTAAGGTAATTTAATCTGTAGTTCCTACTCTGAATTTATGAAGAAGTATGTTAAGTAATCCATGGGATGGCCTCAGTGGGCCAGGAAAGGTTGTGGGGACTCAGGAAGGTGGCTCGCCAATGAGGACAAGTAGACAATAAACCGCCTATCTTCGTTTCATCCTCACAATTGTTCTAAGAAGTGACACTAGAAGTATCTGGGTAAACTAGCAAAGATAAGTGAAGATGAAAAGCCCACTGTTGGTGGGGATGTGGGGATACAGGGCTAATGTCATCGACAACACTCCAGAAACAACTCATCCACAAGGGAGAACCACGGCAACAGCTCAGAGGCTGCAATTACACTAGAATTCCACTTTTGAGAAATAATCTAAATTGGGGGGAGGAGGTGGATACAGCTTGCACAAAAACACTCACAGGGTTCAAAAATCATAAACAAATACATTACGATGAGTTTTAAAGCCTGAGCTTCAAGGTCTAATTCCTCAAAGAATACTCCAGAGCAATTTCACTGATTTTAAATGACTTGTGTGTGCACCATGTCAATATATGAAGAGGTATATGGAATGGCATTCACCTCACATACAGCTACAACGACCATCTCAAGCATAGCCATGTCCAAGAGCCCACGCAGCAGAGCAGCCACCCACGGCAGCGTGGAGGACAGCCTGTCAGCTCCCCCGACTACAGGAAGAAAGGAGGACGGTGCGCATGCCAACTGCCTAGCTTTGGGGACTGAACGAGCTATCGGAAAAAAGAGCTGGTGCTGTTGCCACGGCTGATTTTACATCTTTGTAACCAAGAAAGGAGCTTGCCTGAGTCAAGAAGTCTCATTTAACATTCTGAAGTGTGGGAGGGAGGGAGGGAGGCAAGAACTGTCATACGGTTTTAGCAGCCACCCCTGCCTGCCCTGGCTGGCTAATGTGGGATCCACGGCACAGGGAGGAGCAGGTTATGTGGAAGGCAGCTGGAAAGTGAAGGCCATGTCTACACTGGCCTGCCCGGAGGTCAGAAGGTCAGAATCTCTAACCAAGGAGCTGGGGGCGGTGGCAGCAGTGCAGCTCCGGATGCCATCCCTTTGCATCCTTCTCATCTCATGCGGCCTCACAGTGCTGTGATGGGAGACCTGCACTGGTGTCTGGGGCTGCCGTAACAGGGAACAACAGACCAGGCAACTTAAGGCAATACAAATTTATTATCTCCCAGTCCCATGGGCCAGAACTCTGAAATCAAGGTGTCAGTAGGGTCACGCTCCTGCAGAGACTCTAGGGGAGGATCTTTCCTGCCATTTCCAGCTTCTGGTGGCTCCAGGTGTTCCTGGGCTTAGTGGTTATATCATTCGTGTCTGCCCCATCTTCACATGGCCTTCTCTGTGTCTATCTCTGTCTTCTCCTGTTTCTTATACAGACAGGTGTCACTGGATAATCCAGGATGATTCCATCTTGAGAGATCCTTAACTTAATCATATCTACAAAGACCCTTTTCCCAAATAAGCCCACATTCACAGGATATCTCCAAACCTTTAGAGCAAAGCCCTCAACTCTCTTTAGCCATCCCCAGTGCCTGAACAGGGTTGGGTACTTAATGATAAGAAACAAACAAACACTGGAGATCAATCAGACTACAGTGCTTAACTTTGTTGGAAGGGTGAGAAATGGAAGTCCAGCAAGGCTAAAGAGATGACCCAAAATCAGGCAGCTGCTTGACAGGGGGCTGCAACCCAAAGCCTGCCCCTCTGATTCATTTGCAGTCCCTCTGCATCCACACGCTCAAAGCAGTGTGCCAAGCTCCACACAGCAGACACGATGCAGCAAGCAGGAGGCAAACAGGATCTTTGTGAATCAAAGCAATCGGCTCATTAATTCACAATATTATCTCATATATGTAATCAGAGGAAACGATGTGGGCCTAAAAGGTCACACATAAATAAATAATTCAATAAAGAAGACAACAAACTGCTTAGCTCCTATAAACAGCAAAGTTTCTGTGATACACTCTGCATTTACCGCACTAGAGACTACGTGGTCCAGAAAGAGGTGGAGGCAGGCAGAGCCCTGCATGGGAGCACTATAGGAAGAGTTTAAATGCTCTCCATAACTCCTCTTTATTCAGGTGCTTGATTTCTCACAGGTGAAGGCGCATTAGGAACGCAATGCCATCTACTGATAACAAAGGCACTTTAAGGAACTATGGGAAAGAACTCATGCAGTGTTTCAATTGTAGAGGGATTTTCAGCAGAGAGTATTTAGGAGCCGTGTTCACGGCAGTGACAGGTGCCCCTCAGTCTGCAATGGTTCTGCTGAATTTCTATAAACTCTTTGAGTAGCAGGTGTTTGACGAAAGCTAACTACAAAAACTAAAGGCAGCCAGGGCACAAATAAAGGCTGCACTCATGAAGAACACACAGGTGGAGACAGGCCTGCCAGGGTTGTGCTATGGCCCCAAGGGCCCTGGCATGAAAGTTGAACATCCAGCCATCCTCTTAAAGCACAGCTCCCCCAATCTCCTGCCTGGTGGCTGCATCTCACACATTTACCTAACACAGGGAAGACTCTGAAACCCACACTGGGGACCTACACTCCTCCCTCCTCATGTTCTGCTCCACGGAGCCTTTCGGCTGAAAGGGAGCAATGCTTCCCAGCCCCGACAGGTCTGAGCCTTCTCCAGAGACTCCCGTTTCTCACAGCACTGGAAAAAGCCTTCTGGGACAAGGCAGGCATGGGTTTGAGGTCTAGCTCTACCCACTTTGCAAGCCACTTACCTTCTCATAGCCTCAGTGTCCCAATTTGTAAAATAAGTTTGCAGAGCATTAAACAGCATCGTAAGGCACCTCACAAAGAGCCTGGCCCAAAGACTGCGTTCATTGAATGGCAGCCATTATTAAAAGAAGTTAATGTTTTGGCCACTAGCCACATCCCTATTCCACTTGTACTATACATACAAGTGTACAAAACGCACACAAAAAAGAAACATGGCTTTGAAATATCCATGAAGAAGTTAGAGTCACTTCTGTCAACAAAACCCTTAAGAGTTGAGCTATGTATTAATAATCACATATTTATGCAAATAGTGTACAGTAAAACATTGGTACCCTGACTGTAATCCCAACAGATTCCAAATACGGTGGCTATGGGCTCAGAGACCAGTGACTAAGGCTTTGGGCTTCTGCATGAAGTATCTACAAAGTGCAACCGGACCACATGGTGAAGGCTCACAAGAGCTCCCCGCTCAGAGGGAACCAACATGAGAGCATCATGACCTGCTCCATGCTCTGCACTGAGTTCACCCAACAGAAGGCAGGAGAATCAAGTCAGTGTTTTAAGGCAGGGCTGTCATGACCTCTCAGTCCATGGAGAAGGCAACCCCAGGATCATGGGCTCACTAGTGCAATCCAGGCAGCCAGGGCTGCACCTTCAGAGGTCTAGCTAGCCAGCCCCAGTACTGCTAGTGCATCACTCATGCTCTCATACCTCCACAACCACGTGAAGCTCAAGTGAGGAAGAGGCCATAACGGCATCTGCAAAGTCAAATATGACATAAAGGAAAGGAACTGGTAGTAGTCACAGGAGCCCATAGCTTGGAAAAAGGCTCCAGGCTGTGTAATTAATGCATAGGTTTTATATGTCAGGGGTCAGGGGATGAGGAACTGAACTGCTGGGTGATGGGGTGATCATCACAGTATTTGTAGGCAGGAGAAGAACACTTCTCTGGTCTTTGACTACTGAACGCCACAGGCAGGGGAGCACACAGGGTGAGATTTAGAACAAGAACCACTGTCATCTGCCGCTGGCCATCAGCAGAGGTAGGCCCTGGGTGGCCAGGAGAGTCTGAACTGGGATGGGTCAGTCCTAGCCCCACTGCTGGAAACCCTATACACCACACATACGGCCTCGCGTAGGGCCTAAATAGGAGGCCCTGTTTAGGATGAAACGCTCACTAGGAGAGGGAGCAGTTGAGGCCACCGCAGCACCAAGGAGCATGCTGTTTGTGCCCAGGTTGGCCCCACCTTTGTGTAGCCAGAGTGAACTCCATCGTCCAGGCTTGATATCAAGACTGGAATTAAGGTTGGTTCAGGATCCTGCAGCACTGACAGAATACCCTCCTTTCAGTACCTGGCCCGCATGTCCCTCCGAGCATGAGGGCAGCCAGGACAGAGTCACTGTGGGCCCAAAAGATAGTTTGTCCCTGCCAGTCAGCACTGGCCAGGGAAGCCCAGGCAGAAGCCTGCCAAGCACGTCTTACAGCAACCAAAACAGATATCTTTATTGCATATTTTGCACATATGAAGAATATATCTGTATAAAATTCTAAAGACTTTTGTCCAGACTTAATATTTTTTTCACCTTTATCCCTTTTACCACGCCCTGTAAGCACCCCAGCAGGAGGAAAGAGGAAACAAGTTAATTCAGAACATGTTGTGCCTCAATGTATCTGTAGGTGACCGCCACTTGGGCACCAGCACAGAGCCACCACTGACAGGGTTCAAAGCTTTCACAGGGCAGAAGGAGGTGAGACACCAACAGATCTGGTTCAGGCATGCAGCCCAATTTGTGAGTGAGTCTGCTAACTGGTAACATGCGAGCTGTTCATTTGGATTCACACCTTAATCTTACTGTCCTGAACTCTTAGCTAATGCCTAACCAGCAGCTGGGTAAGGAGAGCCAGTTGGTCAATGAGCCTGATTCTCTGAATTTATTAACTCTGCACCCTCCAGAGTAGCATCTGTAAAAATTCAACCTACCTTTTCATTTTCAATTTACTTGTTTTTGCCTTAGATGTAATAACAGTGGAGCTCTTTGGAACGACCAAGACCTCAAAGGGCCAAAGCTCAAGTGCCCACAGAGGCAATCTCTGAGCAGTCTGGAAAATGCTCAGGAAAACCCATCTGCCCTAGCAGCTGAAATTAACAGCCTCACTGCTTAAGTGTAAACAGGTTTGTTGGTCAAAAGGGGCATCACTGCAGGTTTGACGTCTACCTGGGAACCCTGCACACAGGTGCCCAAACTTACCAAAACACACTTCCCGGGCTCGAGACTCCAGAGAGAACTCTCAGTGTTGATCTTGTGAGTAAGCTTCCCTTCCATGAGGACACGCTCCCCATTTTCCTCCAGCATGGCCACACGAATGGAGCTGCTGCTAAGGGCCACTGAGACCTGAGGACATAGCAGAAGAAAATCATCTCTCCTATCAGGGTGACCACTGGTGTTCTGTATAGTGGGAGGGGTGACAGTTTCCAAGGTACCTGACTGCACACTACAGCGTTGTCATCAGGCTCACCAGGCATCTCAGTGAAGAAAACCGTATCAGCCTAATTTATACCTAGAGCAACCTGCAGATGTCAGCTCATGTAGGTAAATCCACCAAAAAATCTTTCTCAGCATAACTGGTAACATAAAGTGCTATGGTGGAAGCTGCTGTGACCCAATCTTCTTCTCCCTTCTCCAGTTAAGGGAGACCAATTGTCACCGCAAAAAAGTAAGCAGAGGAGACAAGCGGTGAGTATTTTTCCCTTGCCTCCCCTTGTGGCTACCTGGGAGATGCAGGAGCCCAGCCCTGGACCACAGCAACCAAGAGAGCTGACGGGGCTGCACATCCTGAATTGCTTACCCCAGGACTGTCGTACAAGAGACAAGCACCGCCTCTTCCTTCTGTGAGCTACTGCACTGCCTGGTGACTATAGCCTGGTCTTCATCCAAGAGTATGAGACCAATTCCTTTGATTTTGGAAGGCAGCTATGCTCACCATTATACCACCAACGTCCCCACATGGTTTTGCATTTTGTCTCGGTTCTTTACAAAACCAAGCCTCTAAAAGCCTCAGCTCACCTTCGTCCCTCTGAGCCTGTCCTAGGCAGACAATGGCCCCATGGCCCTCCCCACTGCCCTAGGAACACCTATCCCTACCCCACCACTTGTCTGTCTCCAGAACTGGACTGGCAGCTGCTGGGAGTAGGATTCCTTTTACTTCATATCATGTATTCCAGCCAGCAGTCTCCAAAGCAGGGTATGCATACCCCAGGGGGTTCACAGGTCAGTAATTAGAAGAGGAAATAAAACAGAACTTCCATTTACATTTTGTATCTGTATAAGGCATGCATTAAGAAGACACTGGGATCAAGTACTTAAAACTTTTTTCTAATAGGTATGTGGAATAAAAACAATTTGGAAGCTACTCTCCATGTCATCTGGTAGGTGACTCATTAAATGCTTATAAGATGATTGGAAAAAAAGACAACCCAAACTGATAGGTTTTCCAAACTGGAGTTTAGTATTTGCCAATGAAATACAATACCATAACCTAACTGTATTTTAAATATTCATAAATAAAAAATGGAAATGGAAGAAATGATGTGCAGGAGTCACTGCTGTCAGACAGTTTTTCTTCTTTTTCTTTAAGAGACACGGCCTCACTGCATTGCCCAGGCTGGAGTGCAGTCGCGTGATCCCAGCTCACTGCTGCATCAAACTCCTGGGCTGAAGCAATCCCTCCACCTCAGCCTCCCAAGTAGCTGGGACTACAGGCAAGTGCCACTATGCCTGGCTAATTTTATTTTTATTTTTTGTAGAGACAGGGGTCTTGCTGTTGCCCAGGCTGGTTTCGAACTCCTGGCCCCAAGCGATCCTACTGCCTCAGCCTCCCAAAGTGCTGGGATGACACATATGAGCCACTACATCCAGCCCATCAGATAGTTTCTAAATGAAAGATAGTTCCTGAGCCATGCAGTGAGGGGAGAAGGTGGCAGAAGGCTGCCCACTGCAGGACACAGTGAAGATATTCTGTTAGGCATGGGCAGCTCTGCCAGGTTCACATGCAGACTCCAAGGAAACATCCTCTCATGAGACCGCAATTCCACTTGCATGACCTTTCATAGGGGAATTTACCATGGAAAAGGGTATTTACTTGGCTAGTCCTATTGAACAATAGGCAACTGAGCTTCATTCCTGACCTTCTAATACCATGAGGAACGTGAGCAAATGGAACAATAGATCCACTCACTCTTGAAATGAACCAGACACATGTTGGGCCAAATCATGTCTAACCATAAACTTGTGTGCAATGGAAACATGACACAGAGGGCCCAAGGCTCCTCGGTCCTGCCTTCACAAGAACAAGCTCACTTAACAAATATAATTCTCCCACCCAGCTCTATATAACATAATTTCCAAATTTGGGGAAGCTTCTCACACTGCCTACCCAGGGGAATGAACCAAATCATCAAGGTAGAAAACCAGACAAGAAATGCTTCCAGAGGTCCCAGGTGAAGATGTCACACTGGGAACAGACAGTCAACTTTCTGACCTCTTGTGACCTGCAGACATAAAAGGCATGAAGAGAAAAAACCCAGATAGTGAAAACAGGGGAAGAGGGAGGCCAGGAACAGATGAGATGTCAACAAATCTGCGGAAGACAAAAGGAGGAGGGACACAGGAGACAAATTCTATGGCGTAGGAGACATCCAGAAGCCACAGCTACATGGGCTCTAGCTGGGAGTCAGCAGGTATGCAGGGCAGGAGCAAGGCCAGGGGCACATGTGGGAACTGCTGTGGCCCTGGATGCCCCATTGAAAGGGACAGGAATCCCTCTGTTTGCTACAGAAGAATGGAGGACCTTGCTCCAAAGACACTGACCAGCAGTCTGAGGACCTAGTGTGGATGCCTGTGTGTCAAGTGAAGTCCTACTCACTCAAGCATTAGGATGGCCAAGACCCCATGTCCTGTAAAGCAAAGCTGACTGGTCAATCCACTCAGCTGTCAGTGGTGGTGGGAAGAGGAGACTTCAGACACACAGTAGACAAACCCATCAATACAGTCCCACACTCAAGAGAATGGGAGAAAAATATTTTTGTATTAAAAAAAAAAAGGGCCAGGCATGGTGGCTCACACCTGTAATCCCAGCACTTTTGGAGGCCGAGGCGGGCAGATCACCTAAGGTTGGGAGTTTGAGACCAGCCTGGCCAAACTGGAGAAAAACACATCTCTACTAAAAACATCTCTACTAAAAAAAACATCTCTACTAAAAACACAAAATTAGCCAGGCACCAGTGGTGTTGCATGCCTGTAATTCCAGCTACTATGGAGACTGAGGCAGAAGAATAGCTTGAACCCAGGAGGCAGAGGTTGCGGTAAGCTGAGATCGCACCATTGCACTCCAGCCTGGGCAATAGGAGTGAAATTCTGTAAAAAAAAAAAAAAAAAAAAAAAAAATTACTAGAGAACTGAGGACTGCATCTTATGAGAAAAAACAGCCAGATGAAAACAAGTAAAAAAAATAAATAAATAAATACAGAGCTAATTAGGAAAAAAGATATCCAAAAATTTTCTATTTTATGTCTTCACAGAGATCTGAGAAGATACTATATCCATATAACCAGAATAAAATATGAAAATAGAACAATTAGGCCAAAAAGAAAGAACACAAGAATTTAAAATATAGTAGCTAAAATTAAACTTCAATAAAGAGGCTGGAAGATAAAGTCAAAGAAATCAAGGTAGAAACAGAGATCAATTCAGGCAATCAATTTGGCATTCCAGAAACTATGACAGTAATAAGATAATTTTCCAGAGCCAAAGAAAAATATGCCTCCAGATTGAAAAGTCCCACCAAGAGCTAAGCAGAATGAATGAAAGACTCATGGAATTTTATGACACTGAGTGTTTTTAAAAAGGTCCTAAAAGTTCCAAGGAGGAGAAAAAGCTTACTCACAAAGAGATGGAATAGACTTCCAGAATCAGTAACACTGGGTATAAGAAGATAACCCTTTCAATCTTAATAAGGGGAAATTATTTTTCAGCTAGAATTCTACATACACCCAAATTGAGAAATAAGTGAAAAGTTAAAAATAAATGCATTTGAAGATATACAATTCTACATAAAATATCACTTTGAGAAAAACAAAATGAAGATGAAAACTGAAAAAGAGGAATATCCAACTCAAGTCCAAAACACAGTGTATTTAATCTAGATATGCAGGAAGAAAATACCAGGAGTGTAGCTATACAGCAGAACAGGAAATAACCAGTCTAGAGCGGAGTTCAGGAAGAAAGAGATTTCTAGACAATACACAGTATTAATGAATCTGGCTAATTCTGAGGTTACGATGAAAGTATACTATTTTTGATAACAAGATAAAAAAGAAGGGCAGCAAGAACCCCCAGGAAAACAAGAACGATTTAAGAGATTCCTGATCCAAAGGATGCCAGTGAAAATGGTGGTTACTACGGACCTCCAAAAAGCTCTCCTCCATAAAAGCAACCAAAAAGCTGGCAAAAATTGTCAGTATCTTCTTACAGATTTTGGAAATTAACCAAAGGTTTGTAGGAACCCAGGGAGCATTAATTCAAGGAAAACAACCACATCTCAGTAAGAACAGTGAGCTCTGTGATATTTTAAATTGGCCTAGACCCATCCCCACTCTCCAGGCTCTCAGCAGGCCGCATTCCTGGTACAGCGTAGCAGCCATCGCTGGAGAAAACAGTGCTCTCAGAGCTCTTTCAAAGCTTCATTCCCAAAGAACTGTCATTATTTGACGTGTCTGATGGTTCTCTGTCAGACCTCATTTGCAAGACTGACTGTTTCTGGCTAAACTCAGAAAAGCCTTCCACCCCATCCAGGAGTGTTTGTTGAAAATACAGGCAAGTGTTTTAACTTTGCAGCCCCCTGAGGTGGCAGATAACAACTGAGGTAAACCAAAGGCAAAGGTGGGAAATAAAATGTCCATGGGGACTTTGATAAGCTTTGACATTTTTTCCCAGGAATCTAGAAGGACACATGAATGTATAGAGCTTCAGTGCATGCTCAGGGAAAACCTAAGACGGCCTTAAGCTCTCACCTCTGGCTGACTTTGACTCAACATCAGCAGGAAATAAAGGCTAAGGCAGTTTTTAACTGCTGGACCAAGCGATGAAGGTATGCTCCAATAGGCAGATGAAGTCCCTCGACAAAAACACGTGTTTACTGATCCCAGGGGTTTAAGGAAATCACCATCCAATAATTACTTGGCCACCAAGTTGACCAAGTAGAGATTTCACTAGTGAGACATAATAAAGAATACAAACTTTACAGAATTAGTTCAGAAAAGTCATTAAATAAGAACAACTATATCACATACCAATAGCAACCATGGGGAAGAAAGGAGCATTTGATTTCCTGAGTCACCCCATTGTGCTGTTTAAAAATCCATTTTTCAATTACAGCAAAAAAAAAAAAAAAACTATGAGACTTACAAACAAACAACAAAGTATGGCCCATACACAGGAAAAAGAAAGCAATCAATAAAATCTGTCCCTGAGGAAGCCTACACATGATCTTAGCAGAAAGCAGTCTCTAACTCAACTATTTTAAATATGCTCAAAGAGCTAAGAAAACTATGCAAAAATTACTAAAAGACAGTATGGGAATAAAGTCTCGTAAGTAGAGAATATCAATAAATATCAGTATCACTATTGATACTGATAGCGAGATAGAAATTATTATTACTATTTTTTAAAGAATCAAATACAAATTCTGGAGTTCAAAAGTAAAACAGGAAAAAGATAAGAGTTCATGAAAGGGGCTCAAAACTACTTTTTAGCATTTAGAAGAAAGAACAAGCAAACTTGAAGACAGGTCAATTGAGATTACCCAAACTGAGAAACAGGGAAAAAACCGTGAAGAAAAATAAACAGAGCCACAGAACCTGAGGGACACTATTAAACATACCAACATACAGAAGAGAAAAGAAGAAAGAATATTTGAAAGAATGATGGCTAAAAACTTTCCAAATCTGACGTGAAAAAAAAATTACACCCAAGAAGGTCAATGAATTCCAAGTAAAATAAACTAAAAGGAAGCCAGCCTCACCTAGATGTCATAATCAAACTGTCAAAAAAAGCCAAGTCAATAATGAAGGAACAGAACAAAAACAAGGAATAAAATCTTCAGAACTTACTATAAAGCTACAGTAATCAAAACAGTGTGGTAGTGGCATAAGGACAGTCATCTACACAGATCAATGGAACAGAATTAAAAGTCTAGTAAACGGCCGGGCACAGTGGCTCATGCCTGTAATCCTAGCACTTTGGGAGGCCAAGTCGGGCGGATCACGAGGTCAGGAGATTGAGACCATCCTGGCTAACGTGGTGAAACCCTGTCTCTACTAAAAATACAAAAAAATTATCCACGTGTGGTGGCGGGCACCAGTAGTCCCAGCTACTCAGGAGGCTAAGGCAGGAGAATGGTGTGAACCTGGGAGGCGGAGCTTGCAGTGAGCAGAGATCACGCCACTGCACTCCAGCCTGGGTGACAGAGCAAGACTCTGTCTCAAAAAACAAAACAAAACAAAACAAAAAGTCCAGTAACACGTCAGGCATGGTAGCTCACACCTGTAATCCCAGCACTCTGGGAGGCTGAGGCAGGCGGATCACGAGGTCAAGAGATCAATATCATCCTGGCCAACATGGGAAACCCTATTTCTACTAAAAATACAAAAGTTAGCTGGGCGTGGTGGTGCGTGCCTGTAGTCCCAGCTACTCGGGAGGGTGAGGCAGGAGAATCGCTGGAACCTGGGAGGCAGAGGTTGCAGTGAGCCAAGATCATGTCACTGCACTCCAGCCTGGCAACAGAGTAGAGTGAGACTCCATCTCAAAATAAAGTCTAGTAACAAACTCATACACTTATGATCAACTGATTTTAGACAAGAGTACCAAGAAAATTCAATGGAAAAAGAATAGTATTTTCAAGTAATTGTACCATGAGAACTGAGTATCCACATGCAAAAGAATGAAACTGTTTTACTAATTCAAAATGAAGTTGGACAACTATTTCATAGCATATAATAAATTTTTTAAACTCAAAATGGATCAAAAACCTAAATGCAAGAGCTAAAATTTGTGATCCTGGGTTAGACAATGGTGTTTTAGATATAACACCACAAGCAGCCAAAGCAAAAAAAAAAAAAAAGTGACTTCATCAAAATTTAAAACTTTTGTGCTTCAAAGAGTAGTATCAAGAAAGCGAAGACGACCCATAAAATGGGAGAAAATATCTGCAAATAATGTATCTGACAAGGATGTAGTATCTAGAATATGTAAAGAAGTCTTACAACTCAACAATAAAAAGACAAACACCCCAATTAAAACATGCATATGAACTTGAATAGGCATTTCTCCAAAGAAGATATACAAGTGGAAAATAAGGACGTAAAAAGATGCTCGATGTTATTAGTCATGAGGGAAATGCAAATCAAAACAACAAAATCCTACTTCACACCCAGTAGGATAGCTACAATTAAAAAACAAAACCGAAACAGACAATAACAAGGGTTGATGAGGATATGGAGAAATATGAACCCTCATACATTTCTGGTAGATCTGTAAAATATAAAATGGTGCAACTACTTTGGAAAACTGTTTGACGGTTCCTCAAAAAGTTAATTACAGAGGCACCACATGACCCAGCAATTCCACCCATAGGTATATACACTAGTGGTGAAGACAAAAAACGTATGTCCAGAGAACTGGAAGCATATGTCCATGTATGGGTGGTAAAGGGAAAGACTGGGGGTACAAGTAGATGCACAGTGGGGAAACACAGAGATGCCTCTTTCTCTCTAGCCTCATTCCACAGGACAAGTCCTCAGATGCCAGCAAAGGACAAGCAAGGTAGTCTGAAGGAAGAAAAGAGATTGAGACCACCTTAGAAACAATCTTGTGGCACACTCATGTTCAGGCAGATGCCATGTAACAGGCCAGAAGTCATCACCCTTAAGTTCTGATGAGAATCCTACCACTGAGGCCCCTCTAAGACTAGGAAGATATCCAGGAAGCTGAGCAATGTGTCCCTTACCAAACAATAAATAAGATGAAGATACACATGCAAGTGCACTGTGTGTAGATATACCCAAAAAACACATCCACGTGTATGGAGCATAATTAAAGTTATATTCGATGCAAAAACCAGTTTAAAACCCAGAGTACTCACAACCAACATGGCACAAAATCCTTATTCACATACAACTTGTAACAGATGGTGTATACAATCTAGATCATTTTATTACAATTTTTAAAAATCAAGTGTCCATTTTCAGCTTCAGTTGTATCTAATTTTGTTCAATTTCAAGTTCTATCTGTATGTTTTAAATATTTGCATTTTAGAATGCCTGTATCTAATCAAATACAATGGGAAGATCAACTGTAAGTGATAAAATTCATACTATGTTAGGCTGTTGGTTATGAATAAATGAGATGGGGCCCAAATTGCCACTTAGAAGTCTTCTATGAAGAAAACAAATCATTTCTACAACAATTAAATTAGAAACCATTGGCAGAATTTAGACAAAACGACTCTAATGGGGTAAAAAGATCAAAGTGGATTATAAGGCAGCTAAAGTTCAAATAACTGACCAAAGAAACTCTACCAAATGCAATCTACTCCTATCTAATCTTGATTCAAATTTCAGAAGCCATGAAAAAACAAAGAACCAATTAACTTGAATACACAAAAATTAGTAAGGTGAGGCAGGGCATGGTGGCTCATGCCTATAATTCCAGCACTTTGGGAGACTGAGGCAGGGGGATTACTTGAGCCTAGGAGTTTAAGACAAGCCTGAGCAACACAGGGAGACTTCATTTCTACAAAAAAAAAAAATTTAATTAATAGGATGTGGCAGTTCGTGCCTGTGGTCTCAGCTTCCTGGGAGGCTGAGACAGGAGGATCAATATAAATCAACTCAAAAGGTTAATAACAAAATGGGACAACAGATCGGCAATACATATCACATACAAAGGACTGATCTCTCTAATATATACAGAACTCCTAGAAATCAATAAGAAAACATACAGCAACCTAATAGAAAATGGGCAAAAGATATAACTAGTTCAAAGGACAGTCACATGTAGAAAGATGCTCCACCTCACTCTAAGAGAAATACAAATTCATACTAGACACAGATACTATTTTTCATCTACTCAACTTACGAAACCCCAAAGTTTGATAACATACTATTGTCAGCAAATTTGTGAAAAACCGAGGGCTCTTATACATTGTTGATGGATACATAAGTTAGTATAACCCCATATGGAAGATAATTTAGCAACACTTATAGAAATTAGAAATACAGGCTGGGTGCAGTGGCTCAGGCCTGTAATCCCAGCACTCTGGGAGACCAAGGTAGATGGACTCCTGCATGTGCCCAGGAGTTCAAGATCAGCTTGAGCAACGTGAGAAAACCCCATCTCTACAAAATACAAAAAATCATCTGGGCATGGTGGTGCATGCTTGTAGTTACAGCTGCTCAGGAGGCTGAGATGGGAAGATTGCTTAAGCCTAGGGAGGACAAGGCTGCAGCGGGCCATGATGGGTGACAGAACAAAACCCTGTCTCAAAAAAAAAGAAATTAGAAATACATATACCTTTCAATCTAGCAACTACACTTCATGGACTTTTTTCTATATAAAATGCATATATGCAAAATGAAGTTTATTAAAGGGCATTGTTTTATTGTTTACAACAGGAAAGATTGGAAACAACCTAAATGTCCATTAACAAGACATTGGTTTAATAATCAGCCTATAGTTTGAAGGGGGAAAAAGCAAAGAACAGGAGTCCCAGGTGTGAGGGATGGTGGGTTTGGGGCTTGAGCCAGATGACCAGGGAAAGCAAGGTCTATCTAGAATTTACTGGGCACCCCTCAGGCACTTGGGGACACGGAGGTAAAAAGAGATGGAAGTCTCCTTGGTGGGGCCAAAATGACACTGGGCAAGGGCATTAAGATCATCTTAAAAAGTGGAATGCACCATCTTTGCTAAAGGTGGGGACAGAGCAATACATGTTCATACTTGATTATATATACATAAAAACATCTGTTGAAATATCCCCAAAACCAGTTATGTGATGACTTAGGTTAGGGCTAGCTGGGGAGGGGTCAGGACAAGACAGAAAAGACACAGAGGCAGGACAGGGATTTTTGTTGTTGTTACACATGTTTGTGCTTTTGAACATATAAATGTGTTATGCACTCAAAAATTATGTAAATGCAAAAATAATGCAGTCTATTAGTCTTTTCTGCTATAGAAGTTTCCTATAATAAAACATCTTCCTGCATTTTTTCCTAAGCAACTTCTAAGAACATGTTATGGAGCTTTTAACACAAATTCCAGCACTTACATCAAGCTCACAGGCAAGGCCTCACTACGAATCTAAGCCTCGGGATGAGTTAGAGCCATACATGACACGCCTAGTGGCTAAGGTGGTGTTCCAAAAGGTACCCAGGGTGAGGACAAAAATGGCAGGTCACGACAGTGATTACACCAGCCTGCAGGAACACTCACAATCTATGAGGAAGAAGACTCAAGGGAAACAGATTCACTTGTCACTCAATAACATCCAATCATGACTTCATTTGCAATAAGGCCATAAAACAGGGTGGGGGTGAGAGGACCTCGGTTTTGGTGTATGATCTACCATCATCCCACCATGAGAGTTTTCTCATCTGCAAAATGAGAGGTTAAACTAAAAATCTCTGGAATTTAATTTTCAAAAGCATTGCAATTCTGTGTGATTCAATGAAATGCCAGGTTTATAATCACTCAGGTCTGACATGAACAATCACAAAAACATCTGTCATTAAACTCAAAGTTCCTTATCTCTATTCTATGGGTACACCAGCAAGAGAGAGAGAGGGAATCAGCTGCTTTTCCTAAACAGAGCAGAGTAGATTGAGCAAAGAACATGTGATGGAAAAGACCTAACCACATTTTACTAATGTATGAAATTAAAAGCTTCATTTTGAGAAGTTTTCATTCACTAGCAAGATGATTTTTTAAAATATTACAAGGTAAAATAGGAATACTCTATTTTTCTTCTAAAAAACATAAAGCATTATGCACACACTCTCATTTGTCTCCCACTACCCTTGAGAGGCAAGTGTGAACTCATCATATCCATTTCTACAGAAAAGGGATCAATGAGAAACTCCAGGAGAGGCAAAGCTCCGATAATGCCTGCATCAAGCTACAGCTGGAGAGTTGAGATCTGGCTCTCCTGTGAAGCTCTATCCACAGCTCTAACACAAACACTGGGCTCCCTGAGCAAAGCCCCTGAATCACCAACACAGAACAGATTTTGATTTTAACAGTTGAGTTGTTGCAGCCGGGGTTACCATCGTGACAATGTCCAATAGGTGCCACAGACAAAAACCAAAAATAAACACTGCTGACAGGCAACCGTGACAGGTACACTTAGGGAATAACCAGAGCCAGGCCAGAAAGAAAGTACAGCTCTGAAGAAAAACACTTAGACAAGCAAAATCCAAGAGATACAAAATAAACTTTTTCCAAAGTTTTAAGTGAGGCATGACTTAAAAAAAAAATCACTCAGCAATTAAGACACCAAGAATTTTTATTTTTACTTTATTTTTTATTTTTTTTGAGATAGGGTCTCACTCTGTTATCCAAGGTGGAGTGCAGTGGCACAATCACAGTTCGCAGAAGCCTTGACCTCCTGGGCTCAGGTAATCCTCCCACCTCTGCCTCCCAAGTAGCTAGGACTACAGCTGCATACCACCACACCCAGCTAAATTTTTTTTATATTGTTTTGTAGAGATGGGGTTTCACCATGATGCCCAGGCTGGTCTCAAATTCCTGGGCTCAAGCGATCTGCCCACCTCAGCCTCCCAAAGTGCTGGGATTACAGGCTTGAGCCACCATGCCCAGCCAAGAATTTTTAAAAGAGGTCTGCAGTGTTGTAAGAATGACATGGGGAAAAAAAAATACTATTGAAGGAGAAAAAAAAGTTTTTCCAACCACACAGGAGATGAAGTATGCCACCAAGGCAGGTCACCAGTACAAATTAGGTCAGCAGGTGTCACAAAAGGCCAATGCTATTGTCACATAGATATACCGTGTTAACAAATAAATTAGGCAAGCCACTACTAAATAAACCACTGAAAAAAGAAGTCCCTTCCTTCCATCCTTCTATCCTGATATTTATAACCAAACTTCAACTTTGACCCTTCCCTGAGGTGAGAGAGAACACTAGCTCCAGAGCAAGCCTTGATTATTGCCTGGCTCTTTTTGGCTGAGACCATGCACACACAGTTCTCAGTATCCCTCATGGGTGCACAGTGACTGCCTGCATGATAGGAGGACTGGAGGGGACAACTCACTATTTCAAGACACAGAGAGGGAACCACACAAGTGCTGGTTAAATACACAAACCAACCAGTTTTAGGTTCTATACAGCACCTGCCTCCATCTTGCTCATTTATTTGCTGACTTTTACTGCTGCACCCCACTGGGATATAAGCTCCAAACCAGCAGTCTTGTCTGTCTTGGTGATTCCCACATGCCCAGTTCCTGGGATAAAGCACAGCCCACATGTTTAGAAAATGTCTAATGTAGAATGAGCCAAATCCAGGGCTATCCTTGGTGATAGTAGAGCCACATCATCTTAGAGGTCCTAACAAGTGTATTTGAGAGAGGTGTAAATCTGAACTTGAGACAAGACATAGGGCAGGACCTTCATAACACGGTGTCGACCATAGGGCAGAATCATGGCATCAACATCCCAGATAGTCAACAAGCACATCTGAGACACCATTTCCAGTGGGGAGTTGTCCCAGGTAGCTGTGCAAAGTATGGTGAAAGCTGTTAGCTAACCTGGGTCTCTTAAGTCAAAAAAAGAGAAAATAACCAGTTTCAGCTTGGGCCTAATACAAACCCTTTCAGAGAAAGCCCCAGAGGTTCACAGAGCAGTTCAGAAGACAGATAAAGAACCAGGAAACTGTAATTTTTTTAGCCAAGTGAATGAAGCATGGCAATCAATGCTTTTCATAATTTATTCAACTACATACATGGCAATACTAACAAAAAATGAAATAGAAATCAACACCTAACCCACCAAAATCCCAAAATTCTGGATAAACTACTTGGGAAGAGCTGTTAGTTCCTGCTCCTGGCCTATTAAAAACAGACAGGAAGTAGTCATTTGAAGCTAGAATTCCTTGTGGATGATCCCTAGTGATCTGGTCTGACTTTGATCTTAAAATTATACTGAAGTCTATGATTCTAGAGGTCACCAGTTGCTGGTAAGAGATATAACGGGGATGTGGGGTGGGAAGAAGGGAAAACTGAGCACACAGCTACTTCCTGCTGAAGCCAGGCCACCAGCAACTCACTGATCTGTGCCTGTGGTACCTTAAAGGCACAGGGCACTTGCAAAAGTCTCAGTCTTCTTAGGGATGCTATGGACCCCACCCAAACTCCTACACACAGGGCAGGTTTAGGACATGTCTGCCTATTTCAAGTGGCCCCTGGAGAATGAAGGAGAGACTGCAGAGGGAGTGGTCACGGAGTCAGAAGGCACAGGACAGGAGGGCCAGAGGGATTCAGCTCCAGGCCAGCCTGGACTTCACACCTACCCAGGCCAGGCAGGAATGGGACTAAGCCTAGTCACCTTACTGCACCATGTGGGATGCAGGGTGCAAGCCAAGTTGCCCCCACTATACAGAGAGGTTCATTTCCTATAAATGCACATGAGACGTGTTCCAGGACAGTGTCTCCTTCTAAGAAGCCAGCACCACTTGTTTGTATAGAGTAAGGAGGGTAGCCCAGAGGGAAAAGCATAAGGTTTAGAAGCAGACATACCTGACTCAAACCACAGCTTTGCTACTTCATTCATGCAGCTATTCATTCATTCAAAAACTTATCCAGAGTGCTCACTGTTCCAGGCATAACAACAAGGGAGATGACACTGTGGATTTTCCAAGTTAACTTGGATGATTCAGTAACTTCTCTCAGCTTCAATTTCTCATCTATAAAATAGAATGAATGATATGGGGGGATCTGGCAAGATAGTCGAATAGGAATAGCTCTGGTCTGCAGCTCCCAGTGAGACCAACGCAAAAGGTGGGTGATTTCTGCATTTCCAACTGAGGTACCCTGTTCATCTCACTGGGACTAGTTAGGCAGTGAGCACAGCCCACGGACGGTGAGCCGAAGTAGGGTGGGACATCGCCTCACCTGGGAAGTGCAAGGAGCGGGGGGCCTCCCTTTCCCAGCCAAGGGAAGCCATGAAGGACTGTGCTATCCGGCCCAGATACCAAGCTTTTCCCAAGGTTTTTGCAGTCCACAGACCAGGAGATTCCCTCATGTGCCTAAACCACCAGGGCCCTGGGTTTCAAGCACAAAACTGGGAGGCTGTTTGAGCAGACACTGAGCTAGCTGCAGGAGTTTTTTGGTTTTTTGTTTTTTGCATACCCCAGTAGCACCTGGAACCCCAGCAAGACAGAACCGCTCACTCCCCTGGAAAGGAGGCTGACACCAGGGAGCCAAGGGACGATGGAGCTTGGTGTCTGCCATTACTGAGGCTTGGGTAGGTGGTTTTCCCTTAACAGTGCTAAAGAGGCCTGGAAGCTCAGACTGGGTGGAACTTAACTTAAAGAGGCAAAGTGGCTGTGGCCAGACTGCCTCTATAGATTCCTTCTCACTGGCAGGGCATCTCTGAAAGAAAGGCAGCAGCTCCAGTCAGGGGCTTATAGATAAAACTCCCATCTCCCTGGGACAGAGCACCTGGGAGAAGGGATGGCTGAGAGTGCAGCTTCAGCAGACTTAAACGTTCCTGCCTGCCAGCTGTGAAGAGAGCAACGGATCCCAACAAGGAGGATTCTCCCAGCACAGCGCTTGAGCTCTGCTAAGGGACAGACTGCCTCCTCAAGTGGGTCCCTGACTCCCATACTTCCTGATTAGGAGAGACCTCCCAACACGGGCTGAGAGACACCTCATACAGAAGAGCTCTAGCTGGCACTAGCCCGGTGCCCCTCTGGGATGAAGCTTCCAGAGGAAGGAGCAGGCCGCAATCTTTGCTGTTCTGCAGTCTCCACTGGTGATACCCAGGCAAATAGGGTCTGGAGTGTACCTCAGCCAACTGCAGCAGACCTGCAGAAGAGGGGCCTGTTAGAAGAAAAACTAACAAACAGCAACAACATCAACATCCAAAAAAAAAAGACCCCCACACAAAAAACCCATCCAAAGGTCATCAGCCTCAAAGATCAAAGGTAGATAAATCCATGAAGATGAGGAAAAAACCAGCACAAAAACGGTGAAAATTCCAAAAACCAGAATGCCTCTTCTCCAAATGATCGCAACTCCTCTCCAGCAAGGGCACAAAACTGGACGGAGAATGAGTTTGACAAACTGACAGAAGTAGGCTTCAGAAGGTGGACAATAACAAACTCTTCTGAGCTAAAGGACTACGTTCTAACCCAATGCAAAAAAGTGAAGAACCTTGACAAAAGGTTACAGGAACTGCTAACTAGAATAACCAGTTTAGAGAAGAACATAAATTACCTGATGGAGCTGAAAAACACAGGATGAGAACTTCGTGAAGCATACACAAGTATCAATAGCCAAATTGATCAAGCAGAAGAAAGAATATCAGAGACTAAAGATCAACTTACTGAAATAAGGCATGAAGACAAGATTAGGGAAAAAAGACTGAAAAGGAACAAACAAAGCCTCTAAGAAATATGGACTATGTGAAAAGACCAAACCTACGATTGACTGGGGATCCCTAAAAGTGACAGGGAGAATGAAAACAAGTTGGAAAACACACTTCATGATATTATCCAGGAGAACTTCCCCAACCTAGTAAGACAGGCCAACATTCAAATTCAGGAAATACAGAAAACACCACTAAGATACTGCTCGAGAAGAGCAACCCCAAGACACATAATCATCAGATTCTCCACGGTTTAACACAGGAAAAAATGTTAAGGGCAGCCAGAGAGAAAGGTCAGGTTATCTACAAAGGGAAGCCCATCAGACTAACAGCAGATCTCTCTGCAGAAACTCTACAAGCCAGAAGAGAGTGGAGGCCAATATTCCATATTCTTAAAGAAAAGAATTTTAAACCCAGAATTTCATATCCAGCCAAACTAAGCTTCATAAGTGAAGGAGAAATAAAATCCTTAACAGACAAGCAAATGCTGAGGGATTTTGTCACCACCAGGCCTGCCTTACAAGAGCTCCTGAATGAAGCACTAAATATGGAAAGGAAAAACCGGTACCAGCCACTGCAAAAACATACCAAAATAAAAAGACCAACAACACTATGAAGAAACTGCATCAACTAATATGCAAAATAACCAGCTAGCATCATGACAACAGAATCAAATTCGCACATAACAATATTAACCTTAAATGTAAATGCGCTAAATGCCCCAATTAAAAGACACAGATGGGCCAAGTGCGGTAGCTCATGCCTGTAATCCCAGCACTTTGGGAGGCTAAGATGGGTGCATTACGAGGTCAGGAGTTTGAGACCAGTCTGGCCAATATGGTGAAACCCCGTCTCTACTAAAAATACAAAAATAAGCTGGGTATGGGGGCGTGCACCTGTAGTTCCAGCTACTTGGGAGGCTGAGGCAGGAGAATCACTTGAACCTGGGAGGCGGAGGTTGCAGTGAGCCAAGATCACGCCACTGACTCCAGCATGGGCAACAGAGCAAGACTCTGTCTCAAAAAAAATACCACACACAGACTGGTAAATTGCATAAAGAGTCAAAATCCATTGGTGTGCTGTATTCAGGAGACCCAGCTCATGTGCAAAGACACACATAGGCTCAAAATAAAGGGATAGAGGAATATTCACCAAGCAAATGGAAAGCAAAAAAAAGCAGGGGTTGCAATGCTAGTCTCTGATAAAACAGACTTTAAACCAACAAAGATCAAAAAAGACAAAGAAGGGCACTACATAATGGTAAAGGGATCAATGCAACTAGAAGAGCTGACTATCCTAAATATATATGCACCCAATACAGGAGCACCCAGATTCATAAAACAAGTTCTTAGAGACCTACAAAGAGACTTAAGACTCCCAAACAATAATACTGGGAGACTTTAACACCCCACTGTCAATATTAGACAGATCAACAAGACAGAAAATTAACAAGGATATTCAGGACTTGAACTCAGCTGTGGACCAAGCTGACCTAATCAACAGAATATACATTCTTCTCAGCACCACATAGCACTTATTCTAAAATCAACCACATAATTGGAAGTAAAACACTCCTCAGCAAATGCAAAAGAACGGAAATCATAACAGTCTCTCAGACCACAGTGCAATCAAATTAGAACTCAGGATTAAGAAACTCACTCAAAACTGCACAACTACATGAAAACTGAACAATTTGCTCCTGAATGACTACTGGGTAAATAATGAAATTAAGGCAGAAATAACGAGTTCTTTGAAACCAATGAGAACAAAGAGACAACATACCAGAGTCTCTGGGATACAGCTAAAATGGTGTTAACAGGGAAATTTATAGCACTAAATGCCCACATCAGAAAATGGGAAAGATCTAAAATTGACACCCTAACATCACAATTAAAAGCACTAGAGAAGCAAGAGCAAACAAATTCAAAAGCTAGCAGAAGATAAGAACTAACTGAGATCAGAGCAGAACTGAAGGAGACAGAGACATGAAAACCCTTAGAAAAAAATCAATGAATCCAGGAACTGGTTTTTTTAAAAGATTAACAAAATAGACCACTAACCAGAATAATAAAGAAGAAAGGAGAAAGGAATCAAACATACACAATAAAAAAAGATAAAGGAGATATCACCACTGATCCCACAGAAATACAAACTACCATCAGAGAATACTATGAACATCTCTATGCAAATAAACTAGAAAATCTAGAAGAAATGGATAAATTCCTGGACATATACAACCTCCCAAGACTAAACCAGGAAGAAGTCAAATCCCTGAAAAGACCAATAACAAGTTCTGAAATTGAGGCAGTAATTAACAGCCTACCAACCAAAAAAAGCCCAGGGCCAGACGGATTCACAGCCAAATTCTACCAGAGGTACAAAGAGGAGCTGGTACCATTCCTTCTGAAACTATTTGAAACAACAGAAAAAGAGAGATTCCTCCCTAACTCATTTTATGAAGCCAGCATCATGCTTATTCCAAAATCTGGCAGAGACACAACAAAAAAAGAAAATTTCAGGCCAATATCCCTGATGAACATCAATGTGAAAATCCTGAATAAAATACTGGCAAACTGAATCCAGAAGCACATCAAAAAGCTTATCCACCATGATCAAGTCGGTTTCATCCCTGGGATGAAGGCTGGTTCAACATATGAAAATCAATAAATGTAATCCATCACATAAACAGAACCAATGACAAAAACCACATGATTATCTCAATAGACGCAGAAAAGGCCTTCAATAAAATTCAACACCCCTTCATGCTAAAAACACTCAATAAACTAGGTACTAATGGAACATATCTCAAAATAATAAGAGCTATTTATGACAAACCCATAGCCAATATCATATTGAATGGGCAAAAGCTGGAAGCATCCCTTTGAAAATCAGCACAAGACAAGGATGCCCTCCCTCACCACTCCTATTCAACACAGTATTGGAAGTTCTGGCCAGGGCAATCAGGCAAGAGAAAGAAATAAAGGGTATTCAAATAGCAAGGGAGGAAGTCAAATTGTCTCTGTTTGCAAATGACATGATTGTCTATTTAGAAAACCCTATTGTCTCATCCCAAAAACTCCTTAAGCTGATAAGCGACTTCTGCAAAGTCTCAGGATACAAAATCAACGTGCAAAAATCACAAGCATTCCTATACACCAATAATAGACAAGCAGAGAGCCAAGTCATGAATGAACTCCCATTCACAATTGCTACAAAGAAAATAAAATACCTAGGAACGCAACTTACAAGGGACATGAAAGACCTCTTCAAGGAGAACTACAAACCACTGCTCAAGGAAATAAGAGAGGACACAAACAAATGGAAAAAAAATCCATGCTCATGGATAGAAGAATCTATATCATGAAAATGGCCATACTGCCCAAAGCAATTTATAGATGCTATGCTATTCCCATTAAGCTACCACTGACTTTCTTCACAGAACTAGAAAAAACTACTTTAACTCTCATATGGAACCAAAAAAGAGCCCACATAGCCAAGACAATCCTAAGCAAAAAGAACAAGGCTGAAGACATCGCACTACCTGACTTCAAACTATACTATAAGGCTACAATAACCAAAACGGCATAGTACTAGTACCAAAACAGATACATAGACCAATGGAACAGAACAGAGGCCTCAGAAATAACACCACACATCTACCACTATCTGATCTTCGACAAACCTAACAAAAACAAGCAATGGGGAAAGGATTCCCTATTTAATATACAGTGCTGGGAAAACTGGCTAGCCATGTGCAGAAACCAGAAACTAGGCCCCTTCCTTACACCTTATACAAAAATTAACTCAAGATGGATTAAAGACTTAAACATAAAACCTAAAACCATGAAAACCCTAGAAGAAAACCTAGACAACAGTATTCAGGATATAGGCATGGACAAAGACTTCATGACTAAAACACCAAAAGCAACTGCAACAAAAGCCAAAATTGACAAATGGGATCTAATTAAACAAAAGAGCTTCTGCTCAGCATAAGAAACTATCAGAGTGAACAGGCGACCTACAGAATGGGAGAAAATTTTTGCAATCTATCCATCTGACAAAGGTCTAATATCCAGAATCTGCAAGAAATTTACAAGAAAAAAAACAACCCCATAAAAGGTGGGCAAAGGATATGAACAGACACTTCTCAAAAGAAGACATTTATGTGGCCAATAAACATGCAAAAAAAGCTCATCATCACTGGTCATTAGAGAAATGCAAATAAAAACCACAACGAGATACCATCTCATGCCAGTTAGAACCGCAATCATTAAAAAGTCAGGAAACAACAGATGCTGGAGAGGATGTAGAGAAATAGGAACACTTTTATACTGTTGGTGGAAGTGTAAATTAGTTCAACCATCGTGGAAGACAGTGTGGCGATTCCTCAAAGATCTAGAACCAGAAATACCATTTGACCCAGCAATCTCATTACCGGGTATCTATACACCCAAAGGATTATAAATCATTCTACTATAAAGACACAGGCACATGTATGTTTACTGCAGCACTATTTACAACAGCAAAGACTTGGAACCAACCCAAATGCCCATCAATGATAGGCTGGATAAAGAAAATGTAGCATATATACATCATGGAATACTATGCAACCATAAAAAAGAATAAGTTCATGTCCTTTGCAGGTACATGGATGAAGCTGGAAACCATCATCCTGAGCAAATTAACACAGGAACAGAAAACCAAACACCGCATGTTCTCACTCATAAGTGGGAGATGAACAATGAAAACACACAGACACAGGGAGGGGAACATCATACACTGGGGCCTGCCAAGGGGTCAGGGGAAAGGGGAGGGAGAGCATTAGGACAAATACCTAATGCATGTGAGGCTTAAAACCTAGATAACGGGTTGATAGGTGCAGCAAACCACCATGGCACATGTATACTTACGTAACAAACCTGCACGTTCAGCACATGTATCCCTTAAAGTAAAATAAAACTTAAAGTAAAATAAAATTTTTTTAAAATAAATTAAAAACAAAAAAGAAATTGCTTACTTCACAGGTTGCAGGTTCTCATGAAGAAGGAAATATGGATACAGTTTCTGGCATATATCAAATTTTTTTATATTATGGATTTAAATTACGTAATGTCCCATTTTGCACTGTTACTTGAGTTTTTTAATAAGCGGAAATTATCTATTTACAACAACCTATGATAATGTTATTCTTATCACAATTCCTTGAGTAGACATCTCTCTCCCACTAAAAGATTAAACTTCCAGTGGGAATGATGGCTCACACCTGCAAGCCCAGCTACTCAGGAGACTGAAGTGGGAGGATCACTTGAGGCCAGGATTTCAAGACCAGCCTGGGAAACAGCAGGACTCCATCTCTACAAAAAAAATTTTAAAACTTAACCAGGCATGATAGCAAGCACCTGAAGTCCCAGTTACTCAGGAGGCTAAGGTGGGAGAATAGCTTGAACCCAGGAGTTGAAGGCTGCAGTGAGTCGTGATCATGCCATTGCACTCCAGCCTGAGTGACAGAATGAGGTCAACTCTATTTTAAAAAAAAAGATTAAACTTATACTCACTTAAACTCATTAGATGGAGGTTTCAGAAACTTTAGTTTTTGAAACTCAAGTTGTGAATGTTACAGGTACATCATGACATGGCTCCCTGTTCCATGGAAGAGCCTCACAGCACACAGGCCTGGCCATCCACTTCATCATTGTGACCTGGGTTCTTTGCTTTGCCTCTCAGGACTGGATGGGGCTTCAATGGGTCTCACCCATGACCTGATGTAGCCTAAAGGGGGGTGACGGGGTGTTTGTAGCTGAAGAAAAATAAGTTTTGTGTTTGTTGTTGAGGGGAGCAAAGGCCCACAGCCTGACACCTGTTCCCTGAGGAGGCATAAAAGAAACCTGGGGAAAGCAGAATGGTTGGTATCAGTGCACAAACTACAGGCCTACCCATCACGCCACTAAGCAGTAACAGAGGCACAGGGAATGACACCAGGTGGCTGGCCCCAGCAGGGATGGCATGCCCTTTGAGGACTCCAAGTCAACCTTAAAAAAGAGGGTGTGGGGACCAGGAAGCTTATCCTCGGCACATGCATGCCACCTATGTGAATAGGAGGAAATAAAAAAAATAGCAAGGATAGCAAGTGGGGACGCTGGGATGGGGTGGGCCTGTCCCTCCGTCCCTCCGTCCCTCCCTCCCTCCTGTGCAGCCATGTTGTTGCCCTGGGAGAACTGCAGAGTCTGAGAGTTCTCTTTCTCCTGTGATTAAAGGTTATGGAGAATTGGCCGGGCGCGGTGGCTCAAGCCCGTAATCCCAGCACTTTGGGAGGCCGAGACGGGCAGATCACGAGGTCAGGAGATCGAGACCATCCTGGCTAACCAGGTGAAACCCCGTCTCTACTAAAAAAATACAAAAAAACTAGCCGGGCGAGGTGGCGTGCGCCTGTAGTCCCAGCTACTGGGGAGGCTGAGGCAGGAGAATGGCGTAAACCCGGGAGGCGGAGCTTGCAATGAGCCAAGATCCAGCCACTGCACTCCAGCCTGGGCGACAGAGCGAGACTCCGTCTCAAAAAAAAAAAAAAAAAAAAGGTTATGGAGAATTAAATCGTAATCCTTTCATCTCTGTGATGCATGGTTCATCACCATACACGGGGAGGTGCTACCCACTGTGTCACTTTGTCTAATTTGAGTTTATTAGACCCTGGGCTCGCAAAGCCCAGGAAACTCACATGACAGATGCTATGTCAATTTATGTTAGCTATCACTGTGCATTTAGTTGACTGGACTTTTCTTAGGGAAACCGAAGGCAGATTTAATCTTTAGGAAAAAAGAGAATTCACCAAGATAATGTTTGAGGATTCCCTTGAAAACTGAGAGGCTGGCCATCTACAATAGGAACCCCAAGAGTGCCTGTGGCTTTGTTTATAAAATAGGTGAGGACCTCAGATGCTTGGGTTTCTCTCTCAGGAAGTAGTGTGAACAGGGCTCACCATCCCCAGAGGGAGATTTCTGCAGAACAGCTGGGAGAACCTCACGAACAGAATAAGGGGAGCAAGGATGGTGTGCTCAGCTCATTCCTAGGGCAGGAGAAGGAACATGCCTCACATCCCAAAGGCGATCTCAACACTCCCTCAAGGATGCTGGGTCTTTCCTGCAACAGCTTTGACTGGCTTGGGTGAAGCCACCCACCACTACCCACCAAGGCCATTACCTGCTTTCCCTTCACCACGTGCTTGGGTACTGGCACTCTGACCTCCAGGTCAGTATAGTCCTGTGACCAGGTGTAGTTCTCTCGGACAGCACCATTGTAACTGTCGGGATTCTTCTGGAACTGCTCCTGAATCCTGAAAAAGAATAAAAAAGGTAAGATCCCAGCCAGACATGCCTGAGCAGAGGACCCCATGGACAGCCCAGCCACATGCCACTCCTACATCCTGGAGACGTGACCAACTCAAGTTTCATCTCAAGCTTGCTTGCTCTGGCATCTGGAAACCCCTCCTCTTTTCAGGTGACTTCCTTTCTGACCCTCCTACATGGTACCCCTGGAAACCACATGACAAGGAAAAGCTACAGAAAAGAAACCTCAGTGCAGCACCCTACGGTTTAGGAAAAGTATCTGGGACCACAGTCAAAGTATAGCTGGTGCTGCTGGCCTTCAGAGTACTGAGATCCAGGCCTGTTAATTAATCAGAGGGCCCTTATTAATAAAATTCTTAGGCTCATGAGTCCTTGGTTTCTTATAAACTGCTTGGCAGGGCGTATCTTTAAAAAAAAGGGAAAAAAAAGAGGCCAGGTGTGGTGGCTCATGCCTGTAATCCCAGCACTTTGGGAGGCCAAGGGTGGGTGAATCACCTGAGGTCCGGAGTTCGAAACCAGCCTAGCCAACATGGCGAAACCCTGTCTCTACTAAAAATACAAAAATTAGCTGAGCATGGGAGCACATGCCTATAATCCCAGCTACTTGGAAGGCTTAGGGAGGAGAATTGCTTGAACCTGAGAGGCGGAGGTTGCAGGTTGCAGTGAGCCAAGATTGCACCATTGCACTCCAGCCTGGGAAACAAGAGCGAAACTCCATCTCAAAAAAAAAAAAAAGGCAAAACTATTTCATCCTGCAGCTGCTAAACTTCAATCCTAATCCAACCCCTAGCCTCTATTTTCTCCTAGTAAATAAATCAAAGCTAAAAGGACTGCACTAAAATTGTATACATCATTTGTAAGACATAAGTAAAACATTTAATGAGACAGCCTAAAAAACTAAATCAAGCAGATCTTATTGTATAGGTCTGTTATAAACACAGCACAGATACAGATAAACCTACCAAGAAGCTGATGTTAAAAATAAAATATAATATTTTCCATAAAATGTAACAATGCTAATAATATAAACACTATGTAAGTTTAGGCTCACAAGTCCATTATAGTGAACTGAAGATCTAAATTACAGACAAAAGCCTAGTCATGGAGGAGGCAGCAGCTATGAACACAGAACATTCCAACAGTAGGTGCAGCTCAGTCAACTTCTCCAGGGCCTGTTCAGAGACAAGCAGACAAAATCTGGCAGGGAGACGGCCACATGGGCTCATAAACAATGTGTGTACTATGATCCTGTTCATACAGGAAAACACAGAACTACACGTATCTACATCTATGTATCTTACACATGCAAGACAAGAGTTGGGAAGGGGTGGTCCAAGAGTGCAGGCTTTCTCTGGCCAGAGTTCTAAGACAAGAACATATTTACCTACCGTGGGTATGCTCTGCATACTGTCTAGGCATGAAGCTGGGCCTCCACCATAGCCTGAGTCCTCTGGGCTTGGCAACTGGTGGCTGTTAAGAACTGAATTGGGTCCCCTAAAATGCTATGTTGGAATCTTAATCCCCAGGACCTCAGAATGTGACCTTAATAAAAACAGGGTCTTTACACAGGTGACGCAGTTACAACAAGGTCATTAGGGTAGGCCCTAATCCACTATGACTGATGTCCTTAAAAGGGGGACTTTGGAGAGACGATGTGAAGGCCATGTGGAGACAATGGTGTGATGTGCCTATAGGCCAAGGAATGCCAAGGACCGCAGGACACCACCTAAAGCTTGAAGAGGAGAGGGAATATCTTCCCCTAAGGCCTTCAGAGGGAACATGGCCCTGCTGACACTTTGATCTCAGACTTCCCTTCTAAGAACTGTGAGAGAATCAACATTTGTTTAAGCCGCCCATTTTGTGGTACGTTATTGTGGTAGCATGAGCAAACACAGTAGCTAAGGAAACTAATTTCAATCAGAGGTGATATTCAAAATTCAGCACTGAATATTGGCAGGACTAGACACTAACCAATCAGAAGAGATGTCAGCCTTAAATTACTCACACATGAGGGCCACTGTGGGACAGAGAAATGACATATGGAAACCAGGAGTCACATAGGATTCCTGGCTGAACGACATGAGAAACAGGGTGCAGGGAAGGAAACTAAAGAACGTACAGTATGTTGAAAACGGGCAGCAAAAGAAAGATTTAGATGCAACCAATAAACACATTTTCAAAGACTATTTAGTGATACGGAGGAAGCTTTCAATATACCATAAAACTGAAAAGGGGGTATTGTTACTTTTAAGTATGGAATGACTTTAATTTCTAAGAAGAAACATAATACACACACACATGTGTACACATATATGAAAAAGACTGAAAAGAAGCACATTAAATCTTTGTGGTTATCTCTGATAGTAGAGTAACAAGGAATCTGACTTTCTTCTTTGTACCTAGGTATTATCCAACCTCCCTAGAATATGTAGACATTTTTATAACCAAGAGAAAAATGGTTCTCTTTAAAAAATGCTAACAGGAGACAGTGATGCACCCTGCAGCCCCTGTATCCAGGTGCGGTCCCAGGACCACAGCAGCAGCACTACTAGCCTGACTCTTGGAGCAGAGTACGAAGGAGTCAGACACAGAGAGGGGGACTCAGCCAGCCCCCAAGTTTCCACAGGATCCTTCTAGGTGAGCACTGACAGCAGCTTTAAGACTCACATCTGACATAAATATGCTTGAACATGCAGAGAATATTTCCAAAAGAACAATAGGATAGCAGCAGCTACTTTTATGGCTGGAAACTGTAGACTTCTTTTCATTGACACTTTTGTACATACATTACCATTTGAAAAGAGTCAAAATTATGAAAACATACAAATTAAATACCCCACACACACACACAAAATAAAGACCAACATGGCCCCAGCACTTGGCAGAGATCAGGGAGTAAACATGAAGACTCCTCAAAAGTTGGGAAAAAGAAATGGCTCTCTCAAGAAAGGAGAATGAGTATAATGCTGGGGGATATCCTTGGGGATGCTGCCGCCAGCAACAGTGCAGTCACTCAGCTTATACCACCAGCGATGCCCACATGGGTTCTGCCTCCTCCAGGGCAAATGGCGGTCAGTCTCTGCCTTGGAGTGAGGGAGGACATCTGTCACCCTTGCCACTAAACGCTGCAGTAAAGCTGTATGCTTTTGGAGAGGGCTCTGGTCACACAGAACCTGCCTCACCCCATCCTCCTGCTGTGTCCTCAGCAGCCCTGGCCTGGCTCCTCTTGCATGGAACCTGCAGATTCCCTCCAAAGGAAGCAGGAGAATCACTCCTTAAACAGCCCTTGCAAGTTGTTGGGTGCTTTTTATAGTGCTCTGAATGCACATTCTATTTAAATAAGGTTGATTATTTCCAGCCAACAGTATGTTAAAATAAGCGTCCTGTCAAGTGCAGGTGTCTCTGGCCCCCACTGTGCCACTGTTGGTCACCCCTGCAGCTGCAGGCCTGGGCACACGGTAGGAGGCAGGGGAGGGAGCATCCACGCTTCAGCACCAAGGGTGGGAGTAGGAAAGTGAGTCAGCAGTCAGGTTGAAGATTATGGAGTAGGTCTCCCTGCAGCTCCCACTCCCGATGAGCTGGGATAACAAGGTTCTAAATGTGTTAAAGGAAAAACACAGAACAGGCTCTGTTGCCTGTTGGGTGCTGTGGGTAGCAGGGCCCTATGTCTCCTTGGGGATAGGCCAGACCCTTCCTGGCAGACTGCAGGCCCAGGTGCTGCTGAGTGTGGCAAGCCAGGCACCAGGGTCACCTGCACAGGGAGAGCTGGCGGCACTGTCACCAGGAGTCACTGTCATGCAGGCAAGCAGTTCTTGACTGAGTAGGTCAGGTTTCTGACCAGGTTTCTGAGACTCATCGTCAGGAACCCGACCTACCCAATCTGCCTGTTTGAGTGCTGCCACTAGAAACCAAAAGGTCCTCTCTTTCTTTCTCTTTTTTTTTTTTTTTTTGAGACGGAGTCTCGCTCTGTCACCCAGGCTGGAGTGCAGTGCCACAATCTCGGCTCACTGCAACCTTTGCCTCCCAGGTTCACGCAATTCTCCTGCCTCAGTCTCCAGAGTAGCTGGGATTACGGGTGGGCACCACCACTCCCAGCTAATTTTTGTATTTTAGTACAGATGGGGTTTTACCATGTTGGCCAGGCTGGTCTCGAAATCCTGACCTCAAGTGATCCGCCTGCCTCAGCCTCCCATAGTGCTGGGATTACAGGCGTGGGCCACCGTGCCCAGCCTCCTTCCATTTGTTTTTAAAAAACACAGGATTAGGCTAGGCTCACACTTGCAATTTCAGCGCTTTGGGAGGCCAAAACAGGAGGATTACTTGAGGCCAGGAGTCTGAGACCAGCCTGGGCAACATAAGAAGACGCAGCCTACAAAACATTTTAAAATTAGCCACACATATGGCGCACACCTGTAGTGTCAGCCACTTGAGGGGTTGAGGTGGGAGAATGGATTGAGCCCAGGAGTTCAAGGTTATAGTGAGCTATGATTGTGCCACTGCACTCCAGCCTGGATGACAGAATGAGACCCTGTCTATAAAACGAAACAAAAAACAAAACAGGATCAGACAATCCTGATTTTCCAAAAGCTAGTGGCAAATATGTAAAATGAAGAGTAAAAGGAGGTCAAAGACCTAACCTAAAGAGTTTTGTCTAGGAAGCTAAAGCCCCAAACCTGTAATAGATTTGTAATTCAACCAGATAAGGGCTGACCTCAAGCTCTTCTCCAGAGAGAGAATGCCTACGATAGGCATTGACTGCCTGACTAAAGGCAAGGTTTGGCTCCCCAAGTCACAGCCAGTGATTCCAAAGCGGAGGTGTTTGCACAGAAATGTCAAGCTTGCTGCTCCCCACTTCCCGCCCCCTGGGGCTCAGTGATTGAGGCCCGGTTTGTCAACCCCCTCTCTGTCACCCCAAATACAGCTGTTCTTTCATATCTCTTGCAATCAATCCTGTCTACCCTTTAAATGTTCACACTCTTAACTACATTGCCCTTAACCAAATTGCACAAAAGCCATTACTCTGTGCAAAGATGACAACATCCCTGTCACCCTCATCTCCTTCCATTATCCCAGGTGAAAGAGTTGTCATCACACCTCACCACCTGTTGACCTCACTGTCCCCTCAGAAGAGGTCCCACAACATTTGGGTGCAATGTACATATATGTGTGCTACGGTCTGAAATGTTTGTGTTCCCCTAAAACGTGTATCTTGAAATCCTAACCCCGAAGGTGATGGCAGTAGGAGGTGGGGCCTTTAGGAGGTGATTAGGTCATGAGGGTAGAGCCTCTGAGTGGGATTAGTGCCCTTATATGGAAGTCTCAAAGAGCTTCCTCATCCCTTCCACCATGGGAGGACACCACATGAAAACAGAGATCCGTCAATCAGGAAGCAGGGCCTCCCCAGACACTGAATCTACTGGTGCCTTGATCTTGGACTTCTAGCCTCCAGAATTGTGAGACATAAATTTCTGTGGTCTACAAGCCACCCAGGCTATGGTATTTTGTTATAGTAGCCCAAATGGACTAAGCCAGCATGTGTGTATGTGTGCATAGTACATGTGTGTGGTATATGTGCAGTGCACTGTGTGATAAAGGTATGTGCGCACTATATGTGTGTGGGGGTATATGTGTGTGCATACAATGTGTTTGTGCCACATGCATGTGTTTGGTACATGTGTACCTGCGTGTGCATGTAGGCATGTGTAATGTGTGTGCAGTCTGTATGTGTGGTGCATGTGTGCGGTGCACATGTGCATGCAATGTGTGTGGTGTGTGTGTGGTGCTTGTGGGCATGCAATATGTGTCTGCTATGTGCATGTATATGGTATGCATGTATGCATGCAGTGTGCATATGTGTGCATAAGGTATAGTATGGGTGTGGTATGGGCATGCAGTATATATGTGTGTGATGTACGCACCATAGGTATGAGGCAACCAGCAGACATGGCTCACTCTCTCCCTTGAAATTCTCACCTGTCTCTTACCAATTTTCTTCTCATCTCACTGACCCGGCACATTCCACACCAGGATGGGAGCCATGGCTGCATCTCTTCTCAGTCTCTTCGCATGCCACTGTGACTACATTATTCTCAACAACCTCGTAAGGCTCCCTATGGCCCAGGAGACAAGGCCAGGGCCTCAGCAAGGCACTCAAGGTAGCCCATGATTGAGTGTCATGATTCCTTCCTCCCTTTTTCCTCCTGCTCCCACAAATGAATACTCCTCCTCATCTGTCAACTCTTCCCTGCCTATGCTCAGTCTCAACTCAAGATTCCTTCCACCTGATGGAAATACGGTCAATTTTCTTCTGGGTTTCTTCATTTTCAAAGCTTTATAAAATAAGCATTATTATAAAAATGACCCATCCTTGAGGCCCACTGCCCTGCTTCTGAAGCCTAAAACTCATGGTCGGCCAGGCCCACTTCCTACTTCTCGGTTGTATCTTCCTAGGAGTGTTCACTCCCGAGAGCTTGTCCACTAATGCGGATTTCAGTGCTCAAAAATGACTCAATGCCTGGACCCCAGCTCTAGGCCTCCAGCTGCCAGGTCTGCCCCAACTCCAGCGACCCAGACGTAGACTGGGCCTTGGTCTTGACTTCTGCAGCCTTCAACCTTCTCACTCATGAAGGGACAGGCTGGAGCCAGTCACCACTCCCAGGCTTCTGCACAGACAAGCACCTCATATTAACCAGCCTTCCTGCAACTCTTGCCAGATTCATCTGTCTAGAGGGCGGTGCCTCCCTGCCTGCTGCCCAGCTCCCGCTGAGGCTCCCCTATCCACCAGGCTCCTTTCATTGCTGTGCATGCATTATTTCTAAGTTCATGCTTCTTTACTAGCAGGGACGTGACCCCCTCCCCACCCACATCAGGCCAACTGTGGATAACATGCCACCTCAGCCAGCCGCACAAAAGGCTCAGTGCCAATGTAGCAGCCACCCCAGGCCGCAGGCTCTGGTCTCAAGTATGTCCTACAAATCAATGTCTCCAAGCCAGTCCCACAGCAGTCAAGCAGTTTCCATGCTCTGTGTGTCCGTGGTGTCCAACCTGAGGTCAAGCCCAGCTTCCCTGCACACCAACCAGGGACTAGGTCACTCAGCCTCTCTGTGTGCCTTGGTCCCCTGACCTATAAAATGGGAAGACTAACAGCATCTCTCCCAAAAGGTGAGGAACAAACCATTTAAAATGACTAAAACAAGGTATCGTGACACTCAGTACTGCTTTCTTACTCAGTGCTTTCCCTTTAGAAAGTCTTTGGCTATGGAAAGACAGCTCACTGAGCAGCTTTTATGTCTATGGGATGATTCTTGAACCCTCTGAGACATCTGGAGAGAGAAGTTATGCCTTTTGCCTAATAATTCTACACTTTTTTATCTGTAAGTTGCTTTTTCTAAAAATCTAGTGTCAACAATTTTATCGATACCTGATTTATTACCTCTTTAGCATCTACCACACATTGGTCTTCCAATGACAGTAGCCGCCTACTTCAAAGACAATGCTAACTCACCAACAGGAGAGCCAGAGTTCCCAGAGATGTGGCTAGTCCCCAACCTGGGGCCAGAACACACAGGGTGAGCCTAGCTGTCTTCCTTACAGCAAGTGGGGAACTGTCAAAGACCAGGAGGATCATGCTGAAAGGACACATCAGCCAATTTCAGAAGGCTCCCTGCTGGCCAAAGATGGGACAATCATAAATAAATAAATGAAGTCCACAATGGACTGAAGCACATAGCATATTAAAAATCTATGAGTTCAGCCAGGTGCAGTGGCTTGCACCTGTAATCCCAGCACTCTGGGAGGCGGAGGTGGGCGGATCACGAGGTCAGGAGATCGAGACCATGTTGAAACCCCATCTCTACTAAAAATACAAAAAATTAGCTGGGCGTGGTGGCGCGTGCCTGTAGTTCCAGCTACCCAGGAGGCTGAGGCCAGGAGAATGGCGTGAACCCAGGAGGCGGAGCTTGCAGTGAGCTGAGATGGCGCCACTGCACTCCAGCCTGGGCAACAGAGTGAGACTCCATCTCAAAAAAAAAAAAAAAAAAAAAATTCCATGAGTTCATAAAACAAAATCTCCAGGGGTCACCTTTAGTGATCAGACCTGCTCAACCTGAAAAGTCATCAATAAAATGGTTCCATAGGAACTGTAATTTCTGAAAGGCCATGCCCCTAAATAAGAACTCCAGATAATAAGCAAAGAAGGTAAAACAGAATGAGAACATCACTATCTTGCACCATCTTCTGTAATGAAGGCAATGAGTCTGGCAACTTTCATTCATTCCTGGTGAGCACCAGGTGAAAAGCTGAGGAGGAATCTGTGACAGAAGGATCCAGAACACCCCAAATATCTGTGACACACATGCTATGTGCCCCCTGAAAGGGCCTGCCTATTGGGTACCACTGCCCCCAACACGGGATCTCGATTCCATTCCAACCTACAGGTCTGAATACAACTTCACAGTAAAGACGAGGGGCAGAGAAGCACGGCCATCAAAACCAGGAGCACACAGTCAGCCAGATCTAGAATCAGTGAAATTATACAAGGCTAAGTTCTAAGTTTTTTGGACAAATACATGGCATGGGACAAAAAATGAGAAGGGGAACTACTCTAAATTAAGAATCATAAGATCTATCAACCAAATTCAATGTTTGGACCTTTGCTGGGATGCTAATTTGAAGAAAAAAAAATTTTTGAGACAATCAGGAAAATCAGTAAATACTGATTGGGTATTAGATGATTTTAAGGAATTATAAATTTGTAAGATAATATAATTCTGTTAAATTTAAGTCCTTATTTCTTATTGAAGTATTTACGGGTGAAATTACATGATGTCTGGGATTTGTTCTATCAAAAACAAAACCAAAAGTCTGAGGGTAGGGAGAAAGATGAAACAACAACCATGACGTGTTGCTAAGTGATGAAGCAGAGTGAAAGTTTCGTGGGCATTCATTATGCTATTCCCTCCTTTTTGTGTACTTCCGAAAATCTAAAGAGTCTGTCTTGGCTATACATCTAGGAGTAGAACTTCTAGGTCAAAGGATATATACATGTTCAACTTTAAGAGATAATGCCAAACTGTTTTCCAGAGGGATTGCCCCAATTTACTCTCACCAGCAAAGTGGGTCATGCTACAGAACTATAGGATCCATGCTTTGTACTGTCAGACTTTATAAAATCTTGCCAATTACATACACATAAAAATAGCTCTCAGTATAGTTTTAACTCACATTTCTCTGCTTATTAATGGGGCTGAACAGCTCTTCATATAGTTATTGGTCATATATGTCTCATCACCTGTGAAATTCCAGTTCATGTCTTTCACTACTTTTGTTTGTAATTTCTTTGATTTGTAGAAGTTCTTTATATATTTGGATAAGAATTATTTGTTGGTTTATAGTTTACAAATACTTTCTGGTTATAAGTTGTCTTCATACTTTAAAGATGTCTATCTAGTCAACACAAATTATTCATTTTAATATAGTCAAATGCACCAATCCTTTTTAACATTAACATTTTTATATACTCAGAACTCCTGCCTTCCTTAAAGTCTAAAAGAGAGTTACATCAATTTTCTACTCATATTTTTTTTTATTCTCTACTTGTTATTACCCCCTTTTCTTTTTTTCTTTCTTTTTTCTTTTCTTTTTTTTTTTTTTTTTTTTTTTTTTTTGAGACGGAGTCTTGCTCTGCCGCCCAGGCTGGAGTGCGGTGGCCGGATCTCAGCTCACTGCAAGCTCCGCCTCCCGGGTTCCCGCCATTCTCCTGCCTCAGCCTCCCGAGTAGCTGGGACTACAGGCGCCCGCCACCTCGCCCGGCTAGTTTTTTGTATTTTTTAGTAGAGACGGGGTTTCACTGTGTTAGCCAGGATGGTCTCGATCTCCTAACCTCGTGATCCGCCCGTCTCGGCCTCCCAAAGTGCTGGGATTACAGGCTTGAGCCACAGCGCCCGGCCTTTTTTTTTTTTTTTTTTTTTTTGAGACAGAGACTTGCTCTGTCACCCAGGCTGGAATGCAGTGGCACGATCTTGGCTCACTGCAACCTCCGCCTCCTGGGTTCAAGCAATTGTCCTGCCTCAGCCTCCCAAGTAGCTGGGATTACAGGTGTGTGCCACCATGCCCGGCTAAGTTTTCTATTTTTAGTAGAGACGGGATTTCACCATGTTGGTCAGGCTGGTCTCAAATGCTTGAACTCGTGATCCGCCCGCCTTGGCCTCCCAAAGTGCTGGGATTACAGGCCTGAGCCACCATGCTGCCAATACCATTCCATCTTTGCTTCTTTGTAAATTATCTTTTCTTCTCTTAATAAGTTGTACCAGAAGTTTGTCTATGTTGACATTTTTTTCTTTCAAAGAACCAATTTTTGCCTTTTGCTGATCTTCTCTATTTGCCATTTAAAGTCCAGCTGAGGAACACAGGAAGAGACCCCAGGGACCACCCTGTCACTGACCTGATTCTGGCCAGTGTGGGGGCCACAGGGGCTGGGGCAGCCCCATTGACACTGTTTGATTAGTCAGGAAGGCTCACTTTAATAAAAAATTCTTATAAGAAGTATATTTGAAAATGTGTTTTACATTTTAAAATTAACTTTGTGGCTACAGTTAAAAAGAACTAGATGATTCTATATTTATTGAAAAAAATAAGGCAAGATACTCGGAATCACTGATAATATGACCACTAATACTCTGATAGGTTTAAATGCATATTTAGGGAATACTTTTGACAATCTGTGTCAGATGGTCAGCCAACATCAACAAAAATCAGTATATTTACTATAGAACTATTTTAACCTACTAAAAATGGAAGTTTGCACAGTGAGTTTTTTCTTAAATTGTGTTATTTTTATGTGGGAAAGAGGCTTCCTAATTTTTTAGCAGTATTTAAGTGTGAAACATATATTTTAAAACAAAATTAGATAATCTACTCCATAAATATGTAAATATACGAATTCTGAACTAAGCTGGGTGCAGAGGCTTGCACCTGCAACCCCAGCTACTTGGGAAGCTGAGGCAGGAGGACTGCTGGAGGGCAGGAGTTCGAGATCAGCCTAAGAAACATAGTGAGACACCCCCATCTCTTAAAAAAAAAATTCAGAATTATATAAGTATCTTACTTTAGTCTTTACTCAATTTTATTTTCCTGTTCATTCAAAATCAGAAAAAATAAGACCAGCTTTACCATTTAAATTCTCAAAAGACTTCCCATGTGAGAAAAAATTAGGCCAAAGAAAACCCCTAACACTCAAACCTACAGTACCTATAGTATCAAAAAGGATGCATACCAATGACACAATTATTTCTCAGAAATGTCCTTCTCAGAAGTAGAGAAAACAGGCTCGGCGTGGTGGCTCACGCCTGTAATCCCAGCACCTTAGGAGGCCAAGGCAGGCGGATCACAAGGTCAGGAGATCAAGACCACCCTGGCGAACACGGTGAAACTCCATATCTATTAAAAATACACAAAAATTAGCCGGGCGTGGTGGCGGGCGCCTGTAGTCCCAGCTTCTCGAGAGGCGAGGCAGGAGAATGGCGTGAACGCGGGAGGCGATGGAGCTTGCAGTGAGCGGAGATCGCACCACTACACTCCAGTCTGGGAGACAGAGCAAGACTCTGTCTCAAAAAAAAAAAAAAAAAAAAAAAAAAAAGTAGAGAAAATATGGAAGCTTTCTAATTCATCCACAGCTTACACCCTAGATTCTGAATCCCTCTCCTCAAAATCATAGCCTTGTAGACACTGCACCAATCCTGCACTGTCCTCAACCAGTCCTAATTAAGACCCCCTACCCCACCCCACACCCAGTGCTAATACTGACCCCACCCTATACCGAGTGCTAATCCACACCCCACCCTCATATCAACACAGCGCTAAGAGAAAGGGACTGTAGACTTTTATACATAGCTGGAGGATTTATTCCCCAGAACAATATTTTTTCAAAGGGTAGGTATAAAATCTTCTTAGCAGAGCAGAACAGAAGAAAATAGAATGAAATACACAAGATATACTGCACTCAAAAAGAGCAAGCTCTGTTTTGTGAAACTGCCACTATGCAGGCACGTGCATACCTGGGAGCCTTGTTAACATGTATTTCTCAGTATAACTACAGGTTGTAGCCAAAGTTTAAAAGCCACTGGCCATGAAAACCTATCACATTCACAGAAAAGGAGATAAGAACGGAAGTTCTTGCTGCACTTCGGTGAAGAGGAGGCCAGTGAGGGAATGATCTAACAGAGGGGCCCACAACAGCAATTGCAAGCAGTGCATGAGGATGCCTAACTCAAAAATATACAGATAGCAGGAGGAGGAGTAGCAAGTGAGCACTGAGCAGTGAGGGGGATGGCCTGGAGGAAAGAAGGACATATCCATCATCATTGGAAGAAGGTGAAAAACTGGCGGCTCATGACCACAGCAACCACAGAAGTGAGGACACAGGATCCTGATGGCCAACAATTTGTCAGGGACACATCTTCTCCATGACAAAGAACTCACCTATTAAAAGAGATTGCTAAATGCAGGTGACAGCTCATGTTTAGTTCCTATACACCCAGAGAGAGAGGTAAAAAATAAAGAGGCATGTGTCACAGTGGGGTAGTAAACACACATCCATGTCCTGGCTTGGTCTGCTGACCGGGCCTACAAGCAGGAGCCACATGCCCTCTGAGTGCCCAGATCTGGGTTTCTAAATATTATTCAATAAAGGGAATTGGGCTCCTTGGACAATTCCCTTGGACAATGGCTGATTCTAGGACTGAAACAGAGAAAATAAAAGATGAACCCAGAGAATCCTGTAATGCCAGAAAGTAAGGAAGTACTAAAATAAATAAATAAATAAATAATAATAAATAAAAAGTGGGGGGAGGGTGGGGGGATGCAAAGATGTCAAAGGACTCAGAAGTCACAATGGCCAGAGCTGGAACAGTATGGGGAGCAAAATAAATAATATAGTAGCAAAGAATAAAAGAATTACCTTTGAGTCCATATTGATATAAACAACTGAATAAATTATAATGAATGAATGAGGGAAGGGGACAAATCTTCCTAATGGAAGTCCAATTAAAAATGCAGAAGGAATGAGGGAAATAGGAAATTACCATTAAAACATGGTAACTGCCAAGAACCACGATGATGCTAACATCAGTAGGACCTTAAGGAAACAGAATATTTGCATAACCTCTAAGTCAGTATCTTCCCCCAAAATATTTATCTATTCCTTGTAGTGGTTTTAATATATGCTAAGAATTAAACAAATTCTTTGAAACTCCTCCATCCTCCTAGGAAGCGGGATTAATCCCCCACCCTTGAGTGGGGCTGGACTTAGTGGCTCTCATGAACAGAGTACAGAAAGGGGACAACCGTCACATGACAGTGGAGAAACCTGGCCGACCAGCCTCAGCCACATGATCCAAGCAAACATCACAGTAATAACTCATGTTAACATCATGTACCTCTGATGTGACATGAGAAGGACAAGACACCTCTGCGGTATTCCTCTCCAAATCCATAGCCCTGAGTCTAATTCTAAGGAAACACTACACAGACCCAAATTGGGAACATTCTACAACATACCTAGCCTCTTCAAAAGTGTGAAGGTCATGAAAATCAAAAAAAGATGGAAACTGCCACAGACCGAAGGTGATGAGAACATAATGTCTAAATGCAAGGTAACTCCTGGACCTAATTCTGGAACAGAAAAGGGACACTAACTAGTGAGAAAACCAGAAAAACTGGGAAAAAAAAAAAAAAAGAAAAGAAAAGAAAAGAAAAAAAAAGCCTGTGGTCATTATTATTAACTTGACAGTCTTTTTTTTTTTTTTTTTTTTTTTCTCCAATTTTTCTGGTTTTAGTTAGTTTTCACAAATATACCATGTCAATTAACATTCAAAGAGAGGGAAAGGGGAGGAGGTTTAAGTCTGCAGTTGTGACAATTCAGACCTTGGGGTTCAAGTCAGCCCATAGTTTGAATCCTGGGCTTCAGCTCATACTAGCTGTGTTATCCGAGCAAATTCCTCAGTCTTATTAAAGCCTCAATTTCCTCATCTATAAAATGGGAACAATAATGATCCCAATTCTTAGGCTGTTGTGAGACTTAGAAGTTCTTACTCAGTCTTCATGCACGGGAGCTCTCTCTCCCTCACCAACATGAGACTATTAGTAATACCTGAGTTAACAGTTTCCTTCCCTTGATACTGAATGACAGTCCTAAGCAAAAACGTTTAGCATCATTTTCAACTCAACATGATGGTATTTTTCTCTTTTTTTCCTCCCTTTCTTCCCATCTCCCATATTCCCCCAGTCCCACCAACTTTGAAAAGCAAATAAAAGCACTTTTCTCTGCATAATTTCCCTGCTGGCTGCCACTGTTCACAGCACTTGATATAGCAAATTCTGGCAATGCTTTCCCATTTGATTTATCTAGAAGGTTGTTATTTACTGCTCCTGCTGTTTTGGGGGCGAAAATGTTAGTGGTCTACCAAGCGGACTTTCCAAAAATAACAAGACGTGTTTTCACAACAGTCAGTATGTGGAGGGCACTGTCATGTTGGTTTCTTAGCTTTACTCATAGCATGGCAACACTGGATTTTTAGGGATTCTTAGACTAAACTACTCTGATATGACTAGTGAGGTTGTCTTTTGTTTTCTTGAAGATATTATATACTGGGAGGACTTTCAGCACCAAGAACCACCCAATCTTCTAGGGAAAATTGAATCCCACATTGTCCAATTTTGCTCCCGCCAACAGCACCAATTTACTCTGCCTGGAGTATGGAAGCATCAGAAACCCTACATACAGCCCAGCCAAGGACTTGCCATATCTACCTGCCCTGCCCAGCCTCTGTCCAGTCTCCGGCCTCTCTGTGCCACCCTCGCAGCTAGGACTACCCACACTTGGATCCCAGGCTTCAGGTCAGGGCTCCATAGCTAGCCCACACATCAGAGCCAGCCCCACCTGCCACTCAAAGAGTACTGGCCCAGGTACCCTTACTGTTGTAGGTCCCAGGGACACAGACGGGAACAACGTGGAACTTACAAACTTGGAGTACATCAAAAGTGATTAAGTGGCCCTCAGAGCCTCTGGTCAACAGAGAAGGCTCCTGGGAAGAACTGGACATTCATACAGAACTCTGATAAATGGCAAGACAGAGCCAGCTATGAAGACCACGGAGATGAGCAGCCTAGAGAGCTTCCCACACAAATTCCTTGATCCACAGCCACAGCACTGGCTCAGGGCTCAGCTTTGCCTCCAATTCACTGTGCCCTTGGGCTCATATCTCCATTTTCACATTTATAAAATTTATAAAATGGGGGCACATGAGTACCTACCTCGAAGATGTTCCTGGGGTTAATGAGTGAATAGATACAATGCTCAGAACAGTGCATGGCTCAGAGTAAGTGTTAGCTGCAGTCATCACTGTCACCATCATTAATGTTTTTACTGATGTAGATTATTAATACAAATAATACTGTTATCATCAAAGAGGAGAAGCTATCTTAATAGCCAAGATCAGCACAGGGCTTTTTAAAACAGAGTTCAGAATTTAATTAAAAAGTGATTGCAACTCACTGCAAGGTTGGAACAGGGACCAATGCTATTTGGCTGTTTTAAAAGGTCAATGCACAGCTGCCACATGGAGAGTAGACTGCAGAATGCCAAAGGGAGTAGATCCGGAGGCTATTTGGGGGCACCAGCATGGAGAATGCAGGCAAGCCTGAGGGTGTAACCACATGCAGGAGAGTATGCACCTGGGAGACCCAGGGCAGGGCCAAGGACACTCAGGCTGAACCACTTCAGCCCCAGGAGGGCTGAAGGTGGGCGGGGACAAGTGACAAGATGGAGGCTCACCTCGCCTCATTCATCTTCTGTCTCAGCTCACTCATTCAATCACTTTCCTCTTACCCTCAAAGTCTTTACCAAAATTGAACTTCCTCCCTAACAAGAGGGGCAAACTCTCCCCTTTTCTTTATAGCACCTTCATACCTAACACCATGACATCAAACGACAACGTATTCACACAGAAAGCAGGCATTTTCTTTACTGGTTTATTTTGTGCTTACTTACACAGCCAAGAGAGCCTATATGGCTGTCATGGGAGCCCTACCTTCTAGAAAGAGAACAACCACATCCAACATAGTTTCTAACACACTCTGCAAACAGGTGAGATGAGCTTTGAACACATTCAATATTAAAAAAAAAACAAAACAGAACAGATAACAGGTACAATAGCTTTCCTAGTACATTAGAGATTCAAGTAGCCAAAGTCTGAGTTTTGTTTTCAATTTTACAAGAATTCTTTGTTTTTTTTTCTTTTTCTGTTTTTTTTTTTTTTTTTTTTTTTTTTTTGAGATGGGGTCTCGCTCTGTCACCCAGGCTGGAGTGCAGTGGCGCGATCTTGGCTTACTGCAACCTGCACCTCCCGGGTTCAAGCAATTCTCCTGCCTCAGTCTCCTGAATAGCTGGGATTACAGGCATGCACCATCACACCCAGCTAATTTTTGTATTTTTAGTAGAGACGGGGTTTCGCCATGTTCGCCAAGCTGGTCTCAAACTCCTGGCCTCAAGTGATCTGCCTGCCGCAGCCTCCTTCTAAGTGCTGGGATTACAGGTGTGACCCACCGCGCCCAGCCTAATTTTACAAGACTTCTAAGAGCTGGATGCTGTTTAGGCCGAGGTCCTTGACTGTCTGGGTGAAGACTGGGGCCCGGCTGCTGCTCAGGATGGTGAAGAGGAGACCCCACCTCAGCTCAAGCCCCATCTTCAGTTCTCCTGAGAGGTGGTTTACTGTAAAGTCAGCCTTCTTTATGAGCATCAGTCTCCTCTCATTACACTCTGAAATGCCTGTGTGTGCAAGCAAAAATGTACAACTGGAATTCAAGAGTATAATCTATGAAATTCCCATAAAAGTGAGATTCCAGGTGTGTTCATCTAAGACTAATGCATTTGGATACCTCTCAGCTTCAAAAAAAGCTATCATGTGAAAAGGCTGGAGCTTTTTCTATGAGCAAAATCAGAAGGTTTGCTGTATTGAGAACAGAATTTCTGAAATGAGGAAGGCTCAGGCCGGCGCAAGGAGGGCTACAGATTCAGAGTCCCTGTCCATCACTTTTACCTTCTCATCTCACTGCCTCCTATCACCTACTCCTTGGCCTGTAAATCTAAAAAGAGAAATCCAGAAAAAGTAAAGCAGCCCCTCTGCCCTTCTTCTTTCTGAGAAAGCACCCAGATAAACACAAAGGTTTGCTCCCTCCAAGACTTGTCCACTCCACCCCAGGTGTCCCAGGCCTGGGGACAGGGGAAGGTGGATGTAAAGAACAGAAAGCTTTTCTGGCTGGGAGACAGGGCCCAATCCCTGAGGAGCCTCACACAAGTGCAGCATTTATACACATTTACAAAGAGAAAACCTCAACAAACTCGAGTTCGTTATTTAATAGAATCTTGCAGTAAGTCCTTTTGGTAAGCAAAGAATTACTTTGACAGAGCAAAACTCCTCTACTAATTGAACATTTACGTAACACCCCAACTTTGACATTAATTAGCACACACCCACTATCAATAATGCTGAGTCCTGTGGGCCTGGGAAAAGCTCCCACTCCCCACTGTGAGAACCTGTGCCATCAGTATCACTTGGTCTCTTGGATCCCCAAGCTCTTCTTACCCACTGATACCTTGCCTCATGCCTCACTCTTCCTTAAAATCATCAAACACAAGGACTCACAACTCTTCTTTCAACCAGCCTTCTGTTCAGGCTGCTGCCTTCTTCCTTTTATTCCCAGCGAAACATCTTGAGTCACTTTCTTCCCACCTTACCTTCCAATATGTTCCCACTGTGAAATCTCTGCCAATCACAAGTGACTTCCAAGAATCATAACCAACCTTGCCTTTCTGAATTTCTGTCCATCTGATACCTCCACAACATCTGACATTAATGTCCCACCCTTGGACTACCCAGGCTCTCCCTCTCTTCCACCCCTCCACCCTCACCTGTTTTCCCTCTCCTCCATCCCACTTGTTTCCTTTGGCTGACCGTTCCTGCTGCCTGCCCCTTATACTCCAAAGAACACAGCACTATCTCTATATCTTCCACACATACGCTCCTGAACTGCAACAGCTGCCTGGTATGTATCCTTTCTATATCCCCTACCTCGTCCACCCTGACTGCTGCCTGTTAACTTTCTGACAAATCTGAGCAAACACTCTTGAGTTAGGTAAGTTGCCCCAATTTCTAAAGATACGCCCCAATTCTTTAGCATGAATCAGGGTCTTGGCAGGACAGAGACATGCACAGTGTGGTCCCTGCCAGTCCCACCCCTGTTTACTCCCTTCCCCTAGGAACACAGGAATATCAGCATCCCTTTAATGGTATCATTTCTTTGCAAAGGTTATTCCCTCTGACCAGGTGCTTGCCCCTTCTCAACTGCTGACCTCCAATGTCATCTGCCTCATAAGGTCTCTGCAGGTTTCTCCACATCCACAATGACTGTTTCTGGTCTTTTTCCTGTTTGTTTTGTTTTTGGAGGGGAGGAGGGGTGGGTTGTGTGTGTGCACACAGGTGTGCACAGTGGAAGGTGTATCTAGACAGAAATGAACACAACACAGTCACACACACTACATGGAAATCCATTACAACAACTTTCAGCTGATGTAAAGTTCTATGAAGCAATGAGTTCTCTAATGAGAAAGTGAAAAACCAAGGCAAAGAGATTTTACGTGTCTGATTTGTTTAATGCAAGGTACATCTTTCAAGAATTCCAGATAAAGGAGAACTGAAACCAGTACTTAAGGACACAGACTCTGGAGTCAAAAATCCCTGCCCAGCCACCGGTTGGTAATAAAACCTTGGCTCTCCAAGCCTCCACTTTGCTCATCAGTAAAGTCAGGGAAACAACACTTTCAATGCAGAAGTACTGCAGAGCTCAGGTGAGACAACATATTAGCTGTATCGGACATTACTGCACACTTACCTATAGGTCTATGCTAGTCCAATCATTATCCCCAACTGACACATGAGGCTGGACTATTCAAGTCCTATAGACATCCTTAGCCAAGCCTGTGACCTCTGGGTGTCACAGCTCTCAGCGAGAGAACATGTGTGTGGTCATACTCTTATGAGGACAAAATGGGCTTTCCTTGTGACCATCTTGGGGTCCTGGTCAGAGTGTTGCTGTTTTCATTACCTGAGACCCAGCTCAACTTGGAAGGGAATGGCCACCCCAGGGAGCAGTAAGTACAACAATCAGTGACAAAGCATCATGGGAGCATTCAAGTCAGCTAGCTGAAATCTCTGCAAACAGTACTTTTCCGTTCTCATTAGTTACAAGCTGCCAGGAAATTTTAGCTGTGAACAGAATGAAGACAGGCTGGAGAAACAGTCCTACTATTTATAAAGCCTTGGTGTTAGCCAATTTGATCCTCTTCTGCATATAAATGGGCCAAGATCCTCCAGGCACGCCTGCTCTGAGGGTGGCTGGATGGCTGGCAGGGATGCCCCAAAGACCTAGGCCCCAGGCTGGCCAACCAGGTCCTTCCAATGCCCAGGGTGTGATCATGCTTTGTTAGTTTACATCTGACATTTGGGTAGGGGGCTGTCTGCGTATCTCACTTCAAACCATAATAGTCACTGTTTATTGCCTCCCTTAAAAAGTGTTTCAGAGGAGTATTTTTGACTAATGTGTAAATTAGCAATCCCCATACTATTACCCTTTTAACTGGCAGAACTAGATACTCCATCAAACATGATTATATGATTTGACTGAAAATCTAAAAAAAATAAGTAAATAAAACAATGCCTCAGAAATCCAGCCCAGTTTCTGGCAATGTTCATTACATTCATTTGAGAACTCTCTGTAGTGAATTACATAAAAGTCTTTTGATAAGTACAGCCACAGTGAAACAAATGTCAGAAAGTCATCTCTCACAGACAGCATTTACTTGGGCTGCCAAGGAAAAGCAATTAGTTCTTGCCTTAGAAGAGCCTTAACCAAGAGATGCTTCACCATGAGGCCATTTCATTCCCTAGGGACAGGCCTGGTAGGAGAAGACGACCTGATACCTATCTGTTAACGCACTTACTGACGTCCCATCTCAACATGGGAAGGTCCGTGCAAGTTTGACAGCCACAACGTTCACCTGACAAAACCAATCTCTCCAGAGGAAGACATTAAAAAGACTTGTTTAAGTGATAAGCCTGAGTAGCCTGCCCCAGGACAACAAACACTGTAACGAGGGTCTTCTGTAGAAAGTTTCTGTATATTTGCCATCTACTATGGTTTGAATGTGTCTCCTCCAAAATTCAGGTGTGGAAACTTAATGGCCAATGTGATGGTATTAAGAAGTGATTAGGTTATAAGGGCTCCTCCCCTATGACTAGATTAAGGCGTTTATTAAAAAGGATTCATACAGCATCCATGAATTTCTTCCCCTTCTGTCCCTGTCACCATGTGAGGACACAGCATTCCACCCCTCCAAAGGATACAGCACAGGCGCCATCTTAGAAGCAGAGAACAGCCTTCACCTGACAACTGAACCTGCCAGAGCCTTGATCTTGGATTTTCCAGCCTACAGAACTGTAGGAAAATAAAATTTTGTATAAACACCTGCTCTCAGGTATTCTGTTACAGCAGCCCAAATGAACTGAAACACCATCCTTGCATTAGCCATCCTCAAAGCCATGGATCTGAGGTGACATCAAGTTCACATGGAAAACAAGAGACATACAACATCAATTAGAGGGGAATAAGGAAAAGGGACAGGCCATCAGCAAGGGGCACCTCTGCCTGGCCACACAGGGTTGCACACAGAATTGACCACACCCTGGGAAATTGTCATCTCTGGGAAACGGAGGCTCCCAGCGGCTAAAGGAATGGTCCATAGTCACATACCCTAAGTGGCTGAGCCAAATTCCGGCCTCACCCCTGTTCTTTAGGCTGTAATGCACCTGTCATGCCCCTGCCTGCACCCACCACACTTGGTACCTGAACACAGGCTTCCCCACAGAGTATTCAGCTTCCTGATACTCACTGGCATGACTGTGGTCTACTCCCATGTGCCTTCAGCCTCCACTCTCCTTGGCCTTAATAGGTTTCTCTCATTTCCTTCGCTGCACGGCTGCCTGCCTGTCCCAATTTCAAGAGTCTAGCAGGCAGAAGGTGAAATTAATTCCTGGTCTGTGCAGCACACAGTGAACATGAACAGCAGCAAGTTCTCTAAGAGCCAGGGCAGCCTTTTTATCAGTCTGTCCATGGTCACTCCTGAGGATGAATGGCCCTAGTTGCCCCAAGAGGAGATGTGGAGAGTGACTACTGACCCAACCAGAGCTTTCCACAGAGCCCCCAGAACACCTGCCCAAGGCGCTGGAGAGATAGTAAGTGTGATATAATTCTATCTTACACTTAATTCACAAATGACGATGGTATACTTCTCAATGTTGCTGGCACTGAGAGAAGCTTCTTCAGCTTCCTTGATCACCACCCAGAGCCACAGTTAATGTTAGCATCAGGGTGAAATAAAACTCCACTTAGATGTGGGAACTGTCTCCACAGTATGATTTAGTCTAAGCTGGGTGACACCTTCCTGAGTCGTTGTTCTGCATCAGTAGCCACAAGAACCTACCTCCAGAACCCTGCTCCAGCTCAGGTAGGAAGTTGGACATGGACCACCTGCCACCTCCACTCTCCCACTCCCACTCCAAAAGAATATAGAAAGGAAAAAAAAAAAAAAAAAAACTACTTCATAGGTCTTGCTTCTTAAAGATGTGCTCATTTTGTTCAGAATATCAAGGGAAATCATAGTGATAGTGTGATTTAGTGCATATTGGACAAGCAAGGAAGGAAGAAGATGCCCTGAGCTTCGGCAATGAGAAGAATGATAGAACTCCTCCTAGAGAAAGCAGGTCAGGAAGCTGATGTGGTCCCCTGTAGATCTACAGAACATCAGGAAAACTAAACTCCAAATTAAACTAGGACCAAACACAGAGAGAGGCAGAGAGCATGGAACAGAGGTCAGAGTGAATCACAGATGTATGGCTTCAGGCTCTGGGAATGGATGAGCTCTCCAAGGGAGAAAACTGCAGAAAGAAGAAAAGGGCTGATTATAGATATAATCTTGACAACACCCACGTTTAAGGGGTGGAAACAAGACAAGCCTAAGAAAGAGGCTGAAAGACTAATTATTGGGGAGGAAGAGAATCAGGAAAGTACAGAAGCCAAACACATGCGTTTCAACGTAAAGGGACAGTTGATGGCATCAAATATCAGAGTAGATTAATAAAGGGAAACCTAAAGAGACCACTCACTCTAACCCCAAGGAAGCTGTCCATACCTTGTGAGAGAGTCACTGTATTCATAAAGGCAGAAATCAAACTGCTGGTGTCAGCACAAGAGTAGAAGACAAGGACTGGGTGGAATTAAGGACAAAAAAGGAAGGCACAGGGCAAAATGAAAGGGAATCATGTGCTTGACAGGTAACAAAGCAGGATAAGATTACTGGATACAGGAGGCTTACTCTGCAAAAAGGCAGAAGGAAAGGGGCAAAACCATATAAAAGTTTAGTGAAGAAAGTATAGTACTTTCAACAAATGATGCTGGTGTAACCAGACATCCACACACACAAAAAAGGAACTTCCAGCCATACCTTGCATCATATACTAAGAATAACTCAAAATGAATCATAGACCTAAATATAAAACCTAAAACTATAAAACTTTTTTTTTTTTTTTTTTTTTTTTTTTTGAGACGGAGTCTCGCTCTGTCACCTGGCTGGAGTGCAGTGGCCGGATCTCAGCTCACTGCAAGCTCCGCCTCCCGGGTTTACGCCATTCTCCTGCCTCAGCCTCCTGTATAGCCGGGACTACAGGCGCCCGCCACCTCGCCCGGCTAGTTTTTTGTATTTTTTAGTACAGATGGGGTTTCACCGTGTTAGCCAGGATGGTCTCGATCTCCTGACCTCGTGATCCGCCCGTCTCGGCCTCCCAAAGTGCTGGGATTACAGGCTTGAGCCACCGCGCCCGGCCAACTATAAAACTTTTAATAGAAAACATAGGAGAAAATCTTTGTGACTTGAGTTAGGCCAAGATTTCCTAGATACGACATCAAAAACACGATCCATAAAAAAACAAACTGATACACTGGACTTCATCAAAATGAAGAACTTCTGCTACTCAAAAGGCATGTTAAGACAATGAAAAGACAATCCAAAGACTGGGAGAAAATATTTGCAAATTATATAACTGATAAATTACTCAGATCCAGAATATGCAGAGAGCTCTCAAAACTCAATAAGAAAACAACCCAATTTTTTAAAATGGATAAAATATTTCAACTGACACTTCATCAAATAAAATATAAAGGGCAACATTATTGCTTATTATGGAATTGCAAATTCAAACCATAGTGAAATACCACAATGAAACTATAAGAATGTCTAATTTTTTTTTAAATTTTTTATTTTATTTATTTTTTTGAGACGGAGTCTCACTCTGTTGCTCAGGCTGGAGTGCAGTGATGCGATCTCAGCTCACTGCAGCCTCTACCTCCTGGAGTCAAGAGATTCTCGTGGCTCAGCCGCCCCAGTAGCAGACTTATAGGCATATGCCACCACATCCAGCTAATTTTTGTGTGTTTAGTAAAGGTGGGGTTTCACCATATTGGCAAGGCTGGTCTCGAACTCCTGACCTCACATGATCCACCTGACTCAGCCTCCCAAAGTGCTGGGATTACAAGTGTGAGCCACCGCGCCCGGCCAAGAATATCTAAATTTAAAACACCAAATGCTGGTCACGCAAACTGGCTCACACCTGTAATCCCAGCACTTTCGGAGGCTGAGGCAGGAGGATCACTTGAGCCCGGGAGTTTGAGACCAGCCTGGGGAAAATAGCAAGACCCAATCTTAAAAATTTTAATTAAAAAAATAAATAAAACACTAATGTTAGGATGAAGAGCAACTGGAACTGATACATACTAGTGGGGATATAAAGTGTACAGTACTCTGGAAAACAATCTGGCACCTGACATATGGAATAGCTATTCTACTCCTAGGTTATTCACCCAGAGAAATGAAGTGTCCACTCACACAAAGACTTGTACACAAATGGCCACAGCACAAATGGTCATATTTGTTCACCATTTGTGTTCTATCAAAAGGCAGAAACAACCCAATAGTATTCAATAGATGAACAGACAAAAAATAAAAAAGAAATTAATTATTCATATACATAACATGGTTGAACCTAAAAATAATTATCCTGAAAGAAATCAGACCAAAATGAGTATATACTCTGAATATTTGTACATTCATGTTCACAGTAGCACTGTTTACAATAGCTGAAAGGTGGAAGGAACTCAAATATCCATCAATGGATGAATGGATAAACAAAATGTAGTATATCCATACGATGGATTATTCAGACTTAAAAAAGAAGGACATTCTGACACATGTTACAATATGGATGAAACTTGAAGACATTATGCTAAGCGAAATAAGCCAGGCACACACACAAAAATTATTATATGATTACATTTACATGAGGTACCCAGAGAGTCGGATTCATAGAGACAGAAAGTAGAATGGTGGTTTCCAAAGACTGGGAGCACAGGGAAGGGGAGTCGCTGTTTCATGGATACAGAGTTTCAGTTTGCCAACAGACTTTTAAAAGTCCTGGATCTCGGCCCGGCACAGTGGCTCACGCCTGTAATCCCAGCACTTTGGGAGGCCGAGGTGGGCGGATCACGAGGTCAGGAGATCGAGACCATCCTGGCTAACATGGTGAAACCCCATCTCTACTAAAAATGCAAAAATTAGCTGGGCACGGTGGCAGGTGCCTGTAGTCCCAGCTACTTGGGAGGCTGAGGCAGGAGAATGGCATGAACCCAGGAGGCGGAGCTTGCAGTGAGCGGAGATTGCGCCACTGCACTCCAGCCTGGGCGACTGAGCGAGGCTGTCTGTCTCAAAAAAACAAAACAAAACAAAACAACAAAACAAAACAAAAAAGTCCTGGATCTCATTGGCGATGATGGTTGCATGACAATGTGAATGTACTTAATGTCACATAGCTGCAGCACGCTTGAAAATGGTTATGATGGTAACTTTTATGTGTATTTTACTGCAATTTTCAGAAACTAAATAAATTTTTAAAGTACATACTATATGATTCCATTTATATAATTCTAGGAAATGTAATCTATCGTGACAAAAAACAGAGCCGTGGTTGCCTAAGGATGGGAATGGAGGTGGAAGGATGGGCAGCAGGAGGGGGTCCGAAGAAACTTCTGGGGGCAATGACTGTTCATTAGCTTGACTGTGGTGATGGTTTCATAGGGGTGTACATACATCAAAACTTATTAAACTGTGTACTTTAAATACATGCAGTTTAGTACACAGGAAAACAAAATGGACTAAGTTGAAAAGAAGGTGGGCAAAGAGGAAGGATAAAAAGAGGAAAGGAAACCAGAGTTAGTATTTGGTGGTTGACAGAGTCATCCTGAGAGAAAAAACAAAACAAAGTATTCAGTATGTTTGGAATGATCTCATGAATAAAACTGAAGGCATTTGTGGAGAAAAGTCATCTATAGAGAAGGAAAAGAAAGCACAGTCAAGAGAAAGTATCATTGATGAGGGCAAAAATGTCCTCCCTGTGCTATAAGAATGGTGGTCACCTTGATTCTAAACTAAATACAAACCAGAGTCAAGGGCAGCCCAGGAGGGAGACAGCCCATCTCAAGTCCCAGGGACAAGCAAACAGGAGTTAAGAGTCCCAGGGATGGCCAGACACAGCGGCTCACACCTGTAATCTCAGCACTTTGGGAGGCCAAGGCAGGATGATCGCTTGAGCTCAGAAGTTCAAAACCAGCCTAGCCAACATGGTGAAAACCTATCTCTACAAAAATATAAAAGTTAGCGAGGCATGGGGGCGCACACCTGTGATCCCAGCCACTTGGGAGGCTAAGGTAAGAGGATTGCTTGAGGCCAGGAGGCTTTGGTGAGCTGAAATCATGCCATTGCACTCCAGTCTGGGCAACAGAGCCCAAGAGTCTCAGAGACAAAAGAGAAGGGACTCCTTTACTCAGTTAAGCAGGCAAGGCCAGGGTGTGGACACGCTGAAGACACAGGCACTCCACCAGGACTATCTCACAGGAGCTTCTTCCTGGGATGGGCATGAATCCCAGGTAGCCGACAAAGCACAGGAGCTGACTGCAGGCAGACAGGAGCTCGGGATTCTGACTCCATACCTCCTTCTAAATGTTTTTGGGAGAGGACAAAAATGGTCATAAGATCACTCACTTGTGATAAGTGGTTTGATTTAAAATATAATCAAGTCAGAAGCCAGGAAAGGCCATCAGAGGGAGGGGCTGGCCTGGCCAGATGACAAGAACCAGCCATGTGGCTGCTCTGTGACTCAATTAAGAGAGAACTCGCACACACAAAGGGCTGATGTCACTTGGGCCAGAAATGTAAATTCACTAAACTGTAGCTCCTTTGATGTTATGCTTTAAAAGTCCTTTGCACATTGACTTCCTCCATCTTTGCTGTTCTGTACAATTCTGAGGAAAAGTCAGCTGTTGGATTTCAGGGACATTCTGTTCCTAGCCCAAAAACCCAATTACTGTTATGGAGGCGCAGGATGGTTCCACATAACAGCTCAGACGGCTGGGAAGAAGTGACTTTAAAAATAAAAAATGTCGGGCGGGTATGGTGGCTCACGCCTGTAATCCCAGCACTTTGGAAGCCGAGGGGGGCGGATCACCTGAGGTCGGGGTTTGAGACCAGCCTGGCCAACATGGTGAAACCCCGTATCTACTGAAAATACAAAAATTAGCGGGGCATGGTGGCACGTGCCTGTAATCCCAGCTACTCAGGAGGCTGAGGTAGGAGAATCACTTGAACTCAGGAAGCAGAGGTTGCAGTGAGCCAAGATTGCGCCACTGCACTCCAGCCTAGGCGACAGAGTGAGACTTCATCTCAAACAATAATAATAATAATAATAATAAATAAACAATGTCCATAGAATCCCATAGTGGTTTCTTTGGAAGATAAGCTCACTGCTGCTAGAAACAGGATTCCAACCCAAAGGAGAAAGCACTAAATCATTTTTAATATTTTTTTTCTGGACTTTAATTTCCTGCTCCTATAACTCTGTACATCTAACCAAGATGAAGGTTAAAATGGTATTAAGACTTGGCAGACCTCCATGGCTTTGAATAGCAGCACATCTATTCAGCCATCACAGATCCAGGTAATATTTGACACAAACAACAGAATAAGCTGCAGGAAAGGTAAGCACGCAGGAAAAGTGAACGTCACAAGCCGACATGCTGGGATTTTAAAAGGTCTTTAAATGTAAATAATAAAAACTTGGCCAGGCATGGTGGCTCGCACCTGTAATCCCAGTACTACTCCCTTGGCCTCCCAAAGTACTGGTCTACCTTCCTACCAATCTCAAGTTTGGTCAAATTATTGTTAAATGACTGAATTAAACTCCTTTCATCTGCTCTTCTTTCATAGCATATAACCACTGAGGCCAACCTCGACCACCTCCGTGAGCTATGCCAGCTGACTCTGTGACCTGGCCCTTGGGCCATACCCAGTGTCAATCCTTTCAACTCTTTTTCAGCTCAGGTTAATGACTGAGTCCTTCTCAAAACTTTCTTTTAGGCTGGGCACAGTGGCTCATGCCTATAATCCCAGCATTTTGGGAGGCCAAGGCGGGAGGATCACTTGGTCCCAGGTATTCAAAACTAGCCTGGGCAACATAATGAGACCCTATCTCTACAAAAAAAAAAAAGTTTTAATTAGCCAGGCACACTGGCATGCACCTGTGATCTCAACTACTCCAGAGGCTGAGGGTGGGAGGATTGCTTAAGCCCAGGAGGTTGAGGCTGCAGTGAGCCAAGATCATGCCATTGCACTCTAGCCTGGGTGACAGAACAGGACCCTGTCTCAAAACACATATACACACACCCTTTCTTTTAAATCTTTGATTTGGAATACTCAGACTTGCTTTTTTCTTTATCTTATCCTTCTTTACAAGCTCCTCTTCTTAACTGCCCCATAATTATGGACCTCTCCCATCTGAACACTGACTTCTATCCTTCTCCCTTCAGAAACAGCAACTACCACTTGTAAGATGCTGACTCCCAAATCAAGTTCCAACTTCTGCTTCTCTTCCCCAAACTTCAGACTCCATTTCCAACTGTCTGCTGGTCATTTCTACTTACAACTCAGTTATCTCCTAGCTGAAGTCAATCACGTGTTTCTTATGTGCATAAAGAGCAACAATACTTGGTGTGTGTATGGCACTGCACAGGATCCTTTCTCACCCACAGTTCACATGCTCATCTGTCACCACATCTTATTGGGGATCAGGCTTGTTTTCCTGCAAGGTCTGTAGTCCTTGCTTCTTCCTTCCCATCACTGCACATCTCCCAGCTCACACGTCCTCCCAGCCAGTCTGGCCCAGGACCGCTACCTCTTCAGCAAGCTCCTCACATCCATCCTTTCCCTCTTTCCCTCCATGCCCAATCCTTCCAGCACGTGTGTGAGAAATTGTGCGTGTACATATGTGTGACAGCTCATGTGAGTATGCACTGAGAGTGTGCATGAGAGCAGAAGTGTGTGTGTGAGTGCATATGAGTGTGCATTAGTGCAGGTAAATGTGAGTGTAAGAGCACATGAGAGCATGTGTTTGTCTGCTCAGAACAATGATACAACTTTGCATCCTTGAAACAAGTAAAGAATATTGCTTAAAGAACAACAATAACAATCACTTCCAGAAAACAAGAAAAGAGCTTTTAGAAACTAATAATCATAGCAAAGAAAAAACACCTCAACACCAGGATTAAGAGAACATAGTTGAGGAAGTCATGTGTGGGTTTTCCCCCAAAAAAGACAAAAAGTCAGAGACACAGGATACAGAAAAAAAAAAATTTTTTTAATGAAACTAGTGATCCAGTATCTGAATAACTGAAGAACTAGAGAACAAAGAAAATAAAGGAAAGCAGATAAACAGAAAGAATTTAAGGAAATTTCTTAAATTCTGATATGAAGGACATGAATCTTCAGCTTTAAAGGCCCAGCAAGTACCAGGTTAAACTCGAGCAAACTCCTTGTTCTACTCTTTCCCCACTTCTCACTATTGCACTTGACTTGTCATATCAAAAGCACAATCAAGGTCAGGCATGTTGGCCCACGCCTACAATCTGAACACTTTGAGAGGCCAAGATGGAAGACAGCTTGAACCCAGGAGTTCCAGACGAGCCTAGGCAACATATCAACGCCTTATCTCTACAAAAAAAAAAAAAAAAAAAAAAAAAAATTTAATTAGCTAGGCCTAGTGGCACATGCCTATGGTCCCAGCTCCTCAGGGGACTGAGGTGAGAGGATTGCTTGAGCCCAGGAGGTCGAGGCTACAGTAAGCCATGATTGCACCACTGCAATATAGCCTGGGTGACAGAGCAAGACCAGTCTTAAAAAAAGAAAAGTATTACATCGACTTCCTAAGGGTCAAACTGTAAGCTAGAAGAAAATGGAGCAATGCAGGGAATATTTCCAACCTTAAGTTCTATAGATTCAAACTATCGATCAAGCATAAAGATAGAAAAAAAAAAAGCATTTTCAGGCACGTGGCAGGGTAACAAGCTCGTCCTGGTTTGCCCAGGATTTTCCTGGCTTCAGCACCATTAGTCCCACATCCTGGGAATTCCCTCAGTCCTAGGTAAACTATTAACCCAGATATAACCTGGGGGGAAAAAAAAAAAAAAGAAAAACCTAAAATTCACATGTCCCAATAATTTCTCAATCCCAGGCAAATCAAGGAAGTTGGTGACCCTTGATGAGGTCTCAAAAACTTTCTGTGTCATGGTCACTTTCTAGCGAGGTTACTAGAGGATTCTGTCAACTAAATCATGAGATTTAACAAAAAGTAAGGACTGCAGCTCACATCATCCTCAATGAAACATTAGACATCTTCCCTGATGAATGGAATAAGATGAGGATGCCTACTCTTACTATTTCTATTCAACATTGTATTAGAAGTTTTAGCCAGGGGAGTTAGGCAAGAAAATAAATAAATAGTATCCAAATGAGAAGAAAAAAGTAAAATTATCTCTTTGCAGATGAAAAGATCTTGTATATAGAAAATTCTAAGGAATCCACTAAAAACTATGCATTAATAAATTTAGCAAAGTTGCATGTTACAAGATCACTCTACAAAAATCACTTGTATTCCTATAAACTAGCAATGAACAATCTGAAAATGAAATTAAGAAAAATTCCATCTACAATAGAATCAAAAAAGAATAAAATACTTAGGAATAAATGTTTTAAACTACAAAACTAATGGGAAAACATATTTGTAAATTATATATGTAATATGGGACTTGTATCTAGACTATATAAAGATGGATAAAGAGTTTGAATAGTTATTTCTCCAAAGATACACAAATAGCCAATAAGGCACATGAAAAAATATACATTTTTAGTTACTAGAAAATGCAAATGAAAACTACAATGAGATCCCACTTCATACCCACTAGAATAGTCATAATCAAAAAAAAAAAAAAAAAAAAAAAAACAGATGATAACAAGTTTTGGCAAGGATGTGAAGGAATTGGAATCCCCATAGATTGCTAGTGTACAATGGTGGAACTGCTTTGGAAAACAGCCTGGCACTTCCTCAAAAGGTTAAACATACAGTTTAACAGGACCCAGTATTTATACTCCTAGGTCTATACCTAAGACAAATTAACATACATGTCCACGCAAAAGCTTGTATACAAATGTTCCTCATAACAGCAATCCAACTGTCCACCAACCAAATAAACAAAATGAAGTATGCCCATACAATAAAATATTATTCTGTCAATAAAAGGAATGAAGTACTGATACATGCTACAACATGGATGAATCCTGAAAACATTCCACTAAGTAAGAAAAGCCAGACACAAAGGCCACACAATGTATGATTCCATTTATATGAAATGTCAGAATTGACAAATCCACAAAGGCAAAGTAGACTGGTAACTGCCTAGGGCTGGGAGTTTTGAGAGAAAATGGGGAGTGAATACTAACACATACAAAGTTCTTTTTCAGGTAATAAAAATGTTCTGGGGTCAGGCGTGGTGGCTCACACCTGTAAGCTCAGCACTTTGGGAGGCTGAGGTGGGCAGATCACCTGAGGTCAGAAGTCTGTGACTAGCCTGACCAACATGGTGAAACCCCGTCTCTACTAAATACCAGGCATGGTGAGCATGCCTGCAATTCCAGCTACTTGGGAGGCTGAGGCAGGAGAATCACTTGAACCTGGGAGGCAGAGGTTGCAGTGAGCCGAGACTGTGAAATTGCACTCCAGCCTGCGCAACAAGAGCAAAACTCTGTCTCAAAAAGAAAAAACAGGTCTGGAATTAGATAATAGCGGTAGTTACACAACTTTGTAAATATATGAAAAACACTGAATTGTACATGTTAAAGTACAAATTTTAATGTATGTGAACTATATCTCAAGTTTTTAAATCCGTACGTGTGTCTGGTATGGTGTGCCATGTGCACTTGGTATGATGTGTGGGCATGCATACAAGCATGTGTATGAGCCTGGAGAAAGGTGTGCAAGGACACGTCTTAGTATACTGACACTGGCTGCAGGATTAGAAAGGGGGAGTGCTGTGTGTATGTGTGTGTGTGTGTGTGGTGATGTGTGTGCATGCATACAAGCATGTGTATGAGCCTGGAGAAAGGTATGCAAGGACATCTCACAGTATATTGACACTGGCTGCAGGATTAGAAAGGAGAAATTCCTTTCAACAATGTTGTGTTGTTTTGGAAGTATTATTAGTTTTGGAGTTTTAAAAATTTATTCCTAAGTATTTTTTATATATATTCTATTGTAGATGGATTTTTCTTAATTTTCTTTTTCTTTTTTTTTTTTTTTTTTTTGAGACAGGGCCTCACTTTGTTGCCCAGACTGAGTGTGGTGGCACGATCATGGCCCACTGTAGCCTCGACCTCCAGGGCTCAAGCAATTCTCCCACTTCAACCTCCTGAATAGCTGGGACTACAGGCATGCACCACCATGCCTGGCTAATTTTTCAAGACAGGATCTCACTATGTTGCCCAGGCTGGTCTCAAACTCCTGGGCTCATGCAATCCTTTTGCCTCGGCCTCTCAAAGTGTTGGGATCACAGGAATAAGCCACCACGTCTAGCCCTGTGGCCATGTATTTTCTAATATTATAATTATCTAATAAAGAACTAGCAAATATAATTGTTTTAATCAGAAGAAAATTGAACAAGGTAATACTAGTGATAGAACTGGATAATCCTATTTCCAAATTTTCCAAATTATTTTTGTAATTAATTAAACAACTGCTTTCCTAACTGTCACGCAACTATAACACATGGTGGAGAAGAAGATACCATTGCTAAAAGCAACACAAACATTAACTGCATGGCTATTAATGGAACTGAGGACACATGATATTTGTATATAATGCTTGAAGGCAACTTTCTGTAACTGAATTTAATGGGAGAAAAAAGGAAGTCACCAACAATAGAATGATATGCTTCCTTTTAACAGGAAAATTTAATGAGAACAAAACTGATCATATTCTTCAAGTTAATATGCAGTTTTAACATAATATCAATTAAAGTCCCCAAGGGGTATAATACAAAACTTGATCAAGTCACAGTGGAATTCATTTTAAAGAAATCAAACAATATTAAAGAACAGTCTTGAGCCCTTTAGTAGACAACGGAATGGTATATTTAGTCTACAACATTAAAGCAGAGAGAAATTTCTAAAATCTAACATAAAGAAAATCACTGAAGGCAGTATCGATGTGGTAAAATCCCCACACTAAATTCAGTGAATCAACTGATAGAAGAAAAGCAGTGAATAAGAAAATGTGAGGATTTGAGAAACTCTACAGAAGGATAATATCCAGACTCCCATCAATGAGTAAGTGGAGTTAATGAGTTAACAAAGTAGGAAGTACCAACAGTAAATCACTGTGTAGAAAATGTATTCTATAAATATAGAAATGCAAAGTAAACTACAAGGTATCATCATAACTGTTTAGCTAAAATTTGAAAACATATTTCTTACCTGGTATGACTAAGTACGGCCTGTCCTAGGAAGGAAAGTGTAGAAGGCCATTATGAACATGCTCTACTGCATTAGCAGAAGTGGGCAGCTACCACAAGCCTCCAAATAGTATGCCAGACTCTACCACGTGCCCTTTTTAAAAACCCACCAGCATATATAATACTTACCAACACCAAAACTAGACTAACCAAGAAAAAAAAAATTTTTACCACTGACTACGCCTGGGGTTTTAAGCTACCTGAGGTTCTAAACCTATTTATGTCACTATTTCCCCTCAAAACAAAAAAAAGCTATCTCAAAAACGTAATATGAAGATATGAATGAAATTAAGATGAAAAGGATAGAATGCTTTAATTTGGGGGAAAAGAAAGAGAAAACAAAAGTTTAAATCCTGGATCCAGTACTAACTCTAACCTATACTAAATTTCACAAATACTATAAAACATTACTTCAAATGAATTAACTCTACACTAGTCAACAGTTAGCAAAAAGGCTTTTTTGTAAAATCCGCATTAAAGGATGTTAGTTTTCCTTCATTGGAAAATCTTTCATTATTTTTAAAAACGTATTTGAACTGTGTGATAATTCTTTTCTCCTACCACATATCCTAGGTGGTCCTAGACAATAGGCCTAAAAACCCGACGGGCTCAACTCTGCTCATCTCAAAACGCTCCTTCAAGACTATATCCCTCCCAAAGGAATTCCCTGGACACAACTAAAATGCCTTCTTCTATCTCCTTGCCTTCCAGGAATCCCTTCCTCCCTTCTCCTGGCTTCTTTGGCCCTGCACCCACGAAGGCCAGCACAAGCATTACCTTCTCCAGGAAGTATTTCTGACTTTCCAGAAAATGGGTCTGGCCCCTTCCTCTGCATTCATCACATGGGATTCCAACAGTTTGTTCAAGCTCCCCCTAAACTGTGAGTCCCTTGAGCATCTCCCACTCTATATGTCTGACTGCTAGAACAGGGCCTGAAACATCATAGAAGGTACTCAACATATACATGGGATGGGAGGGCAAGCTGCATATGAAGAGAAGTCTTCTCTAAAAATCAGTGTGATCTGCAACAGGAAAAGGCTGTCTCCCTGTGGCAGGAGGCACACTCATAAAGACTAAATCATTTCCCGCCTGTTAGGGATGCTGTGGGAAGGACAGAAAAGCTCCCATGATTGAGTCAGATAGCCACAGACACATGGTACAATCTGACCTATACTACTGAGAATCAAGGAGCCTTTGAAGAAGCACCAAAGAGAGAGAGAAAGGGGTCTTTCACCAGCCATGTGACATGCAGTATGGCCACACCTCAGCCACAATGGTTGAAAGGGGGAGGAAACAAAGAAACAGAAAGTTTGGGATCCAGGCCCTAACCCGGACCATGTGAAAGTTCATTTTCTGGAAGGTCAGAAATGCTTCCTACAGAAGGTGATGCCTGTGCTGGCCTTCATGGGTGCAGGGCCCCAGAAGCCAAGGAGAAGGAAGGAAGGGGTCCTGGAAGGCAAGGAGGTGGACCATGTAAAAGCTGTCCACAGTTGGGATGGACACAGTTGGGACGTGACAGTGTTCAAGTGCCTGGCTCCATGGTAAACAAAATCAGGGCTCACATGATTCAGGTGCATAGGCAGATGGTCCGTGAATCCAGGTAGTCTCCCCAAGAGATGTTCTGAGGCAGTTCACAAATACAGCACATGCAAAGCATATTATCAAACTCAGAGGCCTTCCACTGCTCTGAGGTAGGAATTATTAGGGACATGTGCACACACACTCTTTCTCTCATATATACACACATACAGAAAGAGAAAAAGGAATGTGCATTACCTCTCTACCTTTAAGGATATTTAAGGTAACTTAGTCAAGGAGCAGGGTACATTTTGCTTACAAACATTTCATGAATTGCTATGAAATTTTATACAAAAAGCCTAATTTCCAGGGCTCAAGTTACAGTTACTAAACAAATGTAACCATAATGTGTGCCACTAGCATCTCAACCATATAATTACCCAGAAAAAACTAACATACACACAACTTATACGCTAAAATCCCCTAACAACCACATCTTCAGAAAATGTTCCTATATGGGAAAACACTGACAAATATTATTAGCTTAACTTTTCAGGGAATAAAGAAATCATAAAGCAAATTATTCCAATTTTTCAAACATGAATGAAAACAGAAAACTCTACTTGATCAGTAGCTTTCAAAGGGAGGGTGGGCCCTGCCTCCTGGGAGTTTGGGAGTGTGTGGACAGCGTCAGTGGGCACTGTCCCCTACCCGTACTACCTTCACACATCCCATTAGACATCGAGGTAGGCAGAAGCTGTTGAACATTTATCTGAGCCTGTAACCTAACTCAATTTTAGATAAAAACTCGAATAACTTTTTGTATGTTTTTATTATACTGTGAATTTTCCAGGAATACAACTTGTCTGATTATGGCCTTTACTAAAATGTAATTGCCTTTTTGAAAAACTCATCACCAAAGCAACACTGCCTGTGTATTCTGGGTTACTAATCAAGACACACCCAGGCTGTGTGTATATATGCGTGTGTATATATACAAAGATACAAGAGATTTATAGTATCTTTTGCATTGTATGAGTGCCCGTGGCCCTCAAGAGATAGCTGCTGGCACTGAATATAGACACTAGGCGAAGGCTACACGTGTAGCCTGGGTGTGTCTTGACCCCGATAGGGTCAGGAGGCAGAGATGCCCAGAAACCCTAGCCTGCTATAGTTTGTCTTTGTGAGTATCAAGGGACAATGTGGTTAGGGTATAACAATGGAACAACCTCCTGCCCCTCCCCCCAAACACACATGTAACTCCGCTCACTTGAACCCAAGTGGCATCAAACCCAGAGAGGAGAGTGGGACACTTGGTTTGTGAGAACAAGCGGGTGACACCCACAGAGGGCAGGGAGCCTGCCATCCCTGAGAATTAGCAGCTGGCATAGTCCACGACTAGCCAAGCCCCCAACAATGTCTAGAGACCAACTTTGGAAAACATGCAGCATCCAGACAGGCTAACAGAAACCTCAAATTTAAAAGTTAATACACAGCTGAGTATCCCCAAACCCTGAGAAAAGGGCACCAAATTCTACACCTAAAGAAATGATGCTGCAGAACACAGAGTTAGTAAAGACACAGGACTTAAAAACAGGCACAATAGGCCGGGCGCGGTGGCTCAAGCCTGTAATCCCAGCACTTTGGGAGGCCGAGATGGGCGGATCACGAGGTCAGGAGATCGAGACCATCCTGGCTAACACGGTGAAACCTCGTCTCTATTAAGAAATACAAAAAACTAGCCGGGCGAGGTGGCAGGCGCCTGTAGTCCCAGCTACTCGGGAGGCTGAGGCAGGAGAATGGCGTGAACCTGGGAGGCGGAGCTTGCAGTGAGCTGAGATCCGGCCACTGCACTCCAGCCTGGGCGACAGAGCGAGACTCCGTCTCAAAAAAAAAAAAAAAAAAACAGGCACAATCAACGGCCTCCAAGTGGTCTAAGAGAATATTACACTCATAAGAATCAACCAGCGATCTTAAACATTAAAAACTGGAATCACTAAATTCAAATAAATAAAAACTTAAAAGGTGAGCACAAGAACAATGATAACTCTCTGGGAGAATATTGGGTTTGAAGGTTGATCAAAAGGGTCTTGAGTTTTATCTATTTACAAAAGGAATGTATTTTTACTAAATAAAAAAAACGGATATTTTCAAAGAAATATATTTTCTGGATGAAATGAGAATTTAGTATTTCTACAACTTTGCAGGCAGTATGAGGGACCAAAAGAATCATTTCCCAGCCGGGCGCAGTGGTTCACACCTATGATCCCAGCACTTTGGGAGGCCACGGCAGGTGGATCACCTGAGATTAGGAGTTCGAGACCAGCCTGACCAATATGGTGAAACCCCATCTCTACTAAAAATACAAAAATTAGCCAGGCATGGTGGCACGCACCTGTAGTCCCAGCTACTCGGGAGGCTGAGACAGGAGAATTGCTTGAACCTGAGAGGTAGAGGCTGCAGTGAGCTGAGATCATGCCACTGCACTCCAGCCTGGGTAAAAGAACAAGACTCCATCTTAAAAAAAAAAAAAAAAAAAAAAAAAAAAAAAAAGAAAACGAAGCAAGAATCATTTCCCAAATTAACCTCCTCTAAATAACTGTCCCTCAAAGTGACAGCAGGCCAACTAGAAAGAAAAAGAGCTGCATGGTCCCATTAATTTGAGTTAAATTACACGTTTTTTTCATTTCAAGGTCTCTGGGTCAGAACACAATATAGCCCGGACAAATCATACACCCATGTCTCAGAAAAACATCAGGCACAGAGAAATGTACCTTGACTAGATCAACAATTTGTATCTTGACTAGATCAACAATTTCGCTGTGTCACCCAGTGCAGTGGTACAATCTCGGTTCACTGCAACCTCCGCCTCTCGGACTCAAGCAATCCTCCCACCTCAGCCTCCCGAATAGCTGGGATTACAGGTATATACCACCACACCCAGTTAGTTTTTGTATTTTTGGTAGAGACAGAGTTTCACCACGTTGGCCAGGCTGGTCTCGAGCTCTTGACCTCAAGTAATCTGCCCGCCTTGGCCTCCCAAAGGGCTGGGATTACAGGTGTGAGCCACCGTGCCCGGCCCACCAAATCTTTACATAAGCTTTAATTTGTTCTTCTTCTATAGACCAATACCCGTTTAGAAGGAGCGTTATCCCCATTCCAGCTTTTAAATTAATACACCCAACAATGCTGGTATTTAGTACAGAATCTCAACCCTCTTTTCCTTATTCTAAATTCCCTCGTCTTACAGTGCCAAAAACAATAACCCACATCCATCCTGGGGGATAAGCCCAGGGCAGGGCCCAGGGAAGTGGCAGGGGAGCAGGAGGGCCCAAATGAAGGTAGAAGCAGAAGCTGACACCTGTGCTCTGCTCCACCTCAGCAGCACCAGTTCAAACACAAACGCTTTGCTATCCGCCCTATGCTCTGGACCCCACACGAGCATGGGACATGCCCCAGGACATTTACAGAGAGCATTTTAAATTTCCTTAATCTTAATGTTTTTTACATATATTCTCTAATTTTCATCTATATTACTATAAAGAAATTTTTAGCGATTTTAAAAATGTCAGAGTCATCTCACACTATTCTCCTGTAATTCCACCAGAAATGAGGCTGAGAGAATACAGACAGCCAGAGCACAGTTCACACAGTAAAAATTATCAACACCTTAAGGCCTGTCCACATGAAGTGGGAAACTGCTAAACAGCCATTAGAGAACACAGCAGACACCCACTGAGGCTGACGCGGATGAACCGTGTATACAGCCACTATCATCTGTGGAAAGGTTAAAACTGAAAAAGTAGAGAATGTGGGACATTAATCATGGAGGCCATCGGTGTAGGGAGAACTCTCTGCACTTCCTGCTCAATTTTGCTGTGAACCTAAAGTCAATCTAAAAATAAACTGTATTAACCAAAAAAGAAAAAAGTAAGAAGACAGGCATAGGTAAGTATGCTTGTATTTTCAAAGAATATCTCCTGACCAGTATACCAGACACTAGTAACAGCAGCCACTTAGGGTAGAGTGGATAAATACAGTCACCTCTCTGTGTAGAGCAGAAGAGAGCCACAGACAGGGCCGTGAGTGAGAAGACCACCAAAGTCCCACTACACACCCTCCCATACTTCTCAAATTGCTTTTGATATATGCACACAGCATTTTTCAAAACACCAGTTGAAAAAAAAAAAGAAAAACTTTTAAGGAAAAATAGGAAGTTCAGGGTAAGAGGGGTACGAGAGCGTCAAATTTAAATAAAAGCTAGAGCAGCAAAATCACAGACGCTTGGCCCCAAAGATACAAAGCTGACCTCATGAGTGCATACTTTTGGGAAAGAAATGACCAGTGAACCCAGAACCATGGAAGCCTGGGTGGCATAGCCACTCCACATGAGACATCTCAGTTGCATAAACCAGACGCTTGTCAGGAGCCAGCACTGCACCAATGTAAAGCTCACAATGCCCCCTAGAAGCAGGGACAACCACCCAGGGCCAACTTAAGGAAAAAAGCTATAAAACAAGGGAAAAGTTGAAGAACCCTCATCCCATCCCCTGAGCCATGCTAAATTGGAAAACACTCAGCAGACACAAAAAGCCCCTCAAGAGGGCACTGCCAACCCACTCGGGCAAGGGATCACACCCATATGCCCTGAACACCTCTGGGGCCACCATGCCTGGTTTCCTTTCTTATTCAGAGCTCTGGGAGGTATGTACATAGGGTTTATTGCTTGTTTTCCTTGGAGTGAAAAACAGTTTTCTATTTTTCTTACTTAAGACCCAGTACAGTTAGCAGGTCCCCAAAGGCCTCAGGAAGGAGGCTGCTAGTCACCACACCAATCTGTGCAGTGCTCATCCTGCCAGCCACTCTGGTACCAGGCTCAGCCATGTGGTTCTGGGCTCAGCCATGCTGCCTTCAAAAATTAGGGGAAACAAAAAGTCTGTAAGTTTTTTCTCCTAGGAGAACTTGAGCATCCAAAGTGACATTTCTCCTGCTTTATTCAGCTTTTCACTAGGGACACTTGGATGATGCTAAGTGTTTTCTAGGTCACAGCTAGTCCTACCTACCCACTTATTGGGAAGCTCTAGCAGCAGCAGAACAGAATGCTCTGGGTGAGCCTGCAAAGCAGGAGGCATGCTAGTGGCAGGAGGGAGAAAGTGTGCAAACACCCCTGCTTCCCATGAACCACCAGGTCACAAAGCCCCACCAGGTGAGGGAACGTGTGACTAGCTCAGACAGGTGTTTCAGACTCTGCCATGCGGGTCACGGGAAGACAGCACTGGCCCTCCTTGGGAGAAGATTCTGGTCCAAATCTATGGTGTGGCTCAGCTACCAGCAGTGAAGACTGAGGGGCACTGGCTGGTTTCTTTACCCACATTCACCCTCACTGGCCCCCCGTGGTGAAGAAGGTTGGGTGTCACTTCCTCCAGCCTCTACAGGGCTGAGTGTGCTGCTATTACAGGGCCTGCTGAGCCAGCATCTCACCCCTACTGAAGAATGGGTCAATAAAGATAGAAAAGTTATGACAGAAAAGGGAGGGAAGGAGAGTCTCTTCCAATGGCCCTCACAATAATACCACCCACAGAGATCGGTGTGAAATTTTGCTTTCAGAAGCAGAATGTGCCCAGACAGAATCAGAACTGCTCATTTAACATGGGAACGGCGAAGCGCCCACTCCAAAACTTCTGCTAGTGGGTGGCCAGAAAGGAGCCATCCTCTCTCCCTTTCTGACTCAAATTGTACAACTGCTCAAGGGAAGAAAGAGAAGCCAGAGGTTCCTCTGCATCAGTCAGCGGCCAATCCCCTGATCCAGGCTGCCAAGTTAGAGCCCAAGCTCCCAGATCAAGGGACAAGTCAGAGGTGGAGCTCTTCGATCAAGGGGCAGGTTAGAGACCAAGGTCCCCAATGAGGCCCAGCAGGGACAGGGCAGAAGATTGGGGCAGGCTGGCAATCTTAAACACCATTTGCCCCAAGGCCCTGAAAAAAAAAAAATTATTCCATATATACTTGCTGAAAACAAGAACCAAACCTAGTACTTAGCTTATACTGAAAGCTTTAATTATACTATCTCATTTAATCCTTACAACAGCCCTCTAATTGTTATCACCCTACTGTATATAAGAAAAAAAGAAAGAAAAAGAAAAGAAAACTAAGGCCCAGTGAGACAAAAGAATCTGCTCAATGCCAGACAGCTTATCAGTGTCAGAACTAGCAACTGAATGCATGGTTTCTAGACTCCAAGATTCACACTCTCATTCCATACCCTAACTTTTTTAAAGGGGGGAAAAGACTAGAGTCAGGAAGTAAAAAGATAAATGTAACAGTTTCAGAGATCAAAGCAGCAAACCACAAGGTAGGAGACGGGTATCCTCCTTGCTCATCCACTGGGAGAGTCCAGAAGCCTGACACCACAGCACCAACTAACACAGCAGGCCCAGCTCTTGGCTTGTAATCCCAATCTCTTAGCAAAACCCAAGGACTTCTTGGAGAAGGGGTCCATTCCACAGCCAGGGCAGGAAAAGAACTCAAACCTGGAGCTTCCTGTAGTGTTCAAGAAAGTAAAGAAGTGCTTGAAAACTGATGCAAACATGTTAACAGGAAAAGACAACTGGAAGAAGCCACTTGAGGAATTAAACAATAGTAATGGACCATAACCTATAAAATAACTGTCCATGAATACACCCTGACATACACCAACAACTAATAAACAAGTAGAGGAGAAAGAAAAGCTCTTCCTTACAGCATGTGAAACTTACAGTCCTTACAGTCCATTTGTTTTGGACTGAGCTCCTGCACAAGGCCCCAGCACACCAGACCAAACCAGAATGGAGATAATCAAAATGTACTTTAAAAAGGGCCAGTTTTCAAACAAACAAACCAACCAAACACAAACAAACAAACAAAAACAGGAGATTTCAGTCAACTTGAGTCAGCAGGTAAGGAAGACCTCTCTATTTCAACCCTATGAGGAAGTGACTTTGAAACGATCTGCTTTTTGTTCTCTCTGTCTGCTTTTCTCAGCCCTTTTCTGCCTATAAAACCTGACTCCTTTGGTCAGCTCATAGGAATACTCATTCTATTTTATAGAATAAAATGTTGCCCAATTCTAGAAACACAAAAGCCAACTAGATCTTTAAACTAAATTTGTTATAATATTGTCTTTTGACAAGTATAATTCTAAATAAAGGGAGAAAGAATGATAAAAATAGAAAATCATTTAGCAAACAGTACAGTAATAACTGTTTCAGGCAAGAATAATCAGTGGTTGCTAAGATTAGTGGTAAAAGTATCCTGAGAAACAAGATATTTATCTAGTCTCAAAGTATCTCCCCACAAGATACTTATTAATTACAAAAAGGAACATAATAACTCCACAGTGGAAGAAATGTGCAGTCATCCATTCAGCCAAATGATCACAGTTATGATCACAATTAACATCAGAAGGAATGGGGCAAATCCTGGCATGACACACTAAGGGCCCACTGTGGTATTCTTCTGTGGTATCCTTGCCAAAAATATGTAACACAAATATAGTCATAAGGAAGCACTGGACAAAACTATAATGAGGGACATTCCACCCAAAAAGAAACAAAAAAGGCAATGAAGAAAAAAGAAAAAAAAAAAAAAAAAGACCAGTTCTCTTCAAAAGTGTCAAGGTCATGAAAAGACCAAGAAACTGTCACTGTCCCAGATAAAGGAGACTGAAAAGAGACACAACCACGAATATAATGACAATAACAAATTGAACCCTGAGCCAAGGATAAAGGACATCATTCAACAGGCGGAATTTAAACAAGGTCTACAGATGAGCTAATGGTAATCCCTTATTATAAAAGACTCTAACATTTGGTGAAGCTGGGTGAAGAGCATTATTTGAGAATTATTTGCATGACTTCTGCAATTTTTTTGGTAGATGTGAATTATCTAAAATTCAAAGACTTTTTTAAAAGACCAAAAAATAAACAGACATTAACAGTTATATGAGAGAATATGCTAGTCTTTGGTTACTAAGAACAGACTGACTCCATACCACAGCAGCCAGCAGCCAGACCACAGATATGACCCTCACTCTTCAGAATCCCACAGCTGCTACTTTAAAGACCAGATAACATGCTCCAAATCTGATTTCTCAGCTCACAGAACTCAGAGCCAAGTCATTTGAGATGACTTATTCCAGAGGGTCTCAAAGCAAATTCTACAGGACAGAGCTGCCCACACGTTCAGGCTCAGTTTGAGGTCCCCCCAATGTCAGCCTGTCACTCAGATGCTGCTTCCACAGCAAATTCCTTGGCTTAATTAAAGAAGATATAAAAACTCAGGTTACTCCAATTCCCTCACAGCGTGGCTCAGAGAGCACGAGGCCTGCGTGGACCGTGCTCTGCATGGTCCTGGGCATCTGTAACTCAGGGGCTGCAACGGAAGCAGTCCACAAGGCAAGGGAAAGAAGGGCAAGAGCACAAACAACAAAACCAGAAGGGGCAGCTGACAGCCTGATGGCTCAGCATAATTGCTGGAAGACAAAAAAGTGGCCTCAGGACTCTACTAGCAAGTTTAACTTTTAACTATTTTTTATTTATCTTTACTTTGACCAAACCAAGAGTTCAAACTACTAGCAAGTTTAAAGCACAACTCTGAGTTGCCCTCATAAGACAGGGAACATACACAAATGTGAAAATATGAGAAAAACTAAATGTTACTGAAGAGTAGCATTAATGAGATATGTTAAAATTCAAAGGTTGATCATCTTCAATGTGACTTTTAACTTCAATCATTATTTGTTCAGCTGTTTACTGAGTGCCAACTATGTGCCAGGCAGTAGAATCCACAATGAACAAACTCCCTGCCTTGCATGGTAATGACAAATAATACCCAGTGAGTAGATATGCAGTTGTCCTTTGGTATTCACAGAGCGCTGGTTCCAAGAGCCCTGAGGATACCAAAATCTAAAGATTCTCAAGTCCCTGATATCCTGATATCAAATGATATAGTATTTGCATATGCACGTCCTCATGTATACTTTAAATCATCTTTAGCTTCATAATAGTTAATACAATGTAAATGCTATGTAAATAGTTGTTAAATGTTTTATTTGCATTATTTTTATCGTTGTATTATTTTTTATGATTTTGAGCTTTTTTAGTATTTTCAATCCAAGGTTGGTTGGATCTGCAGATATGGAACCAAAGGATACAGAGGGTCAACTGCACATGGTAACGACCAGCTCAGGGCCAGGTGATCTAGGTCAGTCCCACTCTCCTCCTCCTGACTTCTCTGCTGACAGAATGAGCAGACAAGCATGAGTGGCCACAAGAAAAGATACACAAAGGACAGTTTGCACAGGAAAAGCACATAAAGATTTTTTGTAAACACATAGGAGTATGTAAACACACAGAAGTGTTTATAGCCACCACTCATGGGACAGAGAATAGAGAATCACCTACCCAGGGACACACTGAAGCCACCCACTACAGAGTAGAGATGACACAGAGACTTTAGATATACCTCTTAGAAGCAAGGGGTAACAAAAGCTCACAAAAGTGACACAAGATTTTAGGTGCTCATCCAGACTCCATGAACAAACCAGAGATGAAGCAACAGGTCTAATGGAGGGGTTACTGCACCAGTCACAAGGGCTCCTGGAATGCTCTCAGGTTGGTCTCCTCTATCCACCCTCACTGCCTTGGTGATCTCACCCAGTCTATGGTTAAATGCATCTAAATGCTAATGCTTTCCAAATGCCCATCCCAGTTCCCACTCTTCTCAGAACTCCAGACTCGTGTGTCTACTGCCTACTCAGTAATGCCACCTCGACCACTGGCCAGCTTTTCAGATTGATGGCAGCCGTGACCAACCCCAGTCACCCCTGAGAAGCTTCCCCTCCAGTGCTTTAGTGGCTGCCAGCTCCATCCTTCCAGTTGCTCAGCAACAAATTTTGAGGGGGAGGAAAAAAATACAATTACATTTAGAATTCTAAATGTGACAAATACATATATGACTTATTACTAAATACAGTTGTTACTAAAATACTACAATAAATAAGAAATAGTCTGCACTCCTAGAAAATCCAAGAAAATCAACTGAGAAACTATTAGAAATCAGTAACAGAATATTGGTGTATAGGACTTACTGAATAAAAAGATTAAAATTCTACAGACTTGAGTAAATAAGACATAGCTTTTTCTTAGACCAAAAGACTTAACAATGTAAAGATGCAAAACATAAATTTAATGTATTCTCAATGAATATTTCAACAGAATTTTCATATGCAAAAATTAATCTACGGGAATATTTGAGAAAAATCTGGGGGTAAAAAGATTAAACACTAGTTCTACCAAGTGCTAAAATGTATTATAAAGCTATGATAAACAAAATAGTGTGGTACTAACAAACTGAACAAATGGTTTAGTATTTGTAAATACACAGAATGGAAAAAAATACAGAAACATATACAAAGTTAAATCCAAGATACTTCAAAAGTGAATGACATTTCAAAGAAAACCAAAGAAGAAAAGGTAACAGTAGCCCAGAAAGGATTTAGGGACTCCGGCTGACACCTAGGATGGGGTCGGGTACCCTCAGACAATCTAGCAGTGAGAGAACAAACTGACACAAACTCCCTGAGGCCAACTTAGCAACATCCATCAAAATTACAAACGCCATACCCTTTGACCCAGTAATTCCTGTTCTGGGAATTCATTTAGCTGATGTTCATACACATGTTCCAAGAGACACTTAAAACACATATTCATTGCAACATCATTTGTGATGCTGGCACACTGGAAACAAGTACACACTCCTTGGGGACTCATTAAATAATAAGATCTACATAGCAGAATGCTATACGGCAGCTAATAAACATCTTGGCCACACATCAGAGTCACCTGGAAAGCTTCTGAAAATCCAGACATGACACAGAAGAGGCCACACTCAGACCAATTAAATCAGATCTCTAGAGCAACGGCCCAAGCATTTTATTTTATTTTATGTTTTATGGACCAAACAATATGAACATAAGGAATCAGCATTTTAAAATAGCGGAGAATCTCAGGGCAAACCACCCAAAGGCAAACTGGGTTCCACTGCTCAACAACATGAGCCTGGGTCAGTTTCCTAAACTACAAAATGGGAAGGCAACAGACTGGCCTCAAAGAGTTGTGAAGACAGTGAAAAACCTATGTGAACACTAAGGAGAAGCTACCTGGCAATAGGAAGTATTCAGTCAGTGTCAGCTGCTTATCTAGTGCAAAGGTTCACAGCACATTCCAGTGATATGACAAAGGCAACACTCACAGATGTGCTTTTGTGTGTGCATGTGTACTACATATAATACGGAAAATATATACATACACATAAAATATAAAAATTTTGCAAAAGACGATATTGACAACAGTCACCTCTAGGAAGAACCTGCTTCTATTACATACTCTCATAACTTTCAAAAATGTTACCCTAAATCCAACTCCAACTTACAGGAAATAGGACAGAGGACATGCTAAACCACACGTGGGTAACAATCAGCAAAATCCAGCCAGTGGGAAATAGACACAAACAACCTGATTTACTTTACCAAATAAATTTTGAGGGAAAAAAAAAGAGAGAGAGAAAAATGGAAGGTCAACTATGAGGCACTGGTTGACTTATTAATAGCCTGATTCAAACAGAACTTTCTTTTAATTAAGACACTATAAGAAAACTGGAAGTTTAAACAGTGGCTGAAAATATTTACAGATGAAATGATACAAGGCAGAATCTGTTTCAAAATAACCCAGGAGGGAGAAAAGCAGGCTGCTGTTGGAACTGGGCAATGAGCACATGAGGAGTCATGTTCTTCTGTCTACTGTCTTTTGTATTTCAAATTCTACCTAATAAACATTTTGTGAAGTACGTACATTACCTTTCCAACATCAAAACAAACCAAGCTAGCGTAAAAAGTAGAACTATTATTACAGAAAAATATTCAAATAGAAGTTGGTTATTTTAAAAGAAATTGGCTAGTTTTTAAAAAGTACCTCTCAGATAGTATGGTAATTAGTCACTTTTTTCTAACACGGCAATGCAAATAAATCCTCAGTTAGTCCACGAGGTAGTTCTGCTTCAATCCCCAATAACTCTTTGGCCCTACCTTCTAAATGTATGATTTTAAGCAAAGCACTTGATCATTGTACATCTCAATTTCCTCATCTGTAAAAAGGAAGCAGATCATTGGTTCTCAATTTTTGGAAATATATATTTTTCCAGGGGAAAGACTTCATAGATGATTCTAACACTTCTCTTCCTCCTCCCTGACCACATGCTCCTCAAACCCATCCAACTCTGAAAAGTTAAGATACCAGGTTATTTTCTGATATAACTTCAATATCCAGCAAACTCAATACTGCTTTCTAAAAATGAAGCATATAACCTTCACTGCAAAATAAAAATTGCAAAATAAAAAATAAAAATGCAATGTTTCTTGTGATAATTTTTTTAAAGTCCTCCTAACAACTTAAATCAGGTTTTCCTGACTTGTGATTTAAGTCAAATCGCCTGGAGGCTTCTTATGCCTGAGCTTTCTTAAAGAAGGTGCAGTTTCAGGGTGAATCGCTGGAAAGGTGAAATAGCAGCTATGACACAAGATGAGACTGAGCCAGGTGGCCCAAGGCTCGATCCCCAGGTGGGGTCCACAGATAGTTGAATCTGAGGGGAAACAGACAGACATCCCTCAACCCCTGGCTTTCTATTCATTATTCTCTCTCAGTGCATAAGCTGAATCTGACGAGAAACAGACAGACATCCCTCAACCCCTGGCTTTCAATTCATTATTCTCTCTCAGCGCATACTATGCAGCATACGCCCTGATCCAAGGACAAGAGCCACTTCAGGCAGACAACACTCAACAGTGTATATCACGAATTCATTTATTTTATTTTATTTATTTATTTATTTATTTTATTCGAAGTCTCGCTCTGTCACCCCGGCTGGAGTGCAGTCGCGTCATCTCAGCTCACTGCAACCTCCGCCTCCTGGGTTCAAGCAACTCTTCTGCCTCAGCCTCCTACAGGTACGCACCACCACACCCAGCTCATTTTTGTATTTTTAGTAGAGACGGGCTGTCACCATACTGGCCAGGCTAGTCTACATCATGAATTCAAAATCAGCAAAAGGAATACCAGGAAATGCTCAGGATACTCTGTTTAGCATAAAAGAAGATAAAGTGTAATAAAATTTTATAAATATACATACATGTATTTATGTATATGTTTACATTAAGAAAAAAACAGGCTGGGCACAGACACTCACGCCTGTAATTCCAGCACTTTGGGAGGCTCAGGCAGGAGCATAACTTAAGCCCAGGAGTTTGAGAGACCAGCGTGGGCAATACTAGGGAGTTTCGTCTCTACAAAAAATTTTTTAAAACTTAGCCAGGCATGGTGGTACACATCTGTGAACCCAGCTACTCAGGAGGCTGAGGTAGGAAGGCAGCTTGAGCCCAGGAAGTCGAGGTTGCACTGAGTTACAATTGCACTGTGCTCCACTATCTTCCAGCCTGGGCAACAGAGTAAGACTCTGTCTCAAAAAAGAAAAAAGAAGAGGAAAAGGAAGAAGAAAGGAAAGAAAAGCCATAGAAAATATCCCAAAAAGTTAATAGGAAGTGAAGGAATGTTCTTTATATACTTACCTGTATTTTCCAAACATTGTACACTGAGTATAAATAATCAGAAAGAAAAATGAAAAGCTTTTTCAAGAGAAATAATAGTAACAATAATAGCTAGTTATCTACTTGAGTTCACACTCTGTCAGGAATCATGCTAAGCAGATCTCATTCAATCCTCACCAGAGCCTACGGAGTTGGGTATATGGAGAGAAGGGGATTCTGATTAAGCCCCCATGACTCTACAAAGGGGTCTCCTGCAATGGGCACCTGAAAAAGCCTTGAATAGTAAAGGAGAAGCTGTTTAAAGACAAAACAAGGAACCCAACTTTCTCAGGCAGTGTGCGCCTACACACAGAAAGAAGTCTCAGGCCCGGAGCACAGGCACCTTTCTATTCTCCTGACAGCCCACCCGAGGGACATCAAGAGCCACAGATGTCATGATAGGTGGGTGAATGCTATAGAAGGAATGTTTGTGTCCCTCCAAAATTCATGTTGAAGACCTAACCTCCAAAGTAATGTTATTTGGAGGTGGGGCCTTTGGGAGGCAAGTAGGTCATAAGGGCAGAGCCGTAGTGAATGTGAGTCGTGGCCTTATAAAAGAGGCCTAAGGCAGTTCATTTGCCCTTTTCACCACGTGACAACTCAATGAGAAGACAGGTCTATGAATCAAGAAGTGGGCCCTCACCACTGAACCTGCTGGCACTTTGATTTTGGACTTCTAGCCTCCTTTAGAGGCTGTCAGAAATAAATGTCTGTTGTTTATAAGCCACCCAGGCTACAGTACTTTTGTTATAACAGACTGAGCAAAAACAGTAAGCAAAACCAAAAAAGAGGTAGTAAGAAATGGAATTCGGCATGCACTGGGGGTCACCTCATAAAGGGCCAGGAAGTGAGAAAGGCTGAGTAAGTCTCTGTCCTGTATCACTGAAAATGTGGGCACAGCCAGCCATAAAGGAATAACGTAAAACGAAGCACAAACTCCAAAGAGGCAGGGTTACCTGCTGGGGAAAGCAGAGGGATGAACTACTGGAAAGACTTTGCTGATGAGAGGAGTGAAGAGCGCCCATACCTACGGGGACCAGGTCAGGAGGGAGCAGTCTGATGATGATGAAGTATCTGCCAAGGACACTATTAGGAAACCTGAAACTTATTTTCCAAATGATGCCATTCCCCTCCCAAGAAGCACTGAGGTCCCTGTAACTGGGCACAAAGGCCACACTACCCAAAGCAAGAGAAAGTACTGAACAGTTTTCTCAGGTTTTATGTTCTAATGGGCTTGTCCTAGAAGGGGTTAATATGTCAAATTGTTCCATGACACCCTCTTGGTACACTGCCACTACTCTGCTTCTCTGTCCAGGGCAGGAGGAATGGCCTGGTTGGACCCAGGGCCCTGTCACTGCCCAGTGCACACCAACAGTGTTGGAGCACTCTGTTCCTCATCCAAAGGACAAAAAGACACCCAGTCCAAGCACACAGGACAAAGACAACAGTTTCTAGGCAGTAACTGACATTCTTAGTGCTACCATATTTTCCTTCTTCTTTGTTAAAGAATTCTGCTCGTGATTTTTAAAGAGAAAAGCCCAGAACTGACACAGCCTTTTGGAGATTTTTGTCAGCATCCCAGCACTAGCAAAGGCAAAGTTACCGTCCCACTGCCTACAGCAACACCTGCAGGTCAAGAGTCTGAACTGCAGGTGCTATGAAAGTTGACACTGACAGCCCGTGCCCAGAAAACCAACACCAAACCCTATTATGATGTCATCCAAGAGGCAAACCCTAACAGGCAGCTCTTGATAAATGCCTGATTAGTGACCATGTCATAAGATGCTGCAGACTTTGCGCCCCTCTCTTCCACAGTCCTAATTATGTCTGCAGGCACTGGTCACTCAGTCTAGTATTACACAAACACTGAAGCTCAAATGGCACTTTTCACTTTGTAAAAAGTCTTTACTGTGAACTTTTTTTTTTTTTTTTTTTTTGAGATGTAGTCTTGCTCTGCTCTGTCACCAAGGCTGGAGTGCAGTGGCACGATCTCAAGTCACTGCAACCTCCACATCCCGGGTTCAAGCAATTCTGCTGCCTCAGCCTCCTGTGTAGCTGGGATTACAGGCACGCACCACATCTGGTTAATTTTTTGTATTTTTAGTAGAGATGGAGTTTCACCATGTTGATGAGGCTGGTCTCAAACTCCTAACTTCAAATGATCAGCCCGCCTCGGCCTCTAACAGTGCTGAGATTAGAGGCGTAAGCCACCACGCCCAGCCTGAACAATTACTACAACTGTAAAGTATCCTTACAGAATATAAGCACATTCTCTGATGCTATCTTGTACAAATAGGGTAATATCTGTGTGCTCAAATTCTCACTCTTCTCTGAGGAATAAGATGGGTTATTTACTTTGGGCCGGGCACGGTGGCTCACGCCTATAATTCCAGCACTTTGGGAGACTGAGGCGGGTGGATCATCCAAGGTCAGGAGTTCGAGACCAGTCTGGCCAACATGGTGAAACCCTGTCTCTACTAAAAAAATACAAAAATTAGCCAGGCATGGTGGCAGGCACCTGCACACCCAGCTACTTGGGAGGCTGAGGCAGGAGAATCGCTTGAACCTGGGAGGTGGAAGTTGCAGTAGGCCAAGATCACGCCATTGTACTCCAGCCTGGGCAAAGAGCAAAACTCCGTCTCAAAAAAAAAAAAAAAAGATAGGTTATTTTAAGCACTGGGGTGGGAGTATTTCTGATCTTCATTTGACATGTCCTGGCAGCAACAGCAGGGCAGGAGCAAGAATGAAATTCAGACCAGTTGTAGGTTATTAGTCAGGGAGATGCTAAAATCAGAGTGATGGTAAAATTAGGTCAAAATAAAATTTCCCCCAAATCACCCTGAAAATACTGTAAATGAAACCTGTACATTATTATGTATAAATAACAATGTATGCTGCAACAGCTTTAAGGCAGAACACACGCACAAGGTTGCCAGGATCTGGGAGTCTGGCACCAATGGAAATGTCATTGTATTAGTCCATTCTAACACTGCTATAAGGACATACCCAAGATGGGGTAATTTATAAAGAAAAGAGCTTTAATTGACTCACAGTTCAGCATGGCTGGGGAGGCCTCAGGAAACTTTACAATCATGACAGAAGGGGAAGTAAACATATCCTTCTTCACACAGCAGCAGGAAGAAGTGCCAAGCAAAGGGGGAAAAGCCCCTTATAAAACCGTCTCATGAGAACTCACTATCACGAGAACCACATGGATATAACCGCCCCCATGATTCATTGCCTCCCACCGGGTCCCTCCCATGACATGTGGGGATTATGGGAACTGCAATTCAAGATGAGATTTGGGTGGGGACACAGCTAAACCATACCGGTCATCTATCTTGACTGCAGTGGTTACAAGACTATATTTGTCCAAAGTCATAAACTGTATTCTACAAGGAATGAATTGTATTGTTACATAAATTATACTCTACTAAAACACAAAACAATTGTCTGTATACAGTAATGAACACCTTATAATAAAAATGCATATATAGAGGGAGGAGGATTACTTGAGCCCAGAAGTTTGAGTTCAGCCTGGACAACAGGCAAGACCCTGTCTCTAAAAAAATAAAACTCAAAATACATACATACAAAATATAAATACATTATTTTTAATAATTTTTTTTCCCAGAACTTACACTGAATTTATTTAAATTAAATAAGTATGTGATGTGACTTTACTGTAGCATACAAAAAGGGAGCTATTGCCTAATACTGGTTAGAACCAAAAAACGTGTCAAGCAGGAGTCAGCAGAAATCAGCAAACTAAGACTTAGATTCTAGGTAACTGATTTTAGACAGAGTGCCCACAAAAGGCAGTGCTTCTATGTGATCTTCTAAAGAACAACTACCTTAACTTACTCAATTAAAAGAACTGTAGATCTACAGTTTATAGGATAAACCATCCTGAACACTGGTGGGAGGACTGGGGGTACTGCTAAAGGTAGAACAAGGAAAAGGATGGTCTTTCATGTTCTACTTTCAAATCTGCTAAAATACTACATTTCAGGTATAACCAGAGATCAGTGCCACAACTTCCTGTTTTGTTAGAGGAAAACAAGTAACTGAAGCTGAGAATGTTCCAGTCCTTGGAAATGTTTGATTAGGATTCTCGCAATACCAGTCTATTCTGAACAAAGAGCTACCAAGTAGAAAGGTTACCTTTCCGGAAACATATGCAAGTCTTCACTCTATACTTATTTTTAAGGTAGAACTCACAAAACTAACTCTAATTCTAACCCAGAACATAATTCATTGGTTGAAGAATTTTAAAATAGGGTCTCTATAAAACAACAAAGTAGCTCTTCTAGTCTATTACTCAGAAATCAAAACCAATCCCCTCTTTTCATTTTTTAGAGATCATAAAAGGCACACAAAAAAATTAATGAAACAAAATAAATGGTCATTACAGAAAAATTAGAAAATATAGTAAGCGACAAAGATAAAAATGAAGAACACAATTCCACCACTCTGGGATTACTACTATTATTTTCTTCCAGCCTTTTTTTCTACATATATAATTTTTAAAGTTTTCAAATTTGATGTTAGACTATATAGTTTGAATTCTCCCCTTCTCACTTAACATTATCATGAAAATATCTGTATAAGTCAAGGTTCCACCAAAGAAACAGAAGCAGCAGATATAGTCAGTCCTCGCTATCCATGGGTTCCATATCCCAAATCAAAATATTCCCAAAAAATATTGATCAAAATATTTGCTGCAGATCAAAAATACTCCCAAAAAAAGGCCAGGCATGGTGGCTCACACCTGTAATCCCAGCACTTTAGGAGGCTGAGGCGAGTGAATCACTTGAGTTCAGGAGTTCGACCCCAGCCTGGGCAACATAGTAAGACCCTATCTCTACAAAAAATACAAAAATCAGCTGGGCACGGTGGTGCATGCCTGTAGTCCCAGCTACTTGGGAGGCTGAGGTGGGAGGATCGCTTGAGCTCAGAAGGCAGAGGCTAGAGTGAAACAAGATCAAGTCACTGCAAACAGAGCAAGATGCAGTATCAAAAAATATAAAATAAAATTCAAAAAAAAAAAAAGGATTGTTTTGTCTGTGCTGAACATGTACAAACTTCTTGTCATTATTCCCTAAATAATACAGTGTAACAAGTATTTACATAGCATTTACATTGTATTAGGGATTGTAAGTAATCTAGAGATGATTTAAAGTATACGGGAGAATGTGCATAGGTTATACACAAATATTATACTGTTTTATGTAAGAGACCTAACCATCCATGAATTTTGGTATCCACGAGGGACCTGGAACCAATCCCCTGCAGATACCAAGGGATAAATGTATTTATTAAGAGAGTTACTGCAAGAAATTGGCTTACATGATTGTGGGGGCTGGCTAGGCCAGTCTGAAATCCACATAGCAGGCCAATGTGGAACTCTCCAGAAACTGAGTGCAGCTGCTGTCCATCGGAGAAATTTCTTCTACGTCAGGGGAGCTCTGCTGTGTTCTTCAGGCTTTCAGCTGATAGATCAGGCCCACTCAGATCACCTAGGACAATCACCCTTACTTAAAGTCAACCAATTATTAACTTGCATCACATCCACAAAATACCGTGACAGCAATGCCAAGATGAGTGTTGACTGAATAACCAGGACTGTAACTTAGCCAAACTGACAAATGAAACTGACCATCACAATAACCGTGTCAGTAATCTTTAAAAGCATTTTATAAATGTATTTATCCATTCCCTTACTATAGAAATTCAGCATTCTTCCAAAATTTTGCTAATATAAGTAATGTTGAAATAAATAGAACTGAAGTGAACAATGCTATAGACTGAATGTTTGTGTCCCAAAATTCCTATGCTAAATCTTAATCCCAAGATATTGGGATTAGTACTTCACGAGGTGATTACGGCTCTGCCTTCATGACTGGAATTAGTGCCCTCATAAAAGACTTGAGAGCATTCTCTCACCTCTTCCAGCATTTGAGGACACAGTGAGGTAACTATGAATCAGAAAGTGGGCTCTCACCAGACATTGAATCGGCCAGTCTTGACCTTAGACTTCTAGTCTCTAGAACTGCGAGCAATAAATTTCTGTAGTCTATAAGCCACCCAGGCTATATTATTTTGTTATAGCAGCATAAGTGGACTATGACAAACAACTTTGTATATTCAATCTTCATTCTCACATCTGATTATTTTACAGAAAGACTACTAGTAAGGAGGGGTTACATATAGAACTCTAGAAAACCTCATAGGATCCCCTTGAGTCTTTGGCTGAATACAAAACTGCACACGTGTAAAGTGCAACTCCATGAGACAAGTAGGGAACTGGGTAACTGACGGACAATCCCTGGAGCTGGGAGATGTTCAAGCCTCAACCAGCCAGAATGGAAAGACCTCACTAAATAGCTGGAGCACTCAGAAGCCCCAAAAAGGCATGTCTTAGAAGACTAAGCTAGCTTTAAAATAAAAGTACCCTAGACACAGCTTAACAAAACTGAAAAACAAGGCCAGACACATTGGTGCACACTTATAATCCCAGCACTTTGGTAAGCCAAGGTGGGAAGATCATTTGGGACCAGGAGTTCCAGATCAGCTTGGGTAACATTAAGACTCCATCTCTACAATCAATTGATCAATCAATACAAATAAAAACCAAGCTTCAAAAAGATCATTCTGATCAGCAAATAAATTAATTGCCTGCAAGAACAAAACTCAACACTCAACAGAAGAAACCAAAACCCAGAGACTCGACAGCATAACATTTGTTAATGTCTAGCATCCAATCAAAAAGTATCAGACATTTGAAAGAAAAAGAAAATGTGACCCAAAATCAGGAGAAAACTCAATCCATAGAAATAAACCAAGAAATCACAGAGATAATGGAATTAGCAGATAAAGACTTTAAACTATTGTAAGTATACTGAAGGATTTAAAGGAAAACCAAGGTAGGAATCGAAGCCATAAAAAACAATCAAAGGGAACCAGCAGGGTTGAAAAATAAACTATCTGAAATTAAGAAGTTACTAGATGAGTTTAACTAAAGATTGGACACTATAAGGAGAAAAGACAGTAAAGTTGAAGGCAGGTCAACAGAAAATATTCCAAAGGAAGGACAAAGAGAAAACAGACCTCCTGTGTGTGTGTGTGTGTGTGTGTGTGTGTGTGTGTGTGTGTTGGGCTTGAGGGGTGGGCACAAAAGTGTGTGTGTGTGTGTGTGTGTGTGTGTGTGTGTGTGTGTTGGGCTTGAGGGGTGGGCACAAAAGTCCCCAAATAGTATAAACACAACGAAAATCATGCCTGAGTAAATCTTAAACTGCTCAAACTAATGATAATAACTTAAAAGCAGCTGATATAACAAAAGAATGGGGATATTTCACATACAGGGGAACAAAGAATGTCTACTCACTTCTCATCAGAAACAGTGCAAGCTAGAAGACAATGGAATTACAGTCTTTAAAATGTTTAAAGAAAAACAAAAACAAAAAAAAGTGTCAACTGCAATTCTATATCCAGCAAAAATATCCTCAGACATGCAAGATGAAATAAAGGCATTTTCAGACAAAAAAGCTGAAAGAATTCACTATCAGCAGATTTGTACTACAAAAAATATTTTTAAAAGATCTGCAAGGAAATATCAGATGTCTGCCTTCCACCCTATATTTCCCACTTCCAATCTCTAAATCTTTATTTCACCCCTTCTCATCCAGAGCTCCATATTCAAGAACTGCTCCCCTTCTCCATCAATTTGGTTCCACCATCAAACAATTGTTTTCTCTGAACTTCATTAGTTAGCCCGGCCTTTAAGACTCTGCAATCTTGCCCCTCCTGTCTTTACAAAACTTATTTTCTCTTACTCCATATTTTATAAGCCATTCCAAGTTGTTCACTTTGCTTCACTAACTAGAAAAAAAAAATTCAAAAACTCCCCCACAGCCTAGGCAATACAGCAAGAAAATCTTTTAAAAATTTAGCCAGGTATAATGGCAGACATCTCTACAAAAAATTATAAAATTAAACAGATGTGGTGGTGCATGCCTACGGTCCCAGCTACTCAGGAGGCTGAGGCGAGAGGATTGCTGGAGTCCAAGAGTTCAATTCATATATTGCGCTATGATCACACCACTGCACTCCAGCCTGGGCAACAGAGTAAGATCCGGTTTCTATTTAAAAATGTGCATGCACACACACAATCTCCCCCAAAACAGGTCAGAAAGAGAGCACAGGAGTAAGAAAAACAGAAGAGAACTCAAGGTGGCAGGGATTCGGGGGGACACAGGTGACCCATCCTATCAAAGAGGGAAGAGAGTGAATTTTCCAAAAAACAAAGCAGGCCAAGAGGCTCATGGCTGTCTTGCAGACACTGCTACAACTCCCACACAAGAAGGGATCAGCTCCTCTCACTCAGACTGCAAGGAAGGACTGTATAACTAAGTTTAGAGCACCCACGAAACATTAACTCCTAAAAAGTGAGTACAAGTACAGCATGAGGCTTGATTCAGGGAAACCTTATGTCACATTCAAGCTCTACTGCTCATTAGCTGCTTGACTATCGGCTCATTTAAAATTCACAACAGCTCTATAAGACAGGTACTATTATTATCACCGACATTTTACAGAGGAGAAAACTGAGACACAGAAAGATTATACTGCTTGCTCAAGGTAATACATTCAGGAAGCAGCATAGCCAGGATGTGAATCCAGTCACCTAAAACAGACTGCCATTTCAGGTGTCCATTATACCTCAGGCACTATGAGCACATCCTAGCAGTGCTCCTGCAGAGAGAAAAACACAAACAATAGAGCTGATGAGGCTAAGCCTCTAAACACAGATAAAGTTAGGTCTTTGTGAGAGGAGTCAAGTGCTCTAATTTTGGCTCTGTATCTCAAATGGTTGTATGACTACTGACCTTACCTAATGAGGGAATTGACCTTAAGCCAACTGACCTCCCATCCTACGTAACTGAAAGACTGTAATGCAGCAGTTTGCAAATATGAAGAGCTAAATAAATACTGACATCAAGAATTGATGTGTTACAAAGAATGAATTATGGACAAACACAAACACCAGCTGTCAAGCAAGAAAGAAGGAAGCTGCAAAGTAGAAATTCCCACCTGGGAAGAGCTGGTGGTTCCCTAGGGACTTCAGCAGCACCAGCAACTGCTCCTGGAGCTTCTGCCTCCTGTGAGCCATGGGCCATTTCCTTCACAGGGTCCTGTGGGCCTGGAGGCTGCACTTTCTCTAATTCCTGACGCCCACCCAATTCTGTGGTGGAGTCAATCTCTATTTCCTGGACTGGAACTGGGACTGGCTCCTTCTCAGCTGCAGCGGCTGACACAGTCTTGGCCTCTTCTTCTTCCTTTCTTCTGATTTTCTCTTCAAGTTCCTGCCTTCTCTTCTCATCATCCTGACGGGCCATGTGGTCAAAGGTTTTGAATACCTAAAATCAAACAGCAACCCAGCAATCAGTTCATCTGCCCAATACTGTACCACATATCTTGTAGAAATGTGGTAAAATCTGTTAAGGAGAGAACTAAAAGTCATAAACTGACAAGTTTTCCCACTTGAAAAATGGAAATGCACTGCCACTTCACCAAAAGCTGACAGGTAAACAGTGTTTAACAGGAGGATTCCAAAATCAACAAAATCAAAAACTTACAAACCAAGGCTAACAATATTTACAAACCTAAAATATGCACAGTTAGATGGTCTTTGTTGTCATTATTTTTACAGACCCCAGTTTTGTTCACAATGCAAAGAATACACGGTCCTGGTACAACTGTGGGTTATAAAGGATCCAAAATTCAGACTCACAAATGAAACATGAAAATATGGCTGAACTTCAATTCTCCAAATGCAACCAGGTTTACTGGACTGCTGCTATTTTTCACCACACTGCATGGACATTCAATTCAACAAACATCTACTACGTGCCTACAGTGTGCAAGAAACACACAAACAAAAAAAAAAACATGAAAATGATTTCTGCTGCCTCCTAAGAACTCAAAATTCTGGTGTGTAAATAAGTTCTTAACATTTTCTGGGACACAGTCACACCCATGAAGGTGCTGGGACCTCTCTACCAAAAAAGTACAGTGAAGACATACCCACACATGAAAACTCTGATACAAGAGGGGGCGTGACAGAGCCCTTAATTCCCTGTCAGAGTATGGGTGGGAATGAGCATATCTGGCAAAAGAAATCTAGGGAGACTTCTTGGAACAAGGAGCATTCCAGTTAGACCTTGAATGAGAGGCACATCTTCCATAGGGAACCATTGGAGGAAACGCCATAGCTCCAAGAACAGGCTTGTCAAGGAATGGCAAAAACTCTTGCAACAACGGGAGGGAGGAAAGGCTGAGAGAGCAACCTGGGACATGGGTGGGAGTCAGATTCTAAAGGGCTAGAATGTGGACAGGTATTAAATAACAATGTTCTGTGCACTGCATAGGCAGTCAAAAGGGTGCTAACAGACTGTGTCAAATGATTCTACAAACATTCTCTCAAAACCCTCACAAAAATCCTGTGAAGAAGACAGCATCAACATTTCAAAAATGAGAAAAAATAGGGCTTGGAAAGGTTAAGTAACTTGCCCCAGCTCCTGCTGGCAAAAGAAGTAAAAAATTACGCAGCACGCACCAAACAGTGCAAGGAGATGATGATGTATGCAGAGGGGAAAAAAAAAATCAATAAAATCCTAAAAGGTTAAAAACTGGAAACAACACCAGAACCACTTTTACTTCTGCAGATAACCTGAAGCCCTGACTACATTCTAACATTCATGTTTCTACCGCTTTGAGTCCATTGCTGTCAGAGTTGCTCATCCTCCTGATACTCCAGCTCATCTTAACTCCACAAAAGCAAAGCAACAAGAACTCTCTCTCCTAACACCTGAGACTTCTAACACAGAATCCCCAGACTTGATAGTCCTCACCATGCCACTGCCTCTGCTCACTCAGTACATCCAGCCTTCTCTGACCTACCCATTCACACCACCAGGAAGTGCTACCACTGCCAACCTCCCAACCATCACGTGTTCTCAGTATTCATTCTAGAGTCACAGAACATGGAGCTGGAAGAGAACTCCAATCTGTGACCTCCAATCAATCTTCTCAGCTGACAAGAGGTGAAGTGACTCTCCCAAGATTTCCCAACAATTTATGTGAGGAACAGGATGTAGCTAGCTTTCCTGATTCTAGTTTCAAGGACTTCTACAAAGGAGCACTTCTCAAAGTGGACTCCAAAAAAAAAAAAAAAAAAAAAAAACAGCATTATCGATTACAATGAATGGCTTGTCGGTCTAAACTATTTTTGTCTTAAAACATACTAATGTATTATAAAGTGGAATGCAATTTTCACATACATCATTCCTACTGAGGTTCTTCAAGCTGTGTATTCAGGCTATGCAAACTCTTAGGAGGAAACGTATGAGCTGCCTAACTCTACACCAACACTGCACTCCCCAAAATATTAAGGGAACACTTTGAAGTTCCACAATGATGAAGCCCAGCACTCCCATCCAAATTCTTCTCTGCCTATATTCAGCAGAGACACCAAGCATCCCACTTCTGGTCGGGGTAGAGGGGCAGACCACAGGAAGCAGTTTTATGCCATCAAGTTAGGGACAGAAAAAAAAAAAAAAATCCTAAGAGGCAGATGAGTAGGAGTGGGGAGGTCAGGAGATCACCTACTACCACACAGAAATAATGTTATGCTGGTACCAAGTCACTCAGTCTCATTCAGTGTTGTCCTACCCCACAACAAAATCCTTGTCAATACTGAAATCACCTTTACAAGCCTCCTGCCAAATGAGGTTTTGTGGATAAAAGAACAGGTTCCGGTCGGGCACGGTGGCTCATGTCTGTAATCCCAGCACTTTGGGAGGCCGAGGTGGGTGATCACCTGAGGTCAGGAGTTCAAGACCAGCTTGGCCAATGTAGTGAAATCCCATCTCTACTACCGAAAATACAAAAATTAGCCGGGCATAGTGGCGCATGCCTGTAATCCCAGCTACTCGGGAGGCTGAAGCAGGAGAATCACTTGAACCCGGGAGGTGGAGGTGCAGTGAGCCAAGATTGCGCCACAGCACTCCAGCCTGGGCAACAGAATAAGACTCCATCTCACACACACACACAAAAAAGAACAGGTTGCCAGGATTCACCCTGATCTACCCAACCAAAATATCCAGGAATATGTGTTTTTAAAAGTTCCTTGGCCGGGTGCAGCGGCTCACACCTGTAATCCCAGCACTTTGGGAGGCTGAGGCAGGCACATCACGAGGTCAGGAGTTTGAGACCAGCCTGGCCAACATGGTGAAACTACATCTCTACTAAAAATACAAAAATTAGCCGAGCGTGGTGGTGCATGCCTGCAATCCCAGCTACTCAAGAGGCTGAGGCAGGAGAATTGCTTGAACCCAGGAGGTGGAGGTTGCGGTGAGCCAAGATCATGCCACTGCACTCCAGCCTGGGTGACAGTGAGACTCTGTCTCCGGGGGAAAAAAAAAAGTTCCTTAAGCGATGCTGATGGTTGAGAACCACTTCCAGAAAACATGACACCTCTCTTAACCATTTGCTGAAGACTGTCCTCTTGGGTTTCTGTGAAACTTACTGCTCTCCACCAAGATTATTCCCCAAGACCTGTTCTTCACCTTTGGCTCTTCTCTCTCCCTCAAACCACTCCAGTTGCTCTAGCTCCCAAAAGATCTAGTCCAGTAATTCCAATAGCCTATGGGCAGGGACTCCTACCAGGAACTTCAAGTTCAACCTGTCTAAAACTGAACTTTTTCCCCTAAACCCAGGTGACAGTTCAGTTAATGCATTATCACTATTCCAGTCACCCAAGTTTAAACCTTGGATCATCATTGACCCATCCCTCCCCTTCCTCCATCCCTGCTCCCCATGTCCACTACTTCATTAGACTGGTCACCAAACCCTAACCTATGGAAGTGTCTTATAAGAGGTGTTACCAGGTAAATGAGTTACCAGGTAAATGAGTGCACTACCTCTGTCAGTTCATCTGTGAAACAAAGATCAACCTCTCAGGTTATGTTAAGGGTTAAGTAAGACAACAACTCCAGAATATAAAACATCTGACACTATACATATTAGTATATACTCCTTTCTCCTCCACACCTTTCTGCAAACTACAATCATCCTGGACAAAAGTGTTCTCATGCTACTATGGACTGGTTAAATAATAGAACAGGAAGATTTGGAATTCACAAAATGAAATTTTTAGTTCCAGCTCTACGGTGAATGGCTGTGTGTTCTCGGTCAAATCACTTAACCTTGCTGAATTGGTATGTAAACTTGAAACTTACCTATTTCACAGAGACACTGAAGATCAAATGGCAAGACTTCATTAACCTGCCGTAAGGTCCTGCTAAAGGCCACCTCCAACAGCTCTCTGATCACTAAGATGGCACTTATGCCACTGACAAGGATGAGGAATAGCCTTAAGTTCTGAAATTGAACCCTAATGGAACCCCATTCTTCATTTGGCCCTATTACCCTGGTAGTTACCAAGACAGTCAAAGCTTTGGCTTCTACTGAGGAAAGTAACATCCGATCAACCTGCAGCATGCATTAAGATTTCAGGAGGAAACATCTGAAGCATTTTATAACTTGTAACATCTAGAGAACTGGGGGAGGTATCGTCAGCATTTCTGTCTTCTTGGGTTTCTACAAACAGGCTTAATGCTTGGCCGAATAGTTTCTTTCAATCTCATCAGAAGTCCCATCTCTCTTATAAAACCTTCTTCACTTCTCAACCATCATTTCTATCTCCTTTCTTTACAATGGGCTCCATCAAATAATTGCCCTTACAAAGTCTTCTATTACTTTCTGGGTTTTCCCTCTTTAACTGTAAGTGTCACAAACAGAGAGAAACCACTACTTAAACACCCCTATCACCCGTACCTAAGAGTGTAAACTACATTCAGCAAACGGTTGCTTAGTACATTCAAAAGTGCCCAGTCAACTTTACTGAATGAGTACTGACAGCGCTTCCAACATACAATAAACTTAACCTGGAAGGTACAGAATTAAGTTCAAATGAAATTTTAATAATCACTACAATGACAGTCTTTGACCTGGGAAATCACATGTCAAACAAGCGGCCACACCCATTGATTCACACAATGCCTCCGTCATCACCGCCAGCTCAAGTCTTTGGTAGTTCTGGGGCATGCACGTTTCTGTTGCTGTAAATGTCCTTCCTTCTGTCTGGCCTGCATGGATTTTACTCCCTGACCAGCAGCCCCCAGCACCGTGAGGGGTACGCGCTGCCGGGTGCTGAGGAGGGCTCTTAACAGTCGGCTTACTACTTCTGAAACCTCAGGACGTCCGGAGCGAACCCCGGCTGCTCCCTCAGAGGAATAAACTGACATCCAATCCGCGCTTCAAATTACTGAAGCCATTCTCGAAAGCTCAACCCCAGGACACCAGGAAAAGGAGGAAACAGGCTGGGAGAGCTTGGAGGAGCGGGCGCCAAGAGTCAAGGCAGGCCGGGGGCGGCGGCTCCCCAGACCGCAGGCCCGCCCGCCTCACCTGCAGCACCAGGGCCTGCGCGGCCCCGGGTGGGAAGCCCATGCGGTCCGACGGGTGGCGCAGCAAGCGATAGAAGTCTGTCTTGCGGTACAGGAAGCCAAAGAGAACGCGGAGGAAATCCTGGACGTTGCCCACGTGCTGCAGGATGCCCAGAAGGGCCTGGTCATACAGCTCGGCCGCCCCGGGCTCCATGTCGCCTCCCGCCCTAGGTACGCTTCACACACACAGCGCCGCCTCAGACCCGCCGACTGGCCACTTCCGGCGTCCGCAGCCAACGGCTCCGCCGGACGGCGTGGCTGCAGAACTTCCGGTCCGTGCTTGTTCGGCCCCTGAGACTCCGGGCTGTTTTCCCCGGGCCCGGCTGCCCCACGGGCTTTGCCCTGAGGTGGTCTTTGACAAAAGAGCCCGATGAAGTCAGCATTGAGGTTCCTACGCGGAAGGAGGCCCGTGGCTGCTGTTGCGCTGAGGTCGCTTGGCCGCCATGTTTGAAGAGGGCGAAAAAAATTATGGGGCGTGCAGTGTCACGTGACTGCTCGGATTTTTGTCACATTGTCTGTGCAGCCTTTCTTATTTCTGTGTTCAATTCCCGCCTGGGTATTCGGAACCTGTGGTTAAAGCTGGGGCTGCGGTAAGCTTTTTGTTAGTGAGCCAGATACGGGAAAATGCATATATGTGGGATCTATGGGTTTCTTATTAATAGAGCTGTGAGTTAAACTCAGGGCGTTGCATCAGAAGAAAGTCAAGACGACGAAGAAAAGAGTGAGTGCGTTCACGTATATCAAGTGGAAAGAGCTAGATTCAGAATAGGGAATCCGTATGCCATCGTTGTGAAATATGCACGTGTGTGTGTATAGTATGTATATGCATATATACGTCATGTATGTATATGTTGTTAGTGTCTGGCAAAGTGGTTCAAAAGCATTTTGAGGAAGTGGACTTTAAACATTTTGACAAAGCATTAGAGTAAGATAAGGTTGGATACAAAGCTGGCTGGTGTTGTACAAGATGATAAAACCATAGGTTATCATTTATAGTGGATATAAATGATTTGCACCTCTTCTAGAATAAAACATGCAGGTTAACACGTCTTCATAGTGTCTACGCTTTAATGAATTGTAAGTAAAATCAAACTAGGTAAATTGCCCTAGAACAGTGATTCTGAAACTCTTGATTTAGGAACCATTGATGCTCTTAAAATTTGTTGAACACTCCAAAGAACATTTGTTGATATGGGTTATACTTATCAATATTTACCACATTAGAAATTAAAACTTAGAAAATGTTTAAATATCCATTTTTAAATGACGATAAAACACATTACATGTTAACATACTTTTATGCAAAAAATAATGTTCTTCAAAGCAATAAAAGCTCAGCGAGAGGAGTAACATAGTTTTACGTTTTTGCAAATCTCTTTAATGAGCTTACTAGAAGACAGCAAGATTCCGCTGGCAAGGTAGCTCACGCTTGTAATCCCAGAACTTTGGGAGGCTGAGGCGGGAGAATCACGAGGTCAGGAGTTCGAGACCAGCCTGGACAACACAGTAAAACCCTGTCTCTACTAAAAATACAAAAATTAGCGGAGCATGGTGGCACGCATCTGTACTCCCAGCTACTCAGGAGACTGAGGCTGGAGAATCGCTTGAACCTGGGAGGTGGAGGTTGCAGTGAGCCTAGATCATGCCACTGCCATCCAGCCTGGGCAACAGAGTGAGACTGTCTCAAAAAAAAAAAGAAAAAAAGAAACTAAACTATGGTTTAATGAAACAAAATACCTCAGCTAAAAATAAGAATAAAGAATAAACAGAATAAAGGAGATCGAAGTTGGGGATGTCAAATATTGCCCTCTGTAAATCTAAAGGATTTCTGCATTTTATTAATAAATATTTTATAATTAAAATGTAATGTTTTAAGAAGATTCATTATACACTATAATAAAAAGATGTGGGGGAGCAGACACTTGTAGACACTGCTGGTGGAAGTGTAAGAATATACAGACATTTTTTAAGGCAGTTTGGCAAAATCTCGCTTTATCAGTCAGGATCTTGGTAGGAAACAGATGGCCCTCCCAAGCTGGGTAGTTTGAAGGGAGCTTTTAAAAGGGACTATTTACAAAGATAGGGGCAAGGTTTTTGAAACCTCACATGAGATAGAATGGGACCATGGGACTAGTAACGGCAGAGAGCTGTTCCCACCCCTGGGCCTGGAGGGCCTGGAGGGCCTGGAGGGCCTGGAAGAAAGAGGCTTATAAAATCAAGATGAATAGTTGCTAGTGGAGAAGCCCACCTGACCTCTAACTCCTTGCCCTCTGACTTTCTGCTGGTAGTGACTAATGGTCACATCCATTTTGAAGCCAGAAGTTAAGATGAACAGGCTAACCCTCTTCATCTGGATCAGCCTTCCAGGGAAGAAAGTAGGTTGGAAGAAGGTGGAGAGCAGATCAGAAAAGGCAAGAAAAAGAAATCCAGTACACTATTGAAAATCAAAATGTACATAGATATTGGCCAAGCAATTTCACTACTAGAAATTTACCAGCTGGGCGCGGTGACTGACGCCTGTTATCCCACCACTTTTGGGAGGCCAAGGCGGGCAGATCACTTAAGGTTGGGAGTTCGAGACCAGCCTGACCAACATGGAGAAACCCCATCTCTACTAAAAATACAAAACTAGCCAGGCATGGTGGCACATGCCTGTAATCCCAGCTACTCAGGAGGCTGAGGCAGGAGAATCACTTGAACCCAGGAGGCAGAGGTTGCGGTGAGCCGAGATCATGCCATTGCACTCCAGCCTGGGCAACAATAGTGAAACTCCATCTCAAAAAAAAAAAAAAAAAAAAAAAGAGAAATTTACCTTATAACTATATTCAAGCGACTGTATGGATTTATTTATAGGAGGACATTCATTACAACATTATTTATAATTGTGAAAAGCTAGAGTTAAACACCCAACCATAGGTGGCTGAATAAATAGTGATCCATAGTTTTTATTCACACACAACATGTATTTACTGAGAATCCGTGGGTATGAATTTATGAAGTGAATACAACACATTGCAGAATGGAATATATGGCAGCAACAGGCCCCAAGTAAGTCCAAAACCCAGCAGAGAAAAACCTGTATTTAGTCCTAAAGCTGGAGAATAATCTCCTTTGACTCCATGTTCTAAATCCTGGGCACACTGGTTTGGGGATTGGGCCCCCAAGGCCTCAGGCAGCCAGGTCCCCATGGCTTTCTCTTGGTTTGGAGTCTCATGACTGCAGCTCTCCCAGGCTGGGGTTACACAAGGGTAGCTCTAGAGTTTTGGGCTCTACTAGGTGCTGCCCTGGTGGGAACTCTCTGTAACAGCTCTGACCACACATTCCTGCTACGCATTGCCTTAGTAGGGACTCTCTGTGGTGGCTCTTCCCCTGCAATAAGTTTCTTCCTGGGCCTCAAGCTGTTTGATATATCTTTTGAAAACTAAGTGGAAGCTGCCATGACCCCACCACCCATGCACTCATCCCTGCAGAGTTAGCACCATGTAGACATTGCCAAGGCTTACTGCTTGTGCCCTCCAAAACAGCAATCCAAACCAACCTGGTCCCACATGAGCTGTGCCTGGGGCAGCTGAGGAATGCTGCACTGGAATGCAGGGAGCAGAGTTCCAAGGCAGCTCTGGGCAGTGAGCCTATGGACGTTACCCCAGGCCTGTCCTCCAGAATCATTCTGCCCTCCTAGAGCTCTGGACCTGTGATGGGAGGGGCAGCCTCGAAAATCTCTGAAATAGCTTTGAGGTCATTCTCCCATTGCCTTGGTGAATAGCATCTGGCTCCCTTCCATTCACGCTAATCTCTTCAGCAAGCAGTCTCTGGGCCACGCTCTGAGTTCAGTCTCCTAAATGTACCTTTTTATATTTTACATGGCTAGGCTATAAATTTTCCAAATCTTTCACTCTGCTTCTTTTTAAATTATAAATTCTGTCTTTAAGTCATTCCTTTGTTCTTGTATCTCACTATATGTGATTAAAAATGGCCATGTAGCAGCCTGAATGCTTAACTGCTTAGGTATCTCTTCCACCAGATATCCTAGTTTGTCATTCAAATTCCACTTTCCATAAAGCCGTCAGGCATGGACACAGTTCCACCATTACTACTTTATAACAAAGATGCCCTTTATTCAAGTTTCCAATACCTTGTTTCTCATTTCTGTCTGAGACCTCATCAGAATGGCCTCTACCAATCTTAAATATAATGTTGGTAGATATATTGCTAGTAAAGGCCATTTACTGTTAAAGAGATATAGATGTAAAGGCCATTTACTGTTAATGTGGTAGAGATATAGACAGTAAAGGCCATTTACTGTTAATGTTGGTAGAGATGTAGACAGTAAAGGCCATTTACTGTCCACATCAGAGACTGTGTCCATATCTCTATCAACAATCGTGACCACTGAAGTAATCTTTAAGAAGATTCTGACTTTCCCTATATCTCTTCTCTTCTGAGACTTCACCCTTAATGCTCCATTTATGGCAATACAGGCTCTTTCTAGCATGCTCCTCAAAATTCTTCCAGTCTCTACCCATTATCCAGTTCCAAAGCTACTTTTATGTTTTCAGATATTTGTTATAGCAATAGACCCACTTCTCAGTGCCAATTTTCTATCTTAGTCCGTTTACTGTTGCCATAACAATACCACAGACCAGGTAATCTATAAATAACAGGCCTTTATTTAGCTCATGGTTCTGGAGGCTGGAAAGTTCAGGAACTTGATGCCAGCATCTGTTGAGGGCCTTCTTGTTTAGTCATCCCTTGGCAGAAAGCAAAAGGCAGAAGGGGCAAGTGAGTACACAAGATAGATGCACCAGGGGCCAGCGTCACTTTATAACAACCCACTTTTATGGTAACTAACTCACTGTAGTAATAACATTAATTCATTAATGAGGGCTCTACCCGCATGATCCAATCATCTTTTATTAGGCCCTACCTCCCAACATTGTTTCATTGGGGCTTACATTTCCAGCACATGAATTTGGGAGACACATTTCAACCATAGCAAGCATGTTAACTAAAGAAAAGACATTTAAAAAATGAAATCATTTAGTAGTGAAAATATGATGTATTCGATGAAAAATACACCAGATGAGATGTACCACAGATTAGAAATACAGCCAGGAGCAGTGGCCCACACCTGTAATCCAAGCACTTTGGGAGGCCAAGGCGGGAGGATCATTTGAGGTCAGGAGTTAAAGACCAGCATGACCAACATGGTGAAACCCTGTCTCTACTAAAAATACAAAAATTAGCCATGCATGGTGGCACACCCCTGTAGTACCAGCTACTTGGGAGGCCGAAGTAGGAGAGTCACTTGAACCTGGGAGGCAGAGGTTGCAGTGAGCTGAGATCGTGCCATGGCACTCCAACCTCGGCAACAAGAGTGAAACTCCATCTCAAAAAAAATAAAAAGAAAAAAAAAAGACAAAAAGAAATAAATAGATAAAGTATTATTGAACTTGAAAAAATAGCAACAGAAACCACCTAAATTGAAAAAGAGATAAAAAGGACTCAAAAAAAAAAAAAAAAAAGCGCATCAGTGAGTTGTGGGACAACTTCATCTTGTCTAATTTACATGTAGCTAAGTTCCTAAAGGCTGGGGTGGGGAACAGAAAAAATGTTTGAAGAATCAATGGCTGAACTTTTTCCAAATTAATTAAAACTAAAAACCCATGAGCCAAGATGCTCAGTGAACCCCCAATAATAAGAAACATAAATAAAACTACACCGAGGAATATAATAGTCAAATTGCTTAAAAGCACTGATAAAGATAAATCTTAAAAGTAGCCAGAGAAGCCGGGCGCGGTGGCTCAAGCCTGTAATCCCAGCACTTTGGGAGGCCGAGACGGGCGGATCACGAGGTCAGGAGATCGAGACCATCCTGGCTAATATGGTGAAACCCCGTCTCTACTAAAAATACAAAAAACTAGCCGGGCGAGAGGTGGTGGGCGCCTGTAGTCCCAGCTACTCGGGAGGCTGAGGCAGGAGAATGGCGTAAACCCGGGAGGCGGAGCTTGCAGTGAGCTGAGATCCGGCCACTGCACTCCAGCCTGGGCGACAAAGCGAGACTCCGTCTCAAAAAAAAAAAAAAAAAAAGTAGCCAGAGAAAAAAGATAAATTATGTACAAAGGATTATATAAGAATAACAGCAGACCTCTGAAACCAATGTGAGTCAAAAGATAATGTAGAAACATCTGTAAAATGTTTAAAGAAAATGTCAACCTAGAATTCTGCCCTGAGCAAAAATATATTACCAAAATGAATGAAAAATAGACTTTCTCAGACATACGAAAGTTGAAATAAGTCATCACTAGTAGACCTGAACTACAAAAAA